>NC_050456.1:25999858-26352358 GCF_903995425.1 Onychomys torridus | reverse complement strand
TTTGTTCTATTTAAGTTATGTATGTGGTTACTTTTTTGCATTTTCTATTATAATTTAAAAATACATATTGCTTAGATGAAAAAATTTCAAAATACATCCTTTCCACAAAATAGTTATATTATACTTATATTATTTTTCTATCAAATATGAAATTTGATATATTTTTCAATATCACTTTATTAATAATAAATACCACATGATAGCTAATAAAAGGAACATATGAAGAATGAAATGATACAAGTTCTGAAATAATTTATGTTGTGGGATATTTGTACACTGTGTAAAAATGTATTGCTGTAATTAGTGTAATTAAAAAGCTGAATGGCCAACAGCTAGGCAGGAAGTATAGGTAGGACTTCAGGACAGAGAGGACTCTGGGAAGAGGAAGATGGAGTCGCAAGCCAGATGCTGAGGAAGCAGCATGGGCAGTATAGAGATGAGGTAATGAGTCATGCGACAGAACATAGATGAAAAGAAATGGGTCAATTTAAGTTATAAGAGCTAAGGCCAAGCTTTCATAATTAATAATAAGTCTCTGTGTTGTTATTTGGGAGCTGGCGACTCAAAGGAAAGTCTGATCTCAAATCTTGATTCTGCATGTATATATAAGGTTCCTACTCCCTCCCCCACTAATAATATGGAGGAATAAAGAAGATAACTTGAAAACTTCAATCAGTTGTTAGCTTTACCATGAGGATGAATGAAGAATTAACCATGGAAAATTAAAAATATTAGAAACTCTTTCTAAAAACAATTATAAAATGACATTACATAACATATGAAATTTATTTTTAAATAATTCAAAGCACAGAGGTGTGAGTGCCAATGGGTGGATGGAATGGGACTATCCGAGGGTGGATGGTTTCAGGGGAGATAATAGGTCGGTGTGAGTTTCACTCTGCCTGCTTTAGAATACACTCAGAATTACTCATGCATAGCGCGTTGCTGCTGTTGTTGAGCTAAGAATGGAAGCTGGGGCTGTGTGCACAGTAGGCACGCACCGTACTTGTGGATTATACTCCCAGACATTCTCAAGCTGTTCAAAATTCACTTACTTTAAAAAAATCCTAGTTTTATAAATTACAGAAAAATTTGGGTATAACTTATATTGTTAAAGACTTAAGCAATTCATCCCATGTTTCCAAAGTACCTAAGGAAATACAGGCTTAAAAACTGCATGCTGGCACTAAAATTTCTGTGAATTCCTCTTAATTCCGTGATGTGATACAATATGCTCATTACAACCTCTTCACTTTTGCTTAAACTCTGCTTCTGGAACATAATGTTCTCTCTTGGAATCCTACTCAGTTATGTATTAATTCCCAGACATCCCATGAAACTTCCTCTATTCCAGAGTAAATGATCTCTCCCTTCTGTGGCTTGAGGATGTCCATTAACATCATTTAACAGTATGTGGTACTATTTGCTAATCTTAAAAACACATTTTTCTTTCTGCATAATTCCAACTTCCTTGAGAATAGTGATTGCACATTGTCCTGTGATACTTAACTGTCCAAAGGCTCTTAGAATCCTCTGTCCTTAATAAATCATTCAGAACTGATGGGCTATTTGGTTAATGATTATATGGTTACTGTTTTGTTAGTAATTGTGCTACAACACTGATAAAAAAACAAAGTAATACTATAACCTACTAATAAAAATAAAGTATTATGAGTGTGTAGATAAAATTACTGTCAGACCCAGTATTTCCTTTCTGTAGCCTGACACATGATATAACACTAGAGCTTAAAAGTTCTCAAAAGAATATTCAGGGGAAGTCTATTTATAAATCCAGACACCGACTGCGGTTATAATTTGTACAGTTTAGTAGAACACAGACAAAGACAGCTAAACTCCAAAGCAGGTCATGTTCTTTTAATGGTTTAACCCGTCTTTAAGGTCTTAGTGGTATGTTTTGTGCAATAAACATAACAAACAGAGCCAAATCAGGAAGATAGTGCTGAACAACCAGTTTTGCCTCAGGAGTAATAAGAAGGAGGTACAGATAGGAAATGCTGTATAGTAGGAACCGAGAATGTCCAGGTTATCAGATGGATTACATAATAGTTATGCTTTTATCCTGGCCCTGATATGACCTAAGCCATTTGTAAATGGGATGATATCTCACAAGGCTGCAGAAGGGATACCAGATAATTCTTGTACCAAACTATAAGATACAGAATAGTAGGAATTGAAAATATCAATGGTGAAACCCATGAAAATATTTTGATAGATTGAAAAGGATAAAAACTACTAGACAATTTTCAACAGATTTCTGAATATTAAAGTATTCCTCTGTGAAAAAAATGAACTCATGAGAATAAACTGTGAATCACAAAAATCTAAATCTGAGTTCAGGATACCATTTTGATAAAATATGTATCTTTTTGGCTTAAAAACTGCTCATTCTGGCAGGGTGGTGGTGGCACAGGCCTTTAATCCCAGCACTTGGGCAGAAGCAGGCAGATCTCTGAGTTCGAGGGCAGCCTAGTCTACAGAGTGAGTTCTAGGACAGCCAGAGCTACACAGAGAAACCCTGTCTCAAAACCAAAATAAAACAAACAAACAAATAAATAAAATGCTCATTCTGATAAACGAATTCATTTATTTTAAATAGCCTAGAAAGTATCTACTTTCATTATGATGTTAAACAATTGTTTTTGATGATTTTCCTTCTTCTCTTTTCTTACTTTGACATCCTTGTACCATTCCATCCCATGAAATGTGTGTGTGTGTGTGTGTGTGTGTGTGTGTGTATGTGTGTGTGTGTGTGTATGCAGCAATGTGCTCACTTGTGTGCATGTGTGAAGGTTAATGTTTGTGTCTTTTCCTGTCATTCCTCACTTTAGTTTTGAGCTAGACTCTCTCACTGAACCTGAGCTCTCTGTTCTGGCCAGGATGGCTAGCAAGCAAGTCCCTGGCATCTACCTCTAACCCAGTGCTGGGATCACAGAGCCACAACAAAGCATCTTGCTTTTTCACATTGATTCTGAGGTACTAAAATCAGGTTTATACTGTGAGCAAGGATTTTACCAAGTGAGCATCTCTCTAGACTCATGGATCTTAAAGTGATTTACAATGAGAAAAAAACAAAAGACCAATCCAGTAAAAATTAGTTTCCAAAGATTCAGTGACTCTACACTCTTGTCAGAATATTACCTTCAGACTCAAAAATAGTAAAAGACCAAACAGAACAAAACAAAAACACCCCTCCAGCTGTGAATTGATAGATTTTCAAGGAAAAGTTAACAATGCCAATCTACATTCAATGGCAGGACCACGAACATAGCTCACATCCTGGGTCTACACCCAGGTACTGCAGATGCATTGTTTTATTTCATTATTCTCTACATTGGGGCAGGATCACTAGAATTCTTATTTTACATGTCAGGAAATTGAGGCTTTGAGAGGTTAATTAATTGCCAAAGGTCATTTTCTAGAAAGAACATACACCATCTGTCTTACTGTAGTGTTAGTTCCGGATTAAAGCATTATGCCATACGAAAAGAATGAATGCAAAACAACACTTTTTACCAATAAAAAGATGAGCAAACATCAACAAGAAGCAGCAGGCTGTGATGCTGTCTCCACGACAGAGTCTAAGGTTAGCAGTGTGCAGTGTCCAAGACCATAGCATTTTTTACCCTGTCTGACATAACTGATGTTTTAGGAAAAACTGTTGTTCAAAATAAACAAGTGAGAGAATAACTAGATTTTTCATGAATTAAAGTAAATTATTCAGACTAATATCTAATAAAACTAAATTTATAAATGCTTATGCTTCTGAATTTCCTGACTGTTTTACAGAGCAATTGGATGTTGTATGTTTGTTATTTCAGTCAGAACCAGGCAGTTTTAAAAACCATTTGAATAAATGACTGGTATTTTATTAGTAGACTACTAATAGACATGAATCCTTATAAACAGGAAAGGAAGAAGACATAAGGTAAATCATCTAAAATCTTAAAAACATGATAGTAGGTTAAGCCACAATAAATTCAAATGTTTCATATCTTAGCTTTGGAATTTCAAGTGGAACAAAATAACTTTTAAATTATCTGATTTGACATGATCTTTTTGTTTGTTTGTTTGTAATTATGGGGAAACAATTACATCCATTTTGACTAATGAACTTTTGTTAATACCATTGTTAACTCTGTAGAGAAAGTACTTTACAATATAAAGAGAAAAAAAATCTACTTCATATGTGATTGAACCTGGAACATTTACACATTTGAACATCTAACTGCAGGTAAACATTCATCCTTCTGGGAGACTATCCATGTAAAAGTGGTCCATGGCAAAACAACAATGCAAAATCCAGGACGCCTGGCAGTACGGCTAGTCCTGCCTGGCATCCCTGGACCATCATCCGCAGCCTTAGTCAATATTGACTTAGCTCTTTATGATAGCAGTGGTATTAAAAAGTTTATACACATCAACGGTAGCTTAAAGATGTCAGTTTATTATGTCTTGTACTGTGTGCTACCCTTGTGACTCACTGCTTTTGAAATTAATAATCAAAATGTTCTTTAACGATTCCAATTATTAACTATCATTTCCATTTGTCAAATATTTTAACTAGTTAATAAACATTTTAGTGCACTTAATAGTGTATACATGTTCTATAAATAAAACATAAATGAAATATTTATATTTCACATATGCTAAAACTCTAACTGTACTAAGTGAAGTTTTCCAAGGGAGAGAGGAATCGCATGTTTTCACTGTCATTTCTGGTCATAGTTTATGCTCATAGGATTGAACTTTTCATGTTATTATTATTATTGTTGTTATTATTGGTTTTTCAAGACAGAGTTTCTCTGTGTAGTCCTGGCTGTCTTGGAACTCACTCTGTAGACCAAGGCTGGCCTTGAACTCAGAGATTCACCTGACTCTGCCTCCCAAGTAAAGGCATGCACCACCATGCCTAGGTTGGACAACTTTTCAAAAAAAGGTACCCTCTTCTTCTAATCTGCACATTGGCTGGAACAAGTTGTGATAGTTTCACTAAATAGTCTTCTAACCTATTTATAAACTCTTACTGATACAAATGGAAAATGGATCTTGGTTGTAAACTCCTTCTGGTATAGACAGTGGGGTTTAAACCTTCATCACATTGTTAATATGAACTGTATAAAATCAGTGTAAAAAATGAGAAAGTGAAGAAAAATATTGTGTAATATAGATAATGCCATTCTTCTTTAATAAAGAATTTTTGTAAACAAAATGGTACACTCTTCCTGTGCATGTGTTTATATGTATGTATGTATGTGTCCATTGTGTGTGTATTCATATTCAGTTGTGCGACTGTAGTCATGTGTATGTCATGACAGGTATGCAGAGGCCATATGTCAACCTTGGGTGTAGGTCTTTACCTTCCATCTTATTTAAGATAGGTGCTCTCTCTCTTCTCCCTCTCCCTCCCTCCTTCCATCTCTCCCTCCCTCTCTCTCTGCCCCTCTCTCCTCTTTCCAGGCTAGCAAGCACAGACCTCCAGGAGATTGGCAGGTCTTTGCTCCCGTTTCCCTATGAACGTACTGAGATTACAGATCTGCATCTGATTTAATGTGGCTCTGGGGATTCAAACTGAGGTCTTTATGCCTGCAGGAAAAACATTTTAACACACCGAGCCATCACATCAGCCCTCCCTTATATTTTTCCTCATTCTAAGGTATAATATTAATAAAACCCATTTTCAGAGGTACTTATTTTTGTGTAAGTGATTTGTGGATAGTAGTAATTTCTGGAGACTATCAAGAATCAGTGTCTTATAAGCCCATTTTTATAATTTCTTAATGGAAGCACTTGACACAAATAACAATTCAGTTAATCAGGGTAAGATGTAAAAGTTAAATTTCCTTCTTATTATTTACCATACATTACATGGGAAGTCTGTAGCTCTGGCTTCACTTCCAAGGCCACCATCTCGTCATTCCTTAGGCTCAGACACATTCATCTCCCTCCATCTATGGCAGGCTATCACAACGAACAAAATCAAACAGGTTTTTCTTGAAGAACTTACTCTAGAACAGTGAACAAAGACAGTATAATCTTCGTGTCAAGGAGGCATCATCTCGGAACAAGGAAGAGAGCAATAGCTAAAAGAGGGATGCAATGAGGGTCCCGCTCCTTCAGACAGTGTGGTCAGGAATAATTGAAGGTGACCAAAACAAAAAAAGCCAACTGCAGTCACCTTCTGGGTAAACTGAAACCAGCAAAAACATGCTTAGAAATGTCTGTGATCACAGCCAAGTGTGGCTGGAGTGAGCCAAGAGTGGAAACATTAAGAATGAAGCTATAGAGATAACTAGTGGTCAGTGACTGTTCAAAAAGTCCTTTCCTGTGCCAATGAGTTTGAACCTATCTCCCACTTTCTCTTCCATCAGATTCAGGGTTTCTTGTGTTATATGTCTAGGTCTTACTCCACTTGCATGGAGTTTTGTGCCTGGAGCTAGATATGCATCATTTTCCATTCTTCTACGTGCACTCATCCAGTTTGACCAGTAATAGATATTTATTGAAGATTCTGTCTTTTCTCCAGTGTGTATTTTTGGCTTCTCCTTAAAAACTCAGGGGTCCATTGGCATGTGGAGTTATGTCTGGGTCTTCACTTTTATAATCATTGTTATTCAGATGGCAAATTGATGGACACAACATGTCCATTTATCAAAGCAACAGCAGCAGACTCATGACTAGGGCCTGTGACCTCCCTAATTTTTGGCTGCGTTTATAATACCAGATGTAATACCTTTTTATAATACTAGTTTATAATACCTTCCTTCTTGTATAGGCACCAAATCCAAAAGTAAAGTAGTTGCTCACACCCATAGTAGGCTTTCACTATTGCAGCAGTGGGCCCATTTTGCCTCATTGCTATTGCTGCATATAACCACATAACACTGTTAGGGCATTTATCCCTCAGCAGTACCTTCTGGCATTATGAAAGCTGGCCAGCAGTAGGAAGCTCTTTTTTCTGTTTTTCTTTAGCAATAAGGTCTTATCATCTAGATCTATCATCTAGATGGTGGTGTCCAACATCAGTAGCCTGTGGCTACATTGTTTTGGGACTCCTGAGTCTTCCTGACCAAGAACTTGCAGGGAGGCAGTCTACCCCGCCACTGAATATTTTCCTTTAATGACCCATGGTGGCTCCCGGGAGCAGCCTTACCACTCACATAAATCACCTGATCTTTGGTCAGTACCACTCCAGTTACTGCTGTGCTTTAGAAGTGATTGCAACTGAAATCAGGAGTCAGTAAAGCAGGTTCCTTCACAGGGTGTAAGAAATTCTTTTCTAACCAGACTTGACCGAGGAAGACGAAGTCCCTTGGGAAGAGGAAAACAGGCCTCCCGGGACTTAGAACTGCAGTATGAGCTCTCTCCTGCTTTCAGCCTGGCTGGCTTCCCAGCTCCAGGCTTCCCCCCAGCTCCAGGCTTCCCCCCAGCTCCAGGCTTCTTCCCAGCTCCAGGCTTCTTCCCAGCTCCAGGCTTCTCCCCAGCTCCAGGCTTCTTCCCAGCTTCAGGCTTCTTCCCAGCTCCAGGCTTCTTCCCAGCTCCAGGCTTCTTCCCAGCTCCAGGCTTCCCCCCAGCTCCAGGCTTCCCCCCCAGCTCCAGGATTCTTCCCAGCTCCAGGCTTCTCCCCAGCTCCAGGCTTCTCCCCAGCTCCAGGCTTCTCCCCAGCTCCAGGCTTCTCCCCAGCTCCAGGCTTCTTCCCAGCTCCAGGCTCCCCCCCCAGCTCCAGGCTTCTCCCCAGCTCCAGGCTTCCCCCCCAGCTCCAGGCTCCCCCCCAGCTCCAGGCTCCCCCCCAGCTCCAGGCTTCCCCCCCAGCTCCAGGCTTCCCCCCAGCTCCAGGCTTCCCCCCCAGCTCCAGGCTCCCCCCCAGCTCCAGGCTTCTTCCCAGCTCCAGGCTTCCCCAACAGCTCCAGGCTTCTCCCCAGCTCCAGTCTTCTTCCCAGCTCCAGGCTCCCCCCAGCTCCAGGCTCCCCCCCAGCTCCAGGCTCCCCCCAGCTCCCACAGCTGCTGGAACAGCTCCCTTCGGTGAGTCTCTTTCCTTCCACAGTCTACTGTCTCCTTCCTGGAGGACACTGACAACTACACCAAGCCCCCAGTCGAAGCTCCTTGTTCTGTTATCACTCTGGCTTTTATTTTGTCAACAAATTTTCTATATTTTCAACAATGTGAAGACTCAGCAAGCATTCTTGGGAGTGATTCTAGTTAGTCTTTTAGTAAACAGTGTTATAGTGAACACTGAACAGTCTTATTTTCTAAGACTTCTTAAAATTCCAAATTTCAAGAAAGGTTAAAAACAAAGAGCTTTGGATGATATTTTTCAAATCTGAACATTGTTTTGTTTTGTTTTGTTTTTTTGTTTTTGTTTTTTTGGAGCTGAGGATCAAATCCAGGGCCTTGCACTTGCTAGGCAAGCACTCTACCACTGAGCTAAATCCCCAACCCCCAAATCTGAACATTGTAAGCTCACAAAAAAAGAGAAATTATGTTGATAGATGATATGTATTTCATTAATGTGTTTCAAATCTTTATAAATAACTAACCTTGACAATGAACTAGGTTCATGTTATATTCAATAATTTAATTTATAAATTTTATAGCTAAATTGTCATATTTATTGCACAGATAACTACCATACAGAAGAAACTTATGAAGAATTTTTCAATCTAGTGTTAAGTTTGAGTTTTTATTAATTGACACATATGTACAAAAGGCTTTCTATACTATAAAGAACAAAAGCACTAGTAGGGAAATTAACACACACATACACACAATTATGACACTGAGAAGCATAAAGCATATATTTAAGAGAAACACTGTGAATAAATATAGGAGTTCTAAACAGAATGAAATCACTTCTGCTAGAAAAGAGCAGAAAAATATTAGCAGGAGGGTTGGTATTTAAACTCAGTAAAAAATAACTGTATAGTGAAGGCTCAGTGAGAATAAGAAAAGTGGAAGAATTATTCAAGAATAAAGAGCTGACATAGGGGAAACAGCACACTGGGAAGGCATGTGTTGCACCTATGAAGCATATTGTAAACAACTCATTTTAAAAGTGCATTTAGTAGTCAATTCCATTTAACACATTTTTTTGAATATCTATTACGTGGTAGGCAGCATGTCAGTAAAACAAGTGCAATGTCACTGTCAGAAAGAAAATTTCTAGAGAGATGGGTCAATAGTTAAGAGCACTGCCATGTCTTCTAGAGGACTGTGTTCAATTCCCAGCACCCATAGTGCCTCAAAACTGTCTGCAACTTGAGTCCCAGGGGATCTAGCCCCCTGATTTGACCTCCATGGGCACTTTGTACAGACATACATTCAGGCAAAGACATATACAGATAAAATATAAAATCTCCAAAAATTATATGATAATCTCAAAAATAATTAAAAGGAAAACAAGAAAACTTAAATCAAAAGCAGAGTTGGTGAAGTCTCTAGAAATTCATGTAGGTTAGGTAAAATAGTGTAGGATTTACTGTGTATATAATATACTATTGCTAAATATGACTGATGGCTGAGCCAGAGGTTGAAAAGAATGTCTCGACAATATAGAAGGGAACAAGGAATGAAGGCAATGGAAAAGAAACAATAAATACTTGAAGAGGAAATTTCTCATGCCATCCATGGTAGAATGAAAACGTGGTAGGGACTGCAGGATGAGCTCTAGCAAAACAGATATTTAAATTAAAAACATATATAAATTAACCATTGCCCACTGCAAGTAGCTACTTCTATCTGGTGGAAGCTATTAGAATCTGTAACTTTTGGGTGCTCATCCCTAAAAAGGAATCTATCTTTCCCTCTCTGAGAAGACAGAACATTGCAGAAGATGGAGTAGAAAGAATGTAAAAGTCAGTGGCTGGGGAGCATGCTGTGAAAAGTTGTCCTCAAGATGTGACATCGCTCTTGTATTTAGGAACCCCTAGCAACAGTGGCTACATGTACGAGGCTGGGTCCGTCAACATTTAATGATGAGGGAAAGTATCTCTAAGGGCTCTGCCCCTTCCCAAGGAGCTATAGGCAATTAATGATTGCTAGGATGTAGCAGGAATCTTAAAAATTCTTATTAATAAAATCAAATCTTGGAGCCAGGTATTGAGGTGAATGCTGGAAGATCAGAGAAGCAGAACAAGCCACAACTTCCTCACCTCACCAATTCCTCAGCTGATCCTGTTTCCTCAGACTGGAAACCTCTAAGTCCTCATCCAAATGAATCTGAGCTGAACTGCTGCTCCAAAGCCTGAAAGCTTAACCAGCTAAAAGCTTCTAGTTTCTGGTCTTCACGCCTTATATATCTTTCTGTTTTGTGCCATCATTCCCTGGGATTAAAGGCTCACTTTCTGGGATTAAAGGCGTGTGTCACCATGTCTGGCTGTTTTTAATGTGGCCTTGAACTCACAGAGATCCAGACAGATTTCTACCTCTGGAATGCTAGGATTAAAGGCATGAGTGCAACCATTTTCTAGCCTCTGTATCTAGTGGCTGTTCTGTTCTCTGACCCCTGATAAGTTTATTAGGGTATACAATATTTTGGGGAACACAATACCACCACACTAGGATATGAAAAATCATATTTGTCAATGTCACCCTCTGGTTGCTGTGGAACAATCTTCTTGTACATTGTGAATATGTATTACTCTTTCGTTAATAAAGAGCGACTGGCCAATAGCTGGACAGGTAGAGATTAGGCAAGACTTGTGGACAAAAACAGAGTGGGAAATGAGATGGAGAGAGGCAAGATGAACACACTGAGCTGAAAAAAAGGTAATGACATGTGGTAAAGCATAAATAAGAAATATGGGTTAATTTAAGATTTAAGAGCTAGTTAGTAACAGCCTAAGCTATCAGCTGAGCATTTATATTAATAAGTCTCTGTGTGGTTATTTGGGATATGGCCAGCAGTTCCTAGGAAAAACTCTGCTTATACACGGTACCCACTGTTGGGCAACATATTTCCACATAAAACCTGAGACAGTTTAAGAAAAGGTTCCAAATACACAAAAGCAGAGCCCAACATGGCTTCCTAGTCTCATACTCTCATGCCAGCCACAGTAAAGAGATGTGTCTCCCAGCAAATGCCTAAGGGATGGAGCTAGCCGCTAACCACCATGTGCTAGCACCATGCACTAAGCTGAGCCACACCTATGGCTGACAGAGCAGTTTAAGATTCATCTCACATGATCAGAGAAAATACCGATACTCAGTAAAGACAGATCCAGAGGGAAGAAACCTGTAAATAGGTTACAGTGTGTTTAAAAATATACATTAGGCTTGAGAAGAAAAGGAGATATATATAATCACAGAATAAAAAAATTGCTTAAAAATAATAAAGTCCTTAAAAAGGAGTAAAGTAATATAAAAAAAGCCATATAAAGATGAAAAATACACAGGGAATCTGGATCCTGTATGTTATTGTGTTGTCTTTAAATTTTTTGATTGCTAATGAATGAGTAATAGCTGCTAAGACACATTGGATTATGGAGGCTGCTGGGTTAACCCAACCTGTATATTTCAAAAATTCTTGACTTCAAAATGGAAGTCAAAATATGTGTTGCTTTGGGGAAGAGGTTATGCTTTTGTTCCCACAGAAAATGAAAGGCTGTGGATTCATCCAAGTTTGGAAATGATCAGGTTTGATTCAGGATGACCCTTGAAAATCCTGGCTATAGACATAAAGAAATAAACCTAGAAAAACTACAAAGCACATGACATATATTTTGCCTGCTCAAACATAAAAAAAGAACAAAAATCATCTTTGGCTAACTTGTGTACAACACACAGTCTATACTTGTATTAAGGCAGATATAAACCTTTAAAAGTTTATGTACTTTCAGAGCAAGGGAACCAGACACCAATAAAAATGGATGTCCCAGATGATCCAACATTTCAGAGCACCTCTGTTGCAGTTTCCTCAGAGTTCTGAATCTAAAACAGCTTCAAAACTGCTTGCCGAGATGGCCTAGCCTTACAAACTATTCCAGCCATGACTTAAGCATTATCCTGATTTCCTTAAGGTTCATCCAAATGTTCCAGTACCCACATACAACAGGAAACAGTCTAGAGAAAACAACGCCCATATTCCCAAAAGATAGATTATGAATGTTTGTCATTGTTTAGGGGTGGTGGTGGTGATTGAAAGTTCTTACTGGTCATAGTTAAGAAAATGCCATTCAAATAAGGTTAGACTCTGGGATCTCTTTCTGAAAAGAAAATAGAGGGACATAGGAATCATAGGGGAAAAAAAGGGTAGATTATTGAATCTACTTTAATCTTAAAAGCAACTATTAATTTCAAACTATTTTACATTGTTATGGATTTTAGTTTATTGGTACAAATTTAAAATTATTTTTGTTATGTATGTTTCTACTCTTGTTTGGAGGTGCTTATACAACTCATTTAAAGATGGAATGTATAATTAAGAAATACAGGTTTGTAATCATCTATAATAAATAAAATTGTATATTTTCTAAGTTAAACAGCTATATTTAGAAGATAGGTGATCTTTAAAGACTTTAAAGAACTACAGAATATGGCCCTTAAAATGTTTTAATAACATAAGGCTTTTGTTGATAGTGAGACACATCTCCTGGCAGCACCAATTTACTTCAAAAAGGAAAAAAAATGAGCACCAAAGAATCTCTGTACGGAGTTTCCTTTCTTTATGGCAAAATCTAACTATTTGGGCAGAGAAACTGCCATTGCCTCAATTGCTAACAGTATACTGTCCAAAATGGATCAGCAGGATACAAAAAAAATGTGACTGCCAAACTTTGCCAAGACAAGGTAGGACAGTCCTTCAAAAAACTCTACTTCTCAAAAATGTCTGTCAGATATACTAGGCATATAGGCCGAATATGGATGCCTCAACATTACAGAAGAACTTTGGGTGAACTGTCCAGGCACCCAGATGTCCCAGCCATTAAGTAACATTACACCCTTCTTGGTTCTTTGATGGAGTTAAAGATGAAACAACTAGACTTAAGGTTTTATTTAGTTATGATAAAAGGTAAATTAGGTATAAAACTTCAAACTCACAAAGATAAGATAGATAATCGAGTATTTTCTCTAAATTTGCCAAGTACAAATGAACTTGATATTGTAACTGTAGTTTTACAGATCAGTGTTTTTGTTATATATAGATTTACTATGTTACAGATAAAACATTACTTATTAATTAGACAAAAGAGGAAGAAATGCTGTGGAACAATCTTTTTGTACACTGTAAATATGTATCACTCCCCTTGTTAATAAAGAGCTGACTGGGAGTTACAGACAAAAAGACACTGCAGGGAAGAAGGAGGGTGGGGTCACCGGGGTATATGGACAGAAGCAAGATGAACATGCCATGCTGAAAAACAGGTATGATAAAGAAGCTTCTGAAATCCTATTTTCCTGGTGACAAAGAAGAGGACCCAATTCATGTCTAGGTGCTTTATTTTTCCTTTCTTTAACTGAAGAGGAATAAAGAGAAGCACTATAACATCTGTAAGCACCGAAACTTAGGTCTGCCTTCCCTGAATCTAAGAGGCTTTTATTACTGTGATGGCTCTTGAGCTGAGGAATGCAGCGCTGCAGGTTCACAACAGGAATATCATTACTGAGGACAGGTACAATCCCTGAAAGTTTAAGATTCTTCCCCGATGAAACTGTTTAGACTCATACTAACCAAGCTGTTGGAAACAGATGGCATATTTGCATAGCAGTAACTAGGTTCAAATACTATACAAATGGTATTTTTATTTTCAGATCCTCATTGGCAGCTCTTGGCTTTAGTGGAAGAGCTACCAGGTTCACTGGTGAGTTTACCATCCTCACTAGCCCCTACCTTTATCTCTGCCAAAGGGAAGCAGGGCCAGCCTTCCCAGCATTTAAATTTTCTAAATCTCCAAAAACAATCTCAAACATACATTTCTATACAAAGAAAAGTAAAGCTTATAGTTACAGAAACTCTCCTCTGAACCTAGCCAAAGCAAATGATTTTAAGAAAAAACAAACAAACAAACAAAAAAAAAACCAAAAACAAACCCCTCAAGAAGTGAGTATCACTATTTGGTAAAAAAAGAAACAAAGGATAATAAAGGTCATAGACAATTTTTACCTGCACTAAAACTAATGACTGTTCTTTTCTCCAGTGTTGCTGTACAGAGTTAGAAACAGAAGTGGGCTTTGTGGCACACACTCCTGAGTTGCATTCTGACTTCTGGCTTTAGCCAAGTACCCTGGCTCTGAAGTTTTGTAACACATTTTCCCAAATGTCAAAAATTTCCTTGGATGTGAATATATATACACACTTGTATGTGTAAATGTAAATCTATCTGAACAGCTGAAGAGGTATTTTTCTTTAAGCCTGGCTAGACACAATTAATAATTTATGAGAGCTATCTGGCTATGCATCTCTCTGGAAAGTACAGGACTAGTATAAGTTTTATCCCATGAGAATGGAACTTTTCCTTTTCTTCTGTAACATAAGAATCTTTGAGAAGTCAGAATCAGCTGCATTTCACATATGGACTTGTTAGCCCCATCTATGTAAGTGTGTAAGAAATATTACTCACTTTCCTTAAATAAAATTAAAATTAATTAATTCAGATTTAATTAAGTTAAATTAATGAAATTAAATCAGACTCCAATAGTCCAGGAAATTTAAATTTGGCTGTTTTACGGAATTTCTTCTTCTTCTTTTTAAACGTGTACAGCTCAGGAATGCTGCCCTTATGCCATTTAGAATAAGTGTCTGAATATCCTTGCAGAAAATTCTCTGTAAAATTTCTTAAATTATGTTAAAATAACAAAGTCACAATTTTAACAATTTTGAAATGTTTGATGCACTGCCAGTAAAGAATACACAATGTTGTACCATTTTTCTTACTAGTATATGATTTCTGATTCTCCTGTCCCCCAGCCTCTGATAAACTATATTCTGATTTCCCTTACTTCCTGAGGAAAATTTAGAGACTTAATAATAAAAAAGGGCTTACACTAGATCACAACACTGAATATCTTCTTCCCCTGAATGACCACTAGTCATTGAAGATTTGTTTCCATAAAAAATTAGAAGTCCTTCCTTCCTTCCTTCCTTGCTGTGGGATATTCTGTATGTTAAATGTGTTGCTCTGATTGGTTAATAAATAAAACACTGATTGGCCAGTAGCCAGGCAGGAAGTATAGGCGGGACAAGGAGAGAGGAGAATTCTGGGAACTGGAAGGCTGAGGCAGAGAGGCGCTGCCAGCCACCGCCATGACAAGCGAGATGTAAGGTACTGGTAAGCCACGAGCCATGTGGCAAGGTATAGATTAATAGAAATGCGTTAATTTAAGATAAAGAACTAGATAATAGAAGCCTGCTGTGGCCATACAGTTTGTAAACAACATAAGTCTCTGTGTGTTTACTCAGTTGCGTCTGAGTGGCTGCGGGACTGGCGGGTGAGAGAAATCTGTCCTGGGCCAGGCAGGACTGGAGAAAAGTCCAGCTACACTTCTTAACATCCCTTCCTTCCTCACCACCCGTGTCAGGCCCTGTACTCCACACCATTGTCTCTTCCTAAGTAGGAGTGGAAGCAATGGTACTGTTTTGTAGTTTAATTTTGTCACTGAATATCTGGGTAGAGGTGAAGTAAAGAAGGAAAGGAGACAAAAGTGTGTTGCTTTATTTTGGACAATATTTTATGTATGTGTGTAGATATTGTGTGTGTGTGTGTGTGTGTGTGTGTGTGTGTGTCACACACACATGTGTGGATGTGAAAGTCTAGAGATCAAATCCAAATCCTCTTAGGCAACCATTAAATATATTAATACTGTGTAACCACCATGTTTTGAATGACAAGCATGTATACTTTTGTTTTACAATCTGATGGTATTTTTGAGAAAAAAGTCCATTCAGTGGTGCCCTGAGGAAGTCAGAGTTCTTCAACATGACCCCCTTCTCAGTCTTTTTCATGAACCGCTGAATGCAGTTCAGAAAAGGCATCATCCCATGGTATAATGCACAGCACATGGGAACACGGTCATGTGCTGTTTAAACTTGCTGAAAGCAGACTCTAAGAGTGAGAAGGGCCCTCCTGTCATAGACCCTGGCATGTTATTCCAAGTATCTCCCAAAATGTCCTCTAAGTACTCTTGCCTGGGGCAGGCTGGGCTCCTAACTCTGTAGGAGGGAAGAAATAGAAATGGCAAAGCAGCCCATGAGTATTATCCTTGAGAACAGCTAGAAGGTGATTCACTTCCAAAGGTGTTACTGTATCTTATCTCCTTTATACAAGTATCTGAAGTGGGGAGGCCAGGACAGCAGCTCAGCTTTGAGAAGCTCATTCACAGAGACAAATCTCAACTGTGAGGTCCAGCTGACTGCCTCAGTTTGCCCAGTATTTCTGCTGTGTGTTTGGAGGTCCCCAGTTCGCTACTCATTTTGATTCCTCTCTCAGCCAGGCTACCACCCCAGGCATCACTGATGAGTGTAGTAAATTCTCGATTTGATAATATGTTGCTAGCTACCTGCTGCTTCAACAGGTACTATTTATCCTTTTACTTTTGATCGCTATATACATAATAAACTTACTAATTAAAGACAGAAATCATAGCTCACGTAGAACATTCTCTAGATTGGCCTTATAGAACACACGGTCAAATCTGCTATCAATCAAACATCACAGAGCAATGACAACAAAATGACCACAGTCCAAGACTAAAGGTAGAAACGGTTTCCCTAGGCAATGACTTGATACTTATGGAACTGCAGTCCACTCATGCTGTACTGGGCGAAGCAGCCTTTCTTTCCCCAGGCAGAGCTGATATGAAGTTACTGAGAATGCCCAACAACCATTTGTGCAGCTCTTTACTCTTCACCTCTTCTAGCTGGACCTGCACGCACCACAGGTAAATCTCCATGTTCCCAGATGCTCACTCAGATCCAGCTGTTGCAACATCAATAGTCTGTGCTTTTAGTGCTCTCTATCCAGAAGGTATAAGGTACAGTCTCTGGGCTACCTTGAGATCTATTGCTGCTCTCACAGTCTGTGCTCATATCCACCATCTTCTGGGCTAGCCTCATCTACTCCAGTTCCAGATCCTGTAGTTCCCTTGCAGTTTCTTCTGTAGAGACTTCCCTTCATCTTAACCTATGATAATGTGGTCTCTAGACAGAATATGAATTATTTATTCTGGAACAGTGAGTTGGGAATCCAGATGTTTTAACATATTGTTTATATACTCATCAGTCAGCAGGTGGTCCATACATTTTTTTGTACAGAGAAAATGCCTAACATGTCTGCAGAGGCTCTCTAGATATACCTCAGTGTTCCCATGGAGACAACTTCACCAAGCCAGATAAAGTTGTTAGCACTTCCCTTGGGCATCCTGGCATTGCGAGAAGTTTTCCACAATATGTCATTGTTGTGGAGAGCCACCGTTCTGGAGTTCTCCTGGTACCAACAGACTGAGCTACCTTGATGGATTGTTCAGGGGCTGGCTGTAGCACTGGCACATGAAGTAAACAGAAGACATCACAGAGATCTTGACTCTTGAGTCTGAAGTCTCCATATTTTCTGGCTTCCCAGCTGCTTCTCATTTGACACATTTTCCCCCCTAGTATAGTGATGCTTTTAGAAGTCACATCCTAAACTTCTATTTATATATACGAATTTGCCTATTTTTAGGTATCTTATATAAAAAAAACCAGCATACAATATTTATCTCATGACAGCTGAGGATGATGCTGAGTTCCTAATTCTGTTGCCTCTGCCTGTCAAGTGCTGGGATTATAGGTTGGTACCATCACTCCTGGCATGCTGTTTTGTTGTTGTTGTTTGTACTTAAAATAATAATTTTTAAGTTTTATACATGTTGCATGGCACATATCAAAATTCCATGTCTGTAGAGGAAGTTTTACCGTGTCCCATGGCTTCTTGGACCCAGGTAAACACACAGAGCTTTATATTATTTACAAACTGTATGGCCTATGTAAGGCTTCTTGCTAGCTAGCTCTTACATCTTAACCCATTTCTATTAATCTCTAAGTTGCCAGGTCTGCTGGCATCTTGTTGTTCCTTTGGTGGCAGCTGGCCTCTCTCCTCTCCTTTGTTCTCTCTGTATATCTGCTTAGATTTTTCACCTGCCTCTAAGCGGCCTTTCCATAGGTCAATGCAGCTTTATATATCAACCAATCACAGCAACACACATTCACAGCAAACAGAAAGACATCCCACAGCACACCTAACTTCAAAGTTGAATAATATTCTATTCTACATAGAAAGATAAGAGCTGCCACATTTTGTTTCTTTATTTGTTGATGGTCACATGGATTGTGTCTATTGAGAAAATATGCTGCTGTGCACATTGTTATAACAGTACCTGCTGGAACCATACTTTTCATCTCTTTTGTATATACTGAAGGGCCAAACACACAGTAATTCTATATTTGACTTTAGAGAATTGCCACGTTGTTTTCTATAGCAGGTACACCATTTTGCATTCTTATTAGCATTTCATGAAGGTTCCTGGTACCTTTTGTATTTTGATAGCCAAATGAATCTTGTCATATGAGCTTCCTTAAGTATTTTTCTGTGAATGATGACTAAACAGGTTTCTTCTTTTGGTACTTCTGATATAACCCTCTTTTAGCATTTATTCTTTTATTTATTTACTTATTTATTTTATTTATTATTTTAATTAATGTGCATGCATGTCTGTGCATTTCACAGTGTGTGTTTGGAGGTCAGAGGACAACTTGTGAGAATTGATTCACTCCTTCCATGATATGGACTCCAAGGACTGAACACAGGCTTGGTGGTAAACACCTCTATTCACTGGCCCCTATTTATTTGTTTTATTTTAAGAAAATGGTACTACATAGGCTGTTACTTTGTAGTCCAAGTTGACCTTGAACTCATGGTAGTCTTCTTGTCTCTGCCTCCCAAGTGTGGAGATTATAGGTGTGAAGCACTAAATTGAGCCCCATTTATCTATTATTAGATCTTTTTATATTTTGGCTTTATGGTAAGCACATTGATACATAAGCTGTAATCTCCTGTTGATTTATGGTTTCTTGATCCTTCATATTTTTCTCTCTCAGTATATATGTCCCTTCAACTTTATATTTTGATCTATTTTAGTTCAGACTACCTTTCATCTTTTGGGTAATACTATTAGTCTCCTTATTTTCCATCATTTTCTCCTGTAATTTTGCAATATTAAATCATTTCAATTTTTTGTCTTTTGTGCTAATATACAAGAATAGCTGATTAAATTATATTCCTAATTAGTAAGCAATAACCCATATGAGCTCATGGTATATATTACCAGCTGAGTCCTGATTAATTGGTTGGTCCCATCTTTAATTTTGACAGTTTCATATTTATACACAATGAACTGGGAATATTATATACACCCATTGTTACAGTTGGTCTTATCTTTTTCACACTTGCCTCTGATGATCACTGTCTGGACATCTTCCTGTTCTGCAGACAGTCTAAATCCCACCCCTTCCTAAATCTAGAAGAGAGCAGAAAGGTGAGGTTCATTTAGGCAGTGTGTTGGTAATTGTAACAGGCAGCAATGAGAAAGGCATGTGTATCTTTAAGGTAGTAACTGGTAACTCTGTTTAGAAGAGGTTACATGACTCTTAGGTTTAGTAGATTTTACGGTTATTCTTTTAAAAGCCGATTTAGTCCTTTTTGCTTACTGTATGTGTGTGTGTGTGCCTGCATTTATGCATATACACAATTGTGCTGGTGACCTGGGAGGTCAGAAGAGGATGTCATATTGTTTGAAACTGGAGTTATAGGCTGTGGTAAGTTGTTCATTGTGAATACTGGAAACGAAACCAGGGTTTATTATTGACTAACTAAATTAAGTGATTCTAATGATTGCTACAGTTAACAAAGTACAAAAACCATACAAACACTGTAATATTCATTCTGCTATTCCAACAAAAAAAATGGGGTAGCAAGACTTTTTTTTTTTTTTTTTTTTTTTTTTTTTTTTTTTTACCATTAGGGTTTGTCTACCTGAACACTCTCCCTAAACACTGACCACAATTAGAGAAGCAAATTAACTGCCCACACACATGTGGCATCTTACAAATATGGTAGTTTTCTATGGGTGCTGTGAAAAAGTACTATAAACTGGATGGTTATGGACACAAGAAGACTGTCACGTGTCAGGTGGACTATCCTCACTGTGCTGACGGTTAATCTTCCCAGACAAACTTAGTGTTTGCATTTTGGTGGAAATCTTTTGCATCATTTCTGCTACATGGCTGTCCTCTGCCTGTGTATCTTCACGATGTATTTCCTCAGTATCTATCTGACTCAGTATACAAGTTTCCTCTTTCCTATGAAAATGCCTGTCATAGTGGATTAAAGCTCACCCAAATGACCACATTTTGACTTGTTTCCCTCCATAATGACCCTATTTCAAATAAGCTCACAATAAGAATTTATGGAAGTTCAGCCTAGTTTTAGGGGGAGGAATACAATTCAAGCCACAAAAATCACCAACTAATGCAGATGTCATTGACTCTTAAAACAGGGTTTCTTAGTTTTTTTTTTCCCCCGCTGGGAAGAGATTAGAATTTTGTTTTCATGAACTGTCAGTGCAGGTAACAAACACAATGCTTGAGACATCTGTGCTGTCAAAAATGACTAGTGTTTTATTCCCTAGCACTTGCAATTATACCCAAGTAGCATCCATGAACATTATTAATAAGGAGTTGCAGTTATTAATATATGCACTGATAGGTTTGCTGCTATTTCATACATTTAAAATGAAGCATATATAAAATGATATATTTTTATAATAGCAATTAATTAAAATTTATTTTGATTTAATTATATTTTAGGTATTTAACAGTGTTAGTATGAGAAAAATCCAATTAAAGTTTAACCCAGAGCCTCAATGGCTTTTCACACTTAAGACTTAAGGTAACTTTAGACATAGCAGTCAAGAATTAAAAAGGACATCATACATCAAACAATTTCTTTTACCACAGTTCATCATGAAAATACAGTATTTTACATTTTACTTACACACCACACAGAAACCCGAAACAAAGCATCATAAAACAATTATTTATCCTTAAAATATAGTATGCACATATAGATCTCATCCATTTCTCTGTCATTGGGTAATCCCTGGGTCTTTCCTAGGGCCCCATTTTCTAGGTAGCCTCCCTGGAGTTGTGTAGCAGTCTAGTCATCTTTGTTTTACATCTAGTATCCTCCTATGAGTGAGTACATACCATGTTTGTCTTTCTGAGTCTGGGTTACCTCACTCAGGATGATTTTTTCTAGATCCATCCATTTGCCTGCAAACCTCATGATGTCATTGTTTTTCTCTGCTGAGTAGTACTCCATTGTGTATATGTACCATATTTTCTTTATCCATTCTTCAGTTGAAGGGCATCTAGGTTGTTTCCAGGTTCTGGCTATTACAAACAATGCTGATATGAATATAGCTGAGCAAATGCCCTTGTGGTATGATTGAGCATTCCTTGGGTATATGCCTAAGAGTGCTACAGCTGGGTCTTGGGGGAGACGGATTCCCAATTTTCTAAGGAAGCGCCATATTGATTTCCAAAGTGGTGGTACAAGCTTGCATTCCCACCAGCAGTGGAGGAGAGTTCCCCTTGCTCCACATCCTCTCCAGGATAAGCTGTCTTCTGTGTTTTTGATCTTAGCCATTCTGACAGGTATAAGGTGGTATCTCAGAGTCATTTTGATTTGCATTCCCTGGATAATTAGGGATGTTGAGCAATTCCTTAAATGTCTTTCAGCCATTTGAGGTTCCTCTGTTGAGAATTCTCTGTTTAGTTCTATAGCCCATTTCTTAATTGACTGTTGGGCATTTTAATGTCTAATTTCTTGAGTTCTTTATATATTCTGAATATCAGCCCTCTGTCAGATGTGGGGTTGGTGAAGACAGAGATTTCTCACTCATAGGAGGATACTAGATGTAAAACAAAGATGACTAGACTGCTACACAACTCCAGGGAGGCGACATAAAAAACAGGACCCTAGGAAAGACCCAGGGATCACCCAATGACAGAGAAATGGATGAGATCTACATGAACAACCTGGATGACAGTGGGAGTAATGAAGGGAAAGGTTGGAGGGAATGAAAGGTAAAAAATAAATATTCTAGGTAATTTAAATCCTATAAAATGCTTTAAATCCCAAGAGTTTAATTTAATTAAGGAGTTTATTCAGCCACAATTACAGTAACAGGTACAGGAGTCTCTCAAACAATATTTACTTGAACTGAAGTATAAAATGTTTTACCTGTAGTAAACTCGTAATGTCTGTATTTCTTCTTCCAGCTTTTTGTACTGTTCAACAGCAGTTTCTCTGGCTTGCTGCATTGATAGTAGTTTCGCCTGCAAACATTAATTTTGGCATGTTAAAACACAGGATGAAGTGTGAATATGAGTTAAACCCTTTGTTAGTTTAAAATTCTATCCATATTTTTAGCAATCACAGTTCTCCACAAAAACAGTCGAAATATATTGGTAATAGAAATACTAAACACAAAATTTAGTAAGTGTATTAACTTGGCTACTTACTAAGCTTTAACCTTATTTTATCTGTATTATCAGATTCTGCAATGTTTAACTTTATACACAGAACTGAGAATGTGGAACATGGTTTCAGAGAAGTGTCTAGAGTAGAGATAAGCACACTGGGCATTTCTGATACAAATTTAATGTGGCTCCAATGCCTGATCCCACTAGATTTTCTTTTAACTTCATTAACAGTAAAACTCAGAAAATTCTAAGTATGTTGTCAAGCCATCTTTGATACATAAAACTATGACCTGATTCTTACAGATATAGGTTAACCTTTTCAATTCCTTTTCTGCAAGGGAAAATTTTCCCCTTAAAAGTAGATTGATGGCAGCTTTCATAGCTAGATATACTTTGCTCAAGGATATTATCTTAACACATAGGCAACTAAGTCTACAAAACATTAAATTGAGTTTATTCTAACTGATAAACCATCATCATACATCTTAGCAGGTTCGGTGGCGTTTTCATGTATGTATATATTGTGCAATGTTTGGAACAAGGTAAACTTTTCTACATCTTATAGATTTATCAGTATTTTGTGGCATAAACTTTTAAGCTATTTTCTCCTAGCTTTTTGCAGTGAATTGTTATCTGTATTTTTATTTTGGTAGGGTTCAAAGTTGTAATTTTAAAATAATTTTCCATGTTCCCACCATCATTTCCACAAGTCTTAAGAAATGTTAAAAAGAGTTTAACATACTTAAAAAATATGGTATTAGTAAGTCAAGTTTTAGTGTTATTTATTCAAAGTTCAATTTGCATGAAAATACTATGTTTCAGTTTAAATAGTCTTTGATAGTGAACATGCAATTGTTTCAAACCTTGAAAACTACACTGTCGATAATTAAAAGTAATTTAAATTCTGGAGTTTTAGCATTTTGTTGAATGCATATGATTCAGTGGAATTAGTTTCTTGCATAAGAATGCAGTAATAAGAAAAATAATAAAAACACAATTATGAGAAAATTAATTAGTGTAATGAAAATGAACACTGGATAATGTAACTTTTCTATTTTAATAATGGAAAATTATGAAAGCATGCAGCAGTCTGAATATTTGCATATAAGCTTATGTACAAGATATTAGTTTGTTTTCTATCTGGGCTAAGGAATTCTAACAGATTTATTGTGCAATTAAATTTAAGAAGTTTGAATGGTTGTTTTAGTCTTACATATTCTGTAACTATAGGTGAGATATCCCTGCAAACTAGGAAAGAACATTCAAAATAAACTCTCATTTTCATGTTAAATTTTTCTTTTACTTGTATCCTTATAGATATGTTTTACCATTTATTTGTACCTTTTCTATTTATAGTCTTATTTTTAGGTCAAATTTCATGAAAGTGAAACATAGCTATGATATCAAGTAGGAATACACACAGATTTTAGCAATTAGGCTTACTGAGTTATTATTTCTGGAAAGTTAAACTCAATGATTTCCAACCTATTATATGTGTTTTTATGAGGCAGAGTAAGAACTCTTGGTTAGATTGTTCTGTAACATATAGTGCAGCCCATATCTTAAACTTGAGGCAATCTTCTCTTCAGTTTTTCCATGCTGCCACTACGGGCATGAGCCACCACATCTGGTCGTTTCTGTAAAGTCTGACTAATATATATAGTCATGTGACAAGTATCATGCTCATGATGTAAAGCATTCCCAAATGTCTCACTGCACACCAAGGTGGTCACTAGCCTCCTTTTATACTTAGCCTCTGTCCCTATACCTTTGCCTTCTTAGATTATATAAAGGAAATATAGCCATCAATTATAGCTTATTTTACTTAATATACTTTGAGATTAATCTACATTATTGCATGTCCCAGTAGTTCATTCCTTTATCATCAGTGAACAATGCTACACTGAGAACCACGATGTGATTATCTATTCACCAACTGATTGATGTTTTACAAGTCATTAATACAACTGCTATAAGAATCAGCATATATGTCATTTTTCTTGAGTAACTGCCTAGAAGCAGAATTTCTGGGTCCTATGGTGTGTATATTTATATATCCTGTGAAGAAATCACAAAACTTGGTGATTTCACTGAAACAATCTTAAACGTTCCGTCTTGGAAGGGTATTGCCTGTTGAATTACTGTTATGGGATGAGATGGTGCCAACTATTGGAAGACACTACACAGTCTATCCTTTCAAACAATCTATAGGATAATTATCCCCATTATTTCCAGGTGAAACGATGAATCAAATCACTAGGTAACAGAATTACTGATAACCAGATTCATCAGAATGCATTTTCCACATTGTGTCCTTTTATAATACCTGAAAAAATAACAATAAAGATTTGTAGCCTAGTGCTAATGTATATACCTATTTTGGGTGCTGTGGTTGAAACAGGACAGCCATTTACTATATTAGAAATGAAGTACACTGTTTTAGTAAGTCTTTTCTAGCAATTTAGAATGGTAGACAAAGGCAGGATTATACTGTTCACAGAACTGAACAATATTTACTGTTGCTATTGTGGATAACACTCTTTATCTTCCTTTAAAATCTTTTTATATTTGGTTTCAATGTGTTTTTAATAGTTATAGTCTGAAATAGTTCAGCCTTCCTTTGGTATCGCCAAGATCATTAATGCAAACCTCTTTTCATGACAGAGCAGAGGCAGTTGATTGTCTTCATGATATCTACTAAATAAAGGAGTATGATGTACAAATTAAATTGAATCAGGATGCAGATTTGGGAAGCGTCTTAGAGGTAACACAGTCCTCTGTTTTCATGATAAGGAAATTGTTGCTATTGCAAACATTTGGAACTTGTCCAAGGTTTCACAGCTAATTAGAAAGAAAGCTGAAACTAGAATACAAATATTCATAAAGTATTGTTTATTTTACATTACAAGACCACATTTTAACATGACATAATTTAAGAGTATGTTAATTTTTAAAATAATCATTTTTACAGAATAACCGTAAATATACTGAACTCTGTTATAACTATGAGAATATCTCAAGACATCTTCTTGTGTGTCTTTAAAGATAAGTCTAGATGACTGTTCAAGCAATGACTATAGTCAGCTAGGATTTGAGCTCTCAAACTTGCAACCAGATTAAAAACTTAGTAGATAACATGTAACTAAAATGCTGGCAAAAACATATCCTAAAAATTAAAAGTCATTAACAAAATGATAAAACTGAGACTTCATTTACATCTCTCTCTCAGAGACAGAATTTGTTTGCTCACTACATTGTGTAATGCTCTTTAGAGCATTTTTAGTGGTTATATTTTGCCCTCATATCATGTCTTTTGATTTACCAAAATGGAGACAATTGAGTCTTTCATTCAAAGAGAATAATATATGCACTGTTTATGAGGTGATCTTACATGGGAGAGAAAACAGGCAATTGTGGTAGAAACAGAAACTATAATATTAATAACTGAAGTTGATTCTTGAGCTACAAGCACAATTCATGTAACTGAGATGGAAAATCTAGAGAGAAGTATGCTAGAAGCACAGCCTGCAAGGTCTCTGAAACCAGGGACCTGGCAGGCATCCTGGTTCCCTTCTTGCAAGCTGTCTCATTAGGCAACCTAATATTCCTTTTTTTTTCACCTACAAAGTGGGGTAAGCAAAAATCTATTCTCAAGGTGCTAATACTAATAAAATATAATAAAACCAATGAAATACATACACTAGTAGCCAACACATAGAAAACACTTTAATGATCTATCATTGAATAAATAGTAGGAAAAAAACCAAATCATGAACTTGGTGAGTTAGGTGTTGAGTAGGTAGTAAATATCTACTAAACAGGTGAAGAAAATAAATTTTCAGCATCACTCTGCTTTATAAGCTTAACATTTTTTGACTCAGACCAAAAGATGAGAAATCTCTGTGAAGCTGTTTATGAGTTTCTTATGATCCGAAGTATCTCTTAAAAGAAAACCACAACCTAGAAAACGGGACCCTAGGAAAGACACAGGGATCACCCAATGACAGAGAAATGGATGAGATCTATATGAACAACCTGGATGACAGTGGGAGTAATGAAGGGAAAGGTTGGAAGGAAAGAAAGCTTAGGGGAGCAGGAGATCCCAGCTGGATCAAGAACAGAAAGGGAGAACAATGAATAACAGACCATGATAAATAAAGACCACATGAGAATAGGAATAGGCAGAGTGCTGGAGATGTTCCCCAGAAATCCACAATGATACATCCTCTGTAGACTGCTGGCAATGGTTGAGAGAAAGCCTGATCTGACCTAGTCTGGTGATCAGATGGCCAAACACCCTACCAGTCAAGCTGGAACTCTCATCCAATAACTGATGGAAGTGGATGCAGAGATCCTCAGCCAGGCCCCAGGTAGAGCTCCAGGTGTCCAATTGTCGAGAAAGAGGAGGGACTGTAAGAGTGTGAATTGTTGAGACCAAGATTGGAGAAGCACAGGGACAAATAGCCAAATGAATGGAAGCACATGAATTATGAACCAAAGGCTGTGGAGACTCCAGCTGGATCAGGCCCTCTGGATAAGTGAGACAACTGAATAGCTTGAACTGTTTGGGAGGCATCCAGGCTGTGGGACCGGGACCTGTCCTTAGTGCATGAGCTGGCTGTTTGGAACCTTGGGCTTACACAGGGACACTTTGCTCAGCCTGGAAGGAGGGGACTGGATCTGCCTGTACTGAATCCACCATGTTTAAATGAATCCTCAGGGGAGTCTTGGCCCTGGAGGAGATGGGAATGGAGGGGAGGGGCTGGGGGAAAGGTAGGGGTAGGGGCGGGAGGGGGGAGAACAGGGGAACCCATGGCTGATAAGTAAAATTAAAACACAAATATAATAATAATAATAAAACAAAAACAAATAAACAAAAAAAAAGAAAACCACCGTGGATCAAGATCATACATACACACCATTTATTAATTATGTGCAATATATTAAGAATTTTAAAGAAAAAAAAAAGACAGCCTTGCTTTCTCAGGCACATGTTGCTTTATCCCCTTTCTTGGCTATACAGCTTCTGTGCAGTGCACAGGACTCAATATTATGAAGTTTATAAAAGACTTAAAGTATAAGATGTTATTGAATTTGATATGGTAGGAAATTGAATGCTTTTGTTGAAGGGATAAATGTTATTTCTCTTATTTTGGAAGGGAGGAAAATAAGAGAGAATAGCATTAATAACTGTGTGGATATTTTAGTAACAAGAAAAAGGATATAGAAAAAAATCCAAGTTTTCCAAATCATAATGTTATAATTTTATACACACCCATAACAAAATGAAAATACTGCACAGCAAACAATGTTCTATGGAGTCATTTACTTATTTCTTATAATGCACCATAATCGTAGCTACTATTTCCATTTCACAAATGAGAAGATTTCTATGTAACTTACAGAATGTCATCTGGCTACTAAGTGGTGGAACAAGAATTTGAATTCAGTACTCTGTGGTGATATATTATGTACCCCAATAAAGCTTGCCAGAGATAGGATAAGAGGACAGAGCCAGTCACTAGATTAGAAACAGAGCCAGACAGTGGTGGTACATATCTTCAATCCCAGTACTTGGGAAGTACACATGCCTTAAATGGCTGGGCAGAGAAAGGTATATAAGGCTTGAGGAGACAGGAACTAGAAGCCTTTTCGGCTGAAGAAGTTCATTTGGATAGAGGCTTATCAGCTGAGGCTTTTTTCAGGCTGAGGAGTTGGTGAGGTAATAGGTGGTGGCTGTGGCTTGTTCTGCTTCTTTGATCTTTCAGCTTTTACCCAAATATCTGTCTCTGGGTTTTTTATTAAAAGACCATCTTAGATTCAAACAATGGTACTCTGGGTTCCAAAGTCCCCTCCCCTTAACCACTATGCTGTAAACACTAGGCAAAATTTGATGCTTTGAAAATCAGGTGTTTAAATGCAGAGTTGTGGAGATCAATCCCAATAAATACATTTGTAGACGAATTTCTAAATAGTCTTATTAAATAAGGAACACAGAGCCAAATACAGAGGTGCAAGCCATAGAGACCAGAGCTATAGCCGCCAACTAACCTTAGCTTACCATGTCACCATAGCTTCTCAAGAGAGCCTCTTCCTGTCTAACCTGCGCCTTTATTGCCTTCCTGTTCTGCCTTCTCATGGCTCTAAGCCCAGCCACATGACTTCCTTGTCACTGCCTGTCTATACAGACCTCCAGGTCTCTATGGTTGGTACTGGGATTAAAGGCGTGTGTCACCATGCTTGCCTGTGTCCTTGACCACACAGAGACTCTGCCTGCCCTGTGATCGGATTAAAGTCGTGGGCTACCACCACCTAATTTCTGTTTATGGCTGACTATGACCTCTGATCTCCAGGCAAATTTTATTTAGTAACATACAAATAAAATATCACATTTCAGCACAGATAAAATATCACCACATACATCTACAAAGGAACTCCTGAAACTTAACACTCAGGGAACATTGTGGAAGAGGGGCCGAAAGGAGGAAAAGAACCAGAGGATCAGGGAGTTCTCTGTGAGACTGTCTCCTAGATATGTCAGAAGCTATAGACATAAAGTCTCCCCAACATGACTGCCCCTGGTGAACTGAACAAGGTGACAGCAATGGGCATGTCAAAGGGGACCAGGGAAAGCCCAAGAGGCCTCAACCCCACAGCCAGAACTACAGGCAGCTAAGAAGTGCTGAGAGAGGGCGAGGTGGTCTTACACAGGGAAGCCCACACCAACTGGTTATCAACACCACATGGTCAGCCGTGAAACACACATACAAGGAGTACTATACAGACTGAGCAGGTTATATTTGTATCTTTAGGAATGCATATGCATACACATAAATGTATAGAACAACAAATAATGAAAAAGAGGCCATGAATTTGAAAGAGAGTAAGGAGGGGTATATGGGAGCATTTGGAAGGAAGAAAGGTGGAAATGATATAATCTCAAAAATAAAAGAAATAATTAAAAATATGATGTTAATGATCAGCAATGAATTATATTACATAAGCTTACATAAAGAAAGTAGAATACTTGAACAAGATTATAAGGCATTTTTTTTATTCTTAAGGAATTCTTTTATTCATTTTACATACCAACCACAGATTCCCCCTCTCTTCCCTCCTCCTGCCTCTCTAGCCTTCCCCACCCCTAACTCATCCCCCATTCCCTCCTCCAACAAGATATGGCCTCCCACAGGGAGTCAGCAGAGCCTGGTACATTCAGGAGAGGCAGGTCCATGCCCATTCCCCCTACAACAAGACTGTGCAAGGTGTCACACTATAAGAAGTGGGCTCCAAAACGCCAGCTCATGCACCAGGGATGGATCCTGATCCTACTGCCAGAGGAGCTCAAACAGATCTTAAGCTACACAACTTAAGCAGATCAAGCTACACAACTGTCTCACTGATGCAGAGAGCTAGTCTAGTCCCAAGGAGGCTCCTCAGTTGTTGGTCTAAAGTTCATGAGTTCCCACTAGTTTGGTTTGGTTGTCTCTGTAGGTTTCCCCATCATGATCTTGATGCCCCTTGCTCATAGAATCCCTCTTCTCTCTCTTCAACTGGACTCCTAGAGCTTGGCCTGGTGCTTGGCTGTGGATCTCTGCATCTGCATCCATCAGTTACTGGATGAAGGTTCTATGGTGACACTTAGGGTATTCACCAATCTGATTACTGGGGTAGGCCAGTTCAGGCACACTGTCCACTATTGCTAGTAGTCTAAGCTGGGGTCATCCTTGTGGATTCCTGGGAACTTCTCTAGCACCAGGTTTCTCTTTATCCCCATGATGGCTCCCTCTATCAAAGTATCTTTTTCATTGCTCTTCCACTCCATCTCTGTTCCAGTTCGACCATCTCATTCCCTTATGTTCTCATCCCCCATCCCCTACCCTCCATCCCCCTCCCCCCTCCACAGTTTACTCATGGAGATCTCAACTACTTCTTTCCCCTTCCCAGGTAATCCATGTGTCCCTCTTAGGGTACTCCTTGTTAGCTAGCTCCTCTGGAGTGGTGGGCTGTAGTCTGGTTATTCTTGGCTTTACATCTAGTAACCACTTATGAGTGAGTACACACAATGTTTGTCCTTCTGAGTCTGCGTTACCTCATTCAGGATGATATTTTCTAGTTCCATCCATTTGTCTGGGAATTTAATGATGTCATTGTTTTTCTCTGCTGAGTAGTACTCTATAGCGTATATGTGCCACATTTTTTTTGTCCATTCTCCCGCTGAGGGGCATCTAGGTTGTTTTAATTCAGTTAACATTAGAGCACTCTACTTCCATCCATGTCTTCAGAGATGACAGGAACTTATGACTGAGTAGTATTCCATTATATATATTTACCACTTTTTCTTTATTCACTTATTGGCTGATAGATAATACAAGTGTTTTCATGTCTTGGTTATTGCGAGTAATATCACAAAGGTGTGGGAGTGCAGATGTTTGTGACATAATGACTTCATTCCCTTTGGATATACACCCAGAAGACTGCTAGATCATGTGGCAGTTTTGTTTTTAATTTATGAGGAACCTCTACCCTGTATTTTGTGCCAGTTATACTAATTTACAGTCCCGTCAGCAGTGTTCAAAGCACGTTTTCTACATACCCTTAGTGCTTATCATCTTCTGCAGTTTGGATAATGTATTCTCAGCATCTATCTGATCACCAGTGATGTTGAATATCTACTGCTGATGTCTGTCTTCACTGCCAGTATCTATGACCGACTTTCCTATCAGGTTGTTTTATTAAGTAGAGTTTATTATATAGTTCAGATATTATTATAATGTATTCTCAGCATGTATCTGATCACCAGTGATGTTGAACATCTACTGCTGATGTCTTTCTTCACTGCCAGTATCTATGGCTGACTTTCCTATCAGGTTGTTTTATTAAGTAGAGTTTATTATATAGTTCAGATATTATCCACTTGTTCAGATGTGTAGTTTGCCTTTTAGTTTTAGTGTGGGAATTTTGTTTTTAAGCTATAAGAAATTTAAAAAGTCTTATTTTTAACCATTTATGTGCATGTTAACTCATCCTGTGAAGGTTATGTCTCTTCCTTGTATCTTTTAGATTTAATGAATCCTACTTCATGAAATACTAATTCTGGCCTTATGATTGTTGATACTTAGACATTAGTTACATGTTTGGACCCTGAGACTTCTTGGCTATTCTTCTGAAAGTTATTCTTACTGACATGTACAAAATTACTGAAAATTCACAGTTTCATGTATAATCTAGTTATCATTTAATACAATTTGATATATAACCTGTTTACTACTCTAGTTGGTGGCATGACAGTGGGGTACTAAAAATGGTACAGACTAAAGTCTCATGCAATAGCCAACTTTATTTGGAGTATCAGACAATTTATACTCTGAGGGTTATGAAGAATCATCTGAGTAAACTGTATAATCATAAGGATAAGCCACACATGAAAAATCATGTTTTTCCATAGAGGCATATAAGCAAATAACAGTAGCTAGTTGTAATGAATAATCAAAAACAAACTCACTCCTATTGACTACACCTGGGAGAGACATAAAAGCACATTCCAAGAACAACTCCATGTTTTTGAGGAAACTGAGGTCACAAGATATTTGTCTTGTTTTCCTGGAGTTTTCTCACAAGCACTCAGACTTCTCACAGGACTCCATTCTTGGACTGTGTTCTGACAATGATCCGGAGAGAGCATCTACCGAATACATGAATTTTGTTGTAACCACAGCACCTATTCTTGAGGTTAATTTCCTCAAGAAAAGAATAGTGTTTAAAAAAAAGTAAGAGCCAGAGTGTGGGTTCCTAGGCTGGGAGTGTAGCTTAGTGGTAGAGTGAATGCTTAGCATGTAGGTTCCTAACAAAGCCTATTGTCTTCTCTCATGTCAGGATACATTCCTTTCACTAAGCTCTGTGGTGCCACCTAAGAACATGAGCACACAGAGAAAATCAAAGTCTTATTTAAACTCAAGAAGCAAACATTTTCCCAAATGACAATATATTCTCTTCTACATTTCAGTCATAAACATTTCTCTACATGTAGTACCTTTCTATTTAGTTAGACTCTTAACCGGTAGAATTTTGTTTATTTGTTCAGGATCGTGTATGTTTTTGCATTACATCTCTTGTGCACTTCATCACCTGAACACCTGCTGAACTAAAATAGTCTTGCCAGCAAAAAAAAAAAAAAATGAAATTATGCAATCTGCAATTCAGTCCATGGCAAGCACCTGGGTAGAGTTTCTTTTATACTTTTCAACACCAATTACTGAACAGCCTGCATAGAGATACTGCCAACTGAAAAAGCTACAGAAGCAAGGGTGAGCAGGTGAACATGACTTTCACCTTAGCTTAGGACTTTCCAGATTCTTAACACTAAATAAGAATCATAATCACTGCCATGCAATTCACCAGAACATTCTCAGATTCACAAAGGTGTTGATAGGAAAAATCAACCTGATTATGTGATTGTGTGATCTCTAGTAAATATAGACCTCATATTATTCAGACAGCTTATATATATGTATATATATGCATTACAATTAAACATAAAATGGCTACTAAACTTTTTTGATATATAATTATAAAAATTATAAAGCATAAACATAAAGCTTTATTGTCAAGGCTATACTAACTATATATTGTACTGAACCAAACCACAATTAAGAGTGTTAAAGCATTAAGGTAACATATATTAATTTATAGTCCTTTTATCTGAAAAATAGTTTTATTCTGGTGTTAAGGTCCAAGCCTACAAATCTATTCACTCATTATAAAGAACAACAAGAAATCCCCAAAGTGTTCTGACTTCAACACAACTTTAAAAAAAAAATCAACTCAGATTTCAAAGAATAGTAGGTAAAGCAAGATTTTGCAGATACACTAATAGGTTTTCTTAAAAATTTCAAGTTGACATAAAGGTATTAAAATACGTAAGCTGATGTTTTTAGGAGATAGGAACTTGTAGAGAAGGAGAGAGGGCTCACTGCAGCTGACTTTATGCTAGTCAACATGTGCAATAGTTTAAAGAGAAATTCAGCATCTCAATATGGAAATTGCTTTGGAGTTGTGCATGTGAAGGCAGAAAAGAATTCTGTCTTTCCCTGTCTCCTTTTGGATGTTCACACAGCAGCACAGCCCAGGGCACGCTGCTGCGGATTTTAACTGTTCTATGGAACTACTCAAAATGCTTTTGATCCATTTTATCTTCTAAGTTAGCTAAGAAATGTTGCAATAAGAAACACCAACAAAGATCTGGAAAAGTTAAGCTCTGGATTACCATATTGTGTGCTCCTGCCATTCAATGCTTCATACAAAGGCAGTGGTGTTCAAAGTAAGAAAAAAAAAATGTAAGAAAAAGAGAAAAAAGGGAAACTGGTCTCAGAAAGTGCAAAGCACCAAGTAAATAATATTCTTCTACATCACTTCTTTTTCACAGATTGGATGTTAAAAGAGTTGCAGCAATTAGGCTTTTGTTAATTACCAGCTGTTGAAACAGATGTGTTGACGATCCTTATTAGTTAACAGCTGGGTGAGAAGAACAATTGATGCCCCCTAAAACCAACAGCCAGCTGCTCTTCAGTAATTATCTCCAATTAATAATACAGGTGATAACAGCAAAAAGCTCCCGTCTCTCTCTTTCAATAACTTTTGCAGATTCAATAACCATGGCTTTATCATTACACAGTAATAGATAATACATTTATTACAATAAGTTAAGGTCGGTATATTGGAGTTGCATTAACTTCACGGTAGTTTCCATTATGCAATTTCTGTAGAAGGAATCAGACAAGTGCTAAAAGTAGAAAGCAGACATTCTGTAGGCTTTTATTTATCATATTTCAAATGTCACTGCCAACTTACTTCTCTAGCACTAACAATAATAGCTAAGCACTTAAGTTCTTTGAAAAAGAGAAGCATAGCTAAAATCTGTTCTTTTTGATTTCCAGGTGTTTTCACCATCATGTTTTATATTCAGTTCTCTGAAGCAATATATTTCCTCTTGGTATGCCTAAATACCAGTGTGTTGTTCCCTGGCTTATATTTCCTAGGTAACTGGTAGAAGCAGTTTTACCAAACTGAAGATTTTATCTCAGAGCAGTAAACACCTCATGTATACAAAGCGATCAGGAAAACAAACAAGCAAGCAAGAAATCAAGAAACACACTTCAGTTTTGTAGACATCGCCTTATGACATACAACATCCAGGTTTCTAACTGTAATATTGAAAGACACATCCCAATAAATCACACCAGTAATATCATAATAATTACATAATTTACAACTGCATTTTCTATTTCCTTCATTTTAGATGTTTATATTAAAACCTCACTTACTAGAAATGTAAGTCAATGATGTAAAGAAGCCCAGCAAACCATCTCAGTCCTATGAAGGTGTCTACAAGAATTTACAACCATATCTATTCACTAATTAGAGACCACTTAAAGATACTGCCTTTCTGAAAACAAGGATTAGAGCTGGCTGAACACCCCTCTTTCACAAACCTCCCCTGTGGCTCTCTTGGGTCATCACAAGCCGCTTGTTCTTCCAGAATTAAATAGAAAAGCCTGCTGATTATCAGTCCTGAGTGCCCCAGTTAGGCATCAGGACAATTAATAGGGACAGAAACTTTAAATAATATGTAAATAAATCATTCCAGCACAAGTGGCTGTAACAAAAAAAGTGAATAAAGACAAACTTTCTAAAGCAATATTATTTAGGTTGTCACTACTTGAGTTATATGGATGTCTGCTATAAAACCATTATATAAAAACTCTCACTACATTCTAAATAATTGTGGCTCCTAAAGTGAAATTGTAATACTTATATAATTACAAATAGAGAGAAGTGGACATATAAAAAGTTATCTATTTCTGTAAAAGTAACTTTGCAGGAGAATACTCAATAATAAGTTTCTGTAATTAAAGGAATCACCTAATATGTGGAAGCTAATAAAATACATAACTAGAAAAGCAAACTATTAATTTTGCCTAAAAATCTCTATTATTCTACTATTTCTCAGTCTAAGTAAAGAGCTAATTTCTCAGCACGGTAGCAGGCAGAGTAGCTCAGTGTTTTCTGCCCTGACACTGGGCAGCCAACGCTTTCCTTCCCATTGGCCAGAACACTGCAGCAGAACCCAGGGGAAGGAGCAGCCAGCCATGCCTCTCTAGTTTGTGGAACGAACAGGTGTGGTCAGCACTCATCACAGCCTCACTCTAACCATGAGCAGCTTCTCGGAGGAGAGGATAGCACTCCATCATATTCCAGGTGACCTGAGCAGTAAGAGCAACAGTGAAACCTGTTCTGAAGGCACAGTTCCTAAGTTCACTTCTGTTTAAAATCACCCAGAAGTATATGCCCTTTCTTGTCTACTAAACATGGACATCAGCACATATGCAGCAAACATCTGGCTATGACACTATTCCTCCAAAGGCTTTCTTTTTTAAAAATAAAAAAAATGATTAGGTCTAACGCAGAACAGTACCCAGGTATTCCTAAGTGCTTTTCACAACAATTTCAATGCTTTTCAGCATAAGAATTTAACTGCAGGCTTTACCATCCTGAAATGGTCACCAGCTTTTCTCACTCATAACACACATCCCAAATGCTCAGCATGCCTTTCCCAACTTGCTCACTAATAAACTCAAACTTCTCATTGCTAGGTCTCGCACACTTTTTTGTTCTATGTGTCGCCTTCTGTATAAATTTAGTTTTATCTGCAGTTTCCTCCTTCTTTTAATCAAACCACCTTTATCCATGAAGCAGATATTCTCTTAATTTCTATTTCTTGAGCCTATTCATATCAGATGGACAGGTTCCCTTAGCCTGGCTGCAAACTAGCATATCTGCAATAGTGATAAGAAAACAAATAGCACATCACTGGGCAGATTAGTTCTTCCACTATGGCAGGATCATTAACTGCATAGGAAAGCTTTCCAAGATCAAACAGGACCCAGTAGAGCTCACACAATCAGAGAAAAATGAGCTCCATTCTGATGCTTCCTTCTCTATTATCCCGACTTTTAAAAGTTGTATTTGTTTTACTTCTATAACAAATACTCCCCTCTTTTAGACCATCACACAGACTCCACAGGGAATTTGCACTGGAACCACAAAGTGACCACTGAGCTTTGACTATCCATGCCAATCAGTTCCAGTCTTCGTATTTTCAAATACCAACCATGCATCTTACTTACACTGTAAAGTTAGCATTTTCTACGAAACTCACTTGTCTTCATTAATCAAATCCAAGTCTTAATGTCACTGCCTTTGCAAGTAATATCAATGTTTTCCCCATCACCCAGTCTTAAAAACTTGAAAGTATCTTAAACATCTTCTTCATTAATTATGTTCAGTAAGTCAACTCTTGCTACTTGTTTTCAAGCTTCTCACTATTATTGTTTATCTATTACTACTATTGTTGTTTAGAGAAGTCCCAATCTTCATCATTTCATTTACAGAATTCATTAACAGCCTCCAGTATTTCCTGCTTTCTTATTCCCATATAATTAATTCATCAAAATTAAAATGGTTACATTTTCTTTGTCCAATCCACATCACCAAGTCATACATCTTTAGCTTAAAATCTTTAGAGCTTATCAAATTTTGCTTCAAGAAAAATAATCTTTGTGAAATTTTCAAAAGCCTGTGCTATAATATCAGAGTTGCCTACAGGGTGATGAATTGTTACAGATCAGTTTCTGTTACTGTGATAAAACACTCTGACCAAAAGAAGTGGGAAGAAAGGGTTTATTTAGCTTACACTTCCAGGTCCATCAGAGCAGGAACTGCAAAACCTTTAGGCACAGAAGATGGAGGAATGCTGCTGGCTAGCTAGTAGGCTCATGCTCAGCTAGCTTTCTTAGACAGTCTAAGATTCCTGCTCAGGGACAGGTTCTGCTCACATAGTCCTGGGCCCTCCTATCTCAATTAGTAAGACATTCCCCTACAGACGTGCCCACAAGCCAGGCAAAGCTGGGTGGTTCTTTAATTGAGAATTCTCCACTCAGATGACTCTAGGCTATGTCAAGTTGATAGATAAAGTCAATCTAGGACTCTGACATTCTTGGAACTCTACTAAAGGATGGAAATGTTCCAACTTTGGCAATGGGTCCAGAAGCATAAATCTGTGTAGTGGTCCAAAACAGAGCTTAAAAATACCAATTTTACTATCTGGTAACAGAGCTTATCTACTTTATGAAGTGCATCTTTTCTCCCTGAGAACCAACCACCATGATCCCTGTTAGCAATCACAGTTGGAAGTTTAAAATAATGAATCATTCATTATAGTATCACTCCTAATATTCACCTTAAGGGAATTATACATGTATAAATTAACAGTCTGTTTTTTGACCTTCTTTATCAATACTATAGCTTTGGCTATGCTTTCTAAGAGTTCAGATCATGAGAATGATGGCAGCCAAATAATTCAATTATATCCAAAATGAAGGATAAATGCAGTACATATTCAACTTGGATTTAGGGAGACAAATAAGCAAAGTGGAACATCTTACGCAGTATGAGAAAATAATTTAGCATTGTGCATTCTATGAGGTGACATAAAAGCACATATGGTGCCAGGCATTGGTGGCGCACGCCTTTAATCCCAGCACTCGGGAGGCAGAGGCAGGCGGATTTCTGTGAGTTCGAGGCCAGCCTGGTCTACAGAGTGAGTTCCAGGAAAGGCGCAAAGCTACACAGAGAAACCCTGTCTCGAAAAACCAAAAAAAAAAAAAAAAAAAAAAAAAGCACATATGGAGATTCACTCTCACAGGCTGCAACGAGACTGGCAGGTATCTCGAAATCAATTTTTTCTTTCCTTTTTTTTTTTTTAGGAAGGGTGAGCTCCTGAAGTACACCACTAATGCCAGCGCGACTTAATCAGGTTCTCCTTGAGTGAAGTCACAATACGTTTACTTAGAGCCTGCAACTGAAATGGCTTTTGGATGAACAGAGGGAATTTTGTTAAGAGCTATGCTGACCTTCAGCAGCATAGAGCTGATTAGTTATTATGCCGTCTAGGGTCTCTCAGGATGCAGGCCACGTTATAGCGACAAAAATGTTGCCTCTATACATTAAGTACTTGCTTTCAAAAACTTTGACTACAAATACTCTTGCTGATAACTATGGAGGTTTTAATAAATTAGTAAAGATGACAAACAAATCAAAACAACAAAAGCCCGGAAAACTGTTGATACCTTCTCCGAGTCTATACTAGAATGTTCTCAATTATTTGGAATTTTTGAAGACAACACCAATGTAAGGCTTACCAGTTTCTATTCAGCCTATAAATTTCTCATTGAACTGAGTTAAAAGCTCTCATCTGCTCAATGTCTTGTATACTCCATACACAGTATTTGGCAAGTGTTGTGATTTGCTTATGTGTAATACTGGGGTTTCAATAGTGGAGGTTTATAGTTATTTTCAATTTCCAGGAATACATACACACAAAATTACTTAGTAAGGTTTTCTACCTCGTAGGAATGGAGGTAGGTAGACTTCTTAGATATAGGCCTAGCATGGTCATACGGTTAGTTTTAATTACCAATTTGACATCACCTACAATCATCTGGGAAGGGTGTCTCAATTACTGCTTCTTGCTTACATTGGGTTGGCCTTGTGAGTATGTCCAGGGGGAACTGCCCTAATTAAGTTAATTGTTAAGAGAAGACCCAGTCCAGTGTGAGGGGTGCCATCCTCTAGGCAGGGGCAGTACTGATTTGTGTAAGCATGGAGAAATCTAGCTGAGCACAAACAAACAAGTGAACATGCATGTATTCATCTCAATCTGCTCCTTTCCATGGGTGTGACATATCTCCTGTCATCCCATTGTCCCTGCTATGCTGGATTGTAACCTAGAATTGTATGCTAAATCCATCCTTTTCTGCTCCAAGTTGCTTTTTCTCAAGGTATCTTATCCCAGGAACAGAAAGGAAATGTGAACACTAATGTTGACCATGCAAGATATCAAAAGTTTGTCTTGCTCTAAAGTCAAATATTTCAAAGTATGAGAACACAAAGAATATCCCTTTTATACCAAGAATATTTGATTGTATGTTACGGCTTTAGATGCTTTTCTCTAAATGTGCATGATGAGTACAGATGAAGCCATATGGAATGGATGAGAGGGACCATATAAGTTGCAGTCTGTAACAATATTCACACTGTTGAGAAACAAAGCCCTCATTTTTTAGAGAAAGTAAGACTGCTAGAAAACTGAAGAAAAAGTCAAGAGCAAAGCACAGCATAATAATTTCCCAGAGTTGCTCCTCAGTGTCATTAATTGGGAGGACTTAGACAATAGGAACTTATTTTCCTACATTTCCAAAAGCAAGGTGTTGGCAGGGTTGGCCATAAGTAGAAGCTTGGAGGCAAACTCTGTCCCATGTCTCTCTCATGGCTTCTGGTAGTTCCCAAGAATCTAAGGCTGTCCTTTGGCTGTCAGACTCAACACTCCAACTTCTGCTTCCATTGTGTAATAGTTGTTCTCCCTATGCTTTGTGTGTCTATTTTCAAATATTCCTCTTCTTAATTGTAATTTAGTGTGTGTGTGTGTACACACGGGCAGAGTGTGCATGTGGAAGTCAGAGGACAACTTCTGTGGAGTTGGGTCTCTCTTTCCAGCTTTTTGTGGGTTCTGTGATCAATCTCAAGTTGTCAGTGTTTGTAGCAAGGTTACACTTATCAGTGAGTATATAGATAAATGTTTATAAATTATTATTTGACATTATGTTTTTTTTAGTGAATTAGTAGTTGTAGAGTCTCCTCTGATAGCCATGACTTCACTAGCACTGTGTAGTTAGCTAGACTTCGAGTACCAGGCATGGTTTCCCTTTTGTTGAGAGGGTCTCAAGTCCAACTGGAGAGCCATTGGTTTTACCAAGGCAAAAGCCACTAATGCATCCTCAGGGTTATCGTGCCAAGTGGACACAGATGTGGTTCATAGAGCTGTGCAAGGCTGTTGGTTACCTCCCTTCTTTGGAAGTCTGCCTGGTGGCTTCTGGTACCATAAAAAGCTAGTCCTCAGGGAGAGAGCATTCAGGTCAGTTTCAGCTCAGGGGTCTCTGGGCCTTGTTTCTGATGTGCCTGTTGTCTTCATCAATAGGTAAAAATACTACTCAAACTGGCTATGTGTATGAATACATATCTCTCACGAGTTATCTTTAGTCAATATTTCTTAGACTGACTGGTACATCTTTGGCTAGTGCCACACTTCAACTACCACCCCCTTTCTACAAATTGCCCATGCAGCAAAAACCCTAGAATTTTGTTTGTATTATTTAAATTTCTCATTACTTCCCCAAAGTGCTGAGTTCTCCTATTGAGCTCATTATAAACCTCTATATGTTAAATTAAACAAAAAATCTTTATGGGCATTTTATTAAATTTTCTCAAGATTTTGGTCTGCATAAATATGTGCATATATGTAGGGAGGGGAAGGTTCATGGAGGTCAGAGAACCAATTATAGGAATCAGTTATCCACTTCAACCATGTGGCTCCTGGAATTGAAGTTGGTATGTCAGGTTTGGCATTAGGCACCTTTGCCAGCTGAGGCCAGCCTCCAATAAAAAAATTTCTCTTCCTTTTCCTAAATGACTTGAGACTTGTTTCTGAGATATGCTGTTTTCTGGGTTTCTTACATTCCATCCCCTCCATAGCCATGTTGGAACGACACAGGTTTGGTCCTCTTCTTCATTTATACTCTTCTTTTAAATACACTGACCTAGCGCTCCTAAGTAGATATGCAGACAGGAATGTAAACTCCCTGGCCTGGCCTCATCTCCCAAACTCCAAACTTGTATACCTAACTGTCACCATGATATGATTTCTTATAAGTCTAATGTTTGCACTAACATATCCTGCGAAAGCTAGTTATATTATACTTTTTCTAAATTCCCCAAATTCAACTACTACTATTTTCTAAGCCAAAGATAAAACATTCATTCTTGACTCTCTCTTCTCTCAAGGTATCCTCAAAAACTTCTCAACAAACACTATCAGCATTGCTACTATATTCACACACACAATGCATAAATACTTTCTCTGTTAATAAGAAACCTGACCCCCACCTATGTCTCACCTACTTTTAGCTGTCTAATATAAACCAATATCATCTCTTGCCTAAAAATATAACCTCCCAGTCATCATTCCTACTTAAATTCTTATCTCTCTGCAATTCTATTACACATAATAGCCAGTGATTTACAGTTTTTATTGATAGTTTCTGTTGTGGAATGTTCCTTTACACTGTGTGAAGATGTGTCATTGTGATTGGTTTAATAAAAAGCTAAATGGCCAATACTAGGCAGGAGGTATAGTAGGGGTTTCTGGGCAGAGAGCGCTCTGGCAGACTCTCCAGCCAAATACACAGAGAGGAGAGGTAAAAGCCATGAGTCACACGGCAATGCGTAGATGAATAGAAATGGGTTAGTTTTAAGTTATAAGAGCTAGGGGGACAAGCCTAAGTTATAGGCCGATCTTTCACAATTAAGAAGGTCTCCATGATTACTGGGGATAGAAAATAATTTTGTCGTACTCTGTGCCAGTGTATAGTTCCAGATATATCTGGAATGGGCTTGTTTATTCTGTCTCTTGCCCTTCTGCTTCTTCCAGTTAAACAATGTTTGGGATTTTTCTAGAAACTCTCTTTGCCTGAGTTACAACCTAACTTTAGGGATAGAGCTTGATTAACCTTAGCCTGTCCCTATACATGGCTAGCCCAATCATTTTAAAGAAAAGTGAGCAAGCCCATGACATTATCTATCTATCTATCTATCTATCTATCTATCTATCTATCTATCTATCTACCTATCTATCTCATCTAAATTAGCAACACTCCCTTCTGGGTTTTCTGTTTTAATTTTGATGACTAAGTTAGCCCTTTCTTCCTGATTTAAAGTGAGAAGTGGGAAAGTCCTGTACACTTCAACTTCCCATACAACCTGGGAAGTAAGTCAGTACCTAGAAGAGACCACACAGAACCAAGAACAGAAGAAAGCATTTGAGGTTCTAAGTAGGACTTCCCTGAAGTTAAAGACAACCACCACTCCATACACAATGTAGATGAATCTTAAGTTCTACCAAGAGAGGCCAGATTACACAGTACATGATTGCAGTTATTGGATATTTTGGAAACATGCAATTTATTCACAGTAACAAAAAGCAGGCCAGGAATTGCTCAGTGTTAGAGGTGGAGGCACAGGTAAACTGCAAAGCAGCATGAAAGAGTTTGTTGGGCTAGTAGAAAGGCTATGTTTATTATGGTGATACACACCTGTCAAAGTGTATTGAGGTATACTATATATATAAAATTTATTACATGTTAGCTATACTTAAATAAAGTAGACTGGAATAAAATCAAACAAACAAGAAATCAGTCATCCCATGGGTTCTGTTATAAAACCTCTGTGAGTACCATAATGCTCAAGTGTCTTAAATGAAATGGTATAGTATTTGCATATCACCTATACACATCTTTCTTACACTTTAAATCACCTCTAAATTATTAGTAATATTCAAAACACTGTAAAAGCTATGTAAACAGCAGATGATATTGTTTAGGAAATAACAAGATTTAAAACTCTGTACATGTTCAGAAAAACAATGCAAAAGGTCTAAGTACATTCTCAGCCTGTACTTGAATGGGTCTGTAATTACTGAACCCATGAAGGACTAACTTTCTTGATTTTTTTTTTTCTGGCTCTGGTTATAAGCAAATTATTAATAAAAAATTTACAAGCAAATGTATCAATATACTTTAAAAAATAATAAAAACTGGAGGAGCTGAGTTCAGATCTGCCATACCCATATAAATTCTAGGCATGGTAGCTTGGGTCTGCCAATACCAGTAATGGAGGGACAGAGCTCACTAGCAAACTAATCTAGGTGAAACCAGTCTTGGAGAGCTCCAGGCTCAGGGAGAGAGCCTGTCTCAAATAAAGAAGATGGAGAGCAGTAGAAGCAGACACTGGTATGAACAAAAAGCCTTGGAAGATAGACATGCTGACAAGCACACTTGTTCACACATGTATATTCACATACACAAATGCAAAATACATTACATAAAATCTATGTTCTAAACACAAGACCGATAGCCTCAAGGGGAAGCAAAGAGGACACACATGCATACAGAACTAGGTTGATAAACAGGGAAGTTAGTAATGTTTCAGACAGATATACACACTTTGTACTGCATTGGGGAAATCTAGCTCTTATGTAACACACCTGCTCCACAGCAGTGCCTGGGGAAGTCATCACTAGGACAGAGCTGACACACCCACTGGAAACATGGCATCAGGTTCCATGGCCACGTGAAGCAATCTCAGAGTCTGGAAATGAGCATGGTAACAGCTCTAAAGTGACCTTTTCTGTCCTTTACTTCCTCATATGGGCACTTCATGAAAAATGGGATATTTTAAATAAATCTGTTTAAATAAAAACATTTTTTTTTACATTTTATTTATATAGTGGTGTATGCGTGTGTATACATACATGTCATGGTGCACATGGAGAGGTCAGAGGACAACTTATAGGAATCAGTTTTCTCTTTCTACCATGTGGGGTCTGACTGTCAAATTCAGGGTTGTCAGTCAGGGTTAGTGGCTATCTACTTAAGCTACCAAGACATCTCAGCTCAAGTGACTTTTTTTCTTGGTGCTTCGATAATTCAAACAGTACTGGTCCATATTATATAATACCTATGCAAAATCTTGTTGACGCTTGTTACTTGTTATATACACAATTTATGCATGTAAGGTGATTTATTGGTTCTTCTATGCTAAAAGTCTTTGTATTATTTTTACTAGTTTCTTTTATATTTCAGAAACAATTTTAATTGTTACATTCACTCAGATTCCATTTTCTCATCATACATGTTCCTGCATTTTACAAGTCTTTTACTGTACTATCTGCGTCCAGAGTATTCCTCACCATACTGATACTTAAAACAAATTATTTACTTTAAATGAACTATTTTGCAGCATTATACAATTACATTAATAAAATTTGCTTTAAAGTAACACATTAGCTATTTTGTTGATTGCATATGACTAGAAAAAAAACTATAATTTGTTTTTCAAATCCACTTGAGATACTTAGATTACAGAAAAATACTCACATATACATATACACACAGAGCCATCATGGAATATGGACTATATTGTTAAAATACTATTTATCTTTATGATGAAAAGGTCAAATTACAACAGTCTGGGAAACAGAAGGGATTAGTTGAAGGCAGGAGGACTATGGAGGTAGTGTGTGTGAGGATAAAATGCTCAAATAACTTATAGGATAACCTTGTATAATAAACAAAATAAAATATTATCTTCAATGTTAATAAAGTAAATTACTGCTTTGAGCTATCATTTATACCTAACATTGTGATTTGTACTAAGCCCTTAATCAATTCAGTATTTGACTCACTGATTTCTCTGATCTAACACATTAATAACCTCCTAAACTATTGTCTAAGGAATTAACAGTGCTCTAAAGAAATGACAAGTCAGAACTACTAGAGATCCAAACCTGGGTTTATGGATGGGCTTGGGTAAAGAATAATCTCCAGAAACTATAGACCAATCTCTTCTCTCCCTGTTTGTCTTTCTCTGTTTCTGTCTCTGTCTGGTGTAGTAAGAACACAAAACTTTTGCACTGGCTATTTAAAATGGCTTCAGCACAAAAAATATTATGGAAGATCACTATGAATATGGAGAAGTAAAGATCAATTTCTTGTCAAAAGACAAAATCATTAAAACACTAATCAGGCTTTCTAGTAACTACGTCAGAGCCAACGCTTCTGCTGCAGTCAGAAGTGTCACAGTAATGTATCACAGAAGGCATGCTATCCAACTGTGACCATTGGAATAAGGATCTGGATTTAGAAATCAACAAAAAATTCACATTTATGTAACCGAAATGTCATAGCCAAGAACATCTCAAAGTGGAACAATTAAAGATTTATATAAAATAATTGTGTCATGTAATTGACAAAAGAATATATAAAATATTTACTTCAAAATCACATGTCTAAAATTAGTAAACACTGGCCAAACTAGAGATAGTTAAAGCACCAACTACTTTTCAAGGTATTAGAAAGCCATAAGGGAAAATTACATTGGTAGGGTTATAAAACAGCTTTTTAAATACTATCAAAAACCTGTCAACAAAGCAGAAACCCCTGTAAAGGCTTAAAACTTACAAAATAATAAAATACATTTATCACACCTGGTCCATGCAATATTCTTGCATTTCTCCCTGCAAAAAGGTGCCTGAATTTTTCAACAAATTTCTTTCAGTTGTTAAAGACAATGTTAGCACATAGTGTAAGTGAACCGTGCTTCACCAACTTCACCTAGTCAGTGAACAAAAGGCAAAACGATTGAGAAGATATTTAAAAACACAAATGGCTCTTCTACAGTATAATGTATAGATGAAACAAATCATGTGCCCTCTTACATGCTCATGTAACCATGCAGAGATAAAATGGATAAAATCCAGGAGGAACTAACTTCTGGCACAGCAAGGAAAGTGGAAAGTTGCGGGCGTTTCCCCCCCTGCACTGAGAAACTGCAGCTAACAGGAAGGCCTGTGCCTTTCTCAGGCCACTTTAAGGCAGAGTCTGAAAAGCTGGAAAGTAAACACAGGTGTTTTAAACTGGAGCTGCTGTCACGGACAACCGCAAACACTCTGGACGCTGATGTGGCAACGCCTCTTCCCCGCCCTCTGTGTTTTTAAAGCAATGCCCGAAAAGAAAATGTCAAATGTTTCACCTTTCAACACCTCAGAAGAAGAAAGAGCTTAAAGTATTGTTTCACAAATCTCTAGTAAATAGATCATTCTATTCTGTAGTTTTAAATGTAACCAATTAAATATTAATTATATGAAATAAAAATTCTGAAAGAATTATTGCTACTCTCAAACTTACACTACTCGTGGTCATGTTTTATAGTCATTTCTTTAGTTTCTATGAGCAAATACTTTGAATGACATTTGGATTGCTTATTGTGTCATAATTTTTACAGAAAATATCTGATGTTTTTCCTTGTGAGGGTCAGCACACAAATCAAATATTAAGGGCCACAGAAAAATTCAGAGCTTCAATTGAAATAGGTAATATTTGAGAAAAGTATGTTCTATGCACACCTAAAATTGGAGTACAAAGGATTACTTCTAAAGAAAGACAGAAAATAAAGTAATTCTCCAACTTACTACAGAACAAGGGGTTCACATTCTCAAACGGAGTCAGCTTTCTAACACGGAAATGTCAGCCTAATCACTATAGTTTTATAAAAGAGCCCCCAAAAGGCGGCATAGAATTCACTGGCAATTGATGAGTTACCATGAGCTAATGAATATAGAAATAAGGCAGAATGGATTCTTCCATAATCATCAAAAAAAAAAAAAAAAAACAGATTCTGTTAAGAGAATCTGAGTATTTATCATCTCCCAAATTAATCTTGCAGGTTACTTGGGGGGCTTTAGAGCTAACCCAAGAATTTCACAAAGAATTTTCTTGTGCAATTTATATGAGGACTGTTCTACAGAGTTACAACGTTCCCGTGCTTGACTTTTTGTAACAAGACAGGAGTTTCTCATTGCTCCAAGATTCTGAGAGAAAAAGCAGGAGCAAAATTAAAAAATAAATAAAAAAGAGTAAGAGCTTCATCAGGGTCTACATTTCTGGAAAATGTCATTGATACATTTTTAAACTTCTGGTCTTTTTAAAGATGTGAAGAACTGATACTTGAGCTGCACAATTCTAAGAGGTAATCAACAATAAATGAGATCTGAAATCAAATAAACTTGAACATCTTGTTCAGATCCACCATGTATTGCCTCATCGCACATTTGAAAGGCATTAGAGAGCATTAAGATCAAATAATGTGAACATCAAGAAATTGAGAGTTAAGTTTGACCGTTCTTAACGGAGTCCACTGTACGCTGCTGGTATTATAACACACACATGATACCTTCAGGCACAAAAGAGCAAGGGAAGGGCAGTGTGTCAGCCCTAGAAGTTAATTTCCTTGCTTTTGTTGGTTTATATTACCATCTAATATTACGTAAACAATCCGTTTCTAGGCAATTTATTTTTTTCCTCTGCCATGATGAGCTAAATATCTTTCAGCATATAAAAATCCAGCTTAAGACCAACAAAGGGATGTCAATTAAAAATAAAACTCACAGAAACAGAAGATACACAACATTTGCTAAACTGGACAATTGTTACTTCCTACATTTTAACAAACTCTCAAAAGGTGAAAGTGAAATTAAAAGAACAGAAATTATTAGTAATAAATAATCTACCTTAGAATGTTCTGGGGCTATTAATATTCTTTTTTCATATTTCAAAAAAAATCAGGAACCACCTAAAAATTTATGGATCCAGATAAAACTCAAAATAGTAGATAAAACAAAGTAGACTGAAAACCCTTAGACGTAGATAAAGAGACATTTCAGAGCTAAAACCTGACCATCCAGCAACAGAGCAAAAAATAGTGGACAAACACACTTTTCTGTATCACTTTGATTATTAAATTTGTTGGCCTCTTAAACTAGTAAAATGCAGTCACAGCACTGTTTAAAGTGAATAATATGTAACAATATCCTATTAAATGATAGCTTCTAGGAAGAAGGGTAGAATGTCTGACACCTCTTGGGAGTAAAACATCAAAACAATTCTAGACATAAAAGCAGCAAGTACCAAAAGGAAGCAAAGGTTTATCTAAACAACCATGAGCCTCAAACGGCACAGGAACATGGAACTGTGTGATACTAGGAACACTTCCACAAAATGTAAAGCTACGATGTCTGACTGTGAAATTATTAAGGAAGTAGAAATAAAGGATCCTATATGCCACAGATCCAAGTGTAGTTGTGTAAGATTCCAAGCTGAAAACTGAAGGCAAAGCTACAAGTTACCTAAACTCTCCAAAGCTGCAATTTATCAGAAACATTTTTAAAAGGATTCTGAATATAGTCTAATAATATAGTTAATGGGAGCTGAGGAACAAAAATTGTTAGTAATATGCTTTTGTATCAAAAGTTAAAGATAAGCAATAAATTATTGGGTCTTAAAAAATCTGTATGAGTCAGTAGACAAGAGTGATTCTCCAAGATGCCTTTTTTGTTTCAGTTAAAATTAAAATCCATGCTGTGTAATCCTTGGAGTCACTTTGTAATTAAGGGGATTTGATGAGAGACCAGGCACTGAATTAATGATAAAATTTAATATCTGTTTTAATGCATCAACATAACAGAAAAACTAACCAACACTGAACAACACAATAAAGTCATTTTGTGCTAGTTGGCATACTCCAGCTATGTCAATTATGAATGTTAGTTTTTTTTCAAATTAAGTGTACACGCTAAAGTTCTGCAGATATACTGTATCAGCAAATCAACTTTCATCTCAACATACTAAAAGAATAAAGATATGTTTGTTACTGAAAATCTCTCTAGTAAATGCATTTACATTTATTGAAAAAATTTAAATAATCTAATAAATAATTCTGTATTATATCTAAAATTAGAAATTTTTTTATTTAGGTAAGATACATTAAATCTATTTAATAAACTAAGACGTTTAAAATCTATTTTAGTTTGGAAACAGTATATGATGTTTTTAAACCCATCAAATTAACTTCATTGTGTTTTAGACAACCATTGGGACTTTGCACTGTACTGTTCAAAGCATCATCATGCATACAACACAAGAGACAATTTAACATACCACTGTACCCTGTCATTGGGGCACAACTTGGTGTGGAATTTGGTTACTTCAAACAGCTAAAAACAGTTTTCCAGACAGTAAAGACTCATTTGATCAGCTTCAAGTATTTTCATCCAACTTTGTTCTAAAATAACATGAGAGCATCAAAAAAACACAAAATGAATACTAACATTGATCTATAGAGAAACCAGGTCAAAAATACATACAATGTTGGTATCTTTTTTAAACAAAAATCCATTGCTCTAAAAGAAAGTTGGGGAAATAATTCCCCCCACTTCACTTTTCAAACACAGTCTGTATTGGGCACATTTTCACAATCAGAGTAAGCAATGCAATTCAGAAGGCTTTGAGTCAGGCTTAGGCTTATTATTATGAAAACAGATGATGACTGTAATCCATGCTTCTGAAGAGCACCCGTGATGTCTACTTATGAAGTAACAACCATAAACTGGACCTCTACTAGGAATTACTTTCACAATGACCCAGGGCATTGTCTCCAGCAGAATACCATAGGCACCTACTCTTCTACATCTCTGTCAATGCAATACCAAAAGTCCTTAGATCAAGAAAAGAGGAGATAACAGAAGTGTTAGTGCCAGCAAGCACAGCAGACCTTCTCACATATTCCATGCCTTTAGGTCAGCACTCATTGTCTTTACCTTCAGTCTGGTCAAAGACAGAGAACTGAACACACACAGGTAGGTATGAGATGGGCACAAGAAGTAGGTAAATAGGTTTAGGTGATATACGGGGAATGCCATTTCTAAAGACTAGGCAATACAAAGATTGAACCAGAGTTCCAGAACCTAACCAAAGCCAATTCACAGAACATACTGGCCTGGTGTGATTGAAATCCACTTCCTACTACACATGTATGCCTTCATTCCTGAAAAAAGCATTGCTATTCTATAAAATGGGTAACAGTTTCTGTAGGAAACTTTACAATGTAATTTTTATATTTCCACCATTACTTATCAAAATAAAATATTAAATTCTACAAAACAATGCTATGAAATTCAAATTAGAAAAATAAACAGCTCCTGGCCAGTTTGGAGCAATTAAATGGATCACAAGTACTGCATTTGTGTCATCACAGAGGGTTTCCACTAGAACTCAGGGTTGATTTTGTGGGAGAGGTTACAGTTCAATTGTTTTAGCTGTACTTCATGGTTTTTTAGTTTTGATCACCTTGATGAATCTACATAGGTTTTTGATGATTTGGCTATACCTGGTGCTGCAATTCATGGAGCTAGCCTTCAATATAATTGTTCATTTCAGAGAACCCATTGTAAGTACTGTTGTAGCATTTCCCACATTGTATGCAGAGGCTAGAAACCTGGTCCAGCTGTGAGTCTTACTTGTAATGAGGAAAAAAATTTATTCTGTGGAATGTTGTTTGTTTTTGCTCTTTTGGGAAGCCCAGCACCCATGTCCCAAATAAATCATACAGAGAGGCTTATTCTTAATTATAAATGCCTGGCCTTAGCTTAGCTTGTTTCTTGCCAGCTTGTCTTAACTTTAAATTATCCCTATCTTTTGCCCCTGAGCTTTTTACCTTCCTCTATTTCTGTATAGCTTTCATTATTTCTTACTCTGTGGCTTGCTGTGTAGCTGGGTAGCTGGCCCCTGGGTCCTCTTCCTTCTCTGGCTACTTTCTCTTCTTTCCAGATTTCTCCTCCTATTTATACTCTCTGCCTGCCAGCCCCGCCCATCCTTTCTCCTGCCTCGCTATTGGCCGTTCAGTTCTTTATTAGACCATCAGGTGTTTTATACAGGCACAGTCACACAGCTTCACAGAGTTCAACAAATGCAATATAAACAAAAGTAACACACCTTAGAATAATATTCCCCAACAGTGAAATATAAAGTTGGACATAGGAACAGAATGATGTTAGGAACCAGAACCAGGGAAGATTTCCATCTCCCTTGCTCAGACAAAACGTTTTTTATGTTTTGGCTCCTTTCTCTTTTCTTTATTATTATTTTCAATTAATACTGTTTTCACAAAATACATTTTGGTTATGTCTTTCTGCTCCACGAACTCCTCCCAAATCTTCTCCACCTCCCTACTCACCAAATTTTATGTTCGGTTTCTTTCTCAAAAAATCAAATACAAAAGAAGAATAAGAAGCACAACACACACACACACACACACACACACACACACAGACACACACACACATGCACATACACACACACACACACACACACCCTCAAAAACACAAAATGAAAATCAAAACAAACAAGTAAAAGACCAATAAGACACAAACATGCCACAACAAAGCAAAATGTAAAAACAAGAAGTCCAGAAAAATATCAATGAGTTCATTTTGTGTTGGCCAAGAGTGTGAATGATACACTCAGTGAGACTTCCTTAAAGACAACTATTTTCCCATTTGTCATTGGGTATCAGGTGCAGATAGCTTTGTGGTTAGGGGTGGGACCTCATGTACACTTCCTGGACTCAATACTAGTCCTTCATTTGGCTTGAGCCTGGGTAGGCCTCTTGCCTGCTTCCACAGTCTCTGTGAGTTCATATGTGCATCAGTCCTAGCATGTCCTTGGAGTTATCTCCTTTCTCTTTTCCTTTCTAACCGGCTGTTCAAGAACTTCAGACGGCTCAGGCCTGTTACAGGGTATATATCCCCAAGCCTGCCTTGTGATTATTCAGTTCCCTATTAGTTTTCCAATTCAAATTTTGCAAGGAGAATCTGGCCTATCCATTTTTTCCAAACAAGGGCAACATCCCTGGCTAGCTTTGGGCTAAGCATCATATTCTAATAGATGGGGGGATGGGTAAATGAATTTGAGTAGGTGATATAAAGGACCCTGCATTTTTTTCGGTTTTTTTTTTTTTTTTTGAGACAGAGTTTCTCTCTGTAATTTTGGTGTAGTTTATAGTTTTTTTAGCCTGTGGAGCTGAAATTAGAAGTAGCAGATGAATACACAAATTGGCATATTTAATACATTATGGAATCATGATCTTCTAAATCTATGTTCTTTATTAAAAACATGAAAAATCTTTTGTTTGTTAACTATAGCTTAATATTTATATATAAAATACTGTTCATAGTAGTATCCAAGATTACAAAATTATAATCAACTTATTATTCAATTATATAGAAAGAATTAAAATTAGGTATATTTATGCATTGCAGCTCACACAGTATTTTAAGAGAATATTTGTAGAATATTTAAGTGTACCAGGGAACACTTATGGAGCATTAAATAGGGAAAGGAAGACACTACAGTACAGATGTGGTATCTACCCATTCCCCAGATACAGTGCATACATTTATACATGCATATTGTATGTCAATACTTCTGCAGGAGAGGCTGCCCTGCTAGATTTCAGTTGATGTGTACAGGCACAGCTGGCCATTGGTCAATATCCTGATTCCTGAGTGTCAGACACTCAATGCTATTAGTGGACTCGGATGCAAACAACGTGAAACAGAAGTCCTTGACATCATGGAGTATTCACTCCTATTAGGGAAATAGACTATCACAATAATAAATGATAACACACACACACACACACACACACACACACACACACACACACACACACAGAGGCAAGCACGTCAAAGAAAAGGTGGGGAAGGTAACAAAAACGGCCAGAGAAGGCCTTGCTGTTGCTGAAACATTTCAAAAGATATGAAAAAGACAGAAGCAAATTTTACATAGGGAAAAGAACACTCCTTGAACGTGAAAACAGGAAGTATAAGGCTCTGAGATGCAAGAATGCCTGGTATGTTCCAGGAGAGTTGTATGTGTTCAGTTTCTAAAATGAAGTATGGTAACAGAGGAGTAAAATAATCTAACTTACAGTTTAATAAGCTCATCATTAAGGCTGTGCGGAGATAGAGAAAGGCAATGACAGACTGTGATGATATTGTGTTCCCCAATATTGTGCCCCCTAATAAACATATCTAAGGTCAGAGAATAGAACAGCCACTAGAGGCCTGAAAATGGTGGCACACACGTTTTCCCCCTCTGTTCACTTTATTTATTATTATTATTTTTTTTAATTTTATAATTTAATTTAATTTTACATATCAGCCACGGATTTCCCTGTCCTCCCTCTGTCCACCCCAACCCTGCCCTCTCCCCAATCCACCCCTCATTCCCATCTCCTCCAGGGCAAGGACTCCCCTGGGGATTCAGCTCAGCCTGGTAGATTCAGTGGAGGCAGGTCCAGTCCCCTCCTCCCTTGACCCAGGCTGAGCAAAGTGTCCCAGCATAGGCCCCAGGTTCCAAATAGCCAGCTCATGCACTAAGGACAGGTCCCTGTCCCACTGCCTGGGTGCCTCCCAAACAGTTCAAGCCAATCGACTCTCACTTATCCAGAGGGCCTGATCCAGTTGGGGGCTCCTCGGCTATTGGTTCATAGTTCATGTGTTTCCACTAGTTTGGCTATTTGTTGCTGTGCTTTTTCCAATCATGGTCTCAACAATTCTCGCTCATACAATCCCTCCTCTTTCCACTGGGCAATCCCTATGTTTTTCTTAGGGTCCCCTTTACTAGGTAGACTCCATGGAGTTTTGAGCAGCAGTCTAGTCATCCTTTGTTTTACATCTAGTAATCACTATGAGTAAGTACATACCATGTTTGTCCTTCTGGGTCTGGGTTACCTCACTCACAATGATTTTTTTTTCTAGATCCATCCATTTTCCTGCAAAACTCATGATGTCATTGTTTTTCTCTGCTGAGTAGTACTCCATTGTGTTCCTTCCAGTTGAAGGGAATCTAGGTTGTTTCCAGGTTCTGGCTACTATAAACAATGCTGCTATGACCATAGCTGAACATGTGCTCTTGTGGTATGATTGAGCATTCCTTGGGAATATGCCCAAGAGTGGTATAGCTGGGTCTTGGGGGAGATGGATTCCCAATTTTCTAAGAAAGCGCCATATTGATTTCCAAAGTGGCTGTACAAGCTTGCATTCCCACCAGCAGTGGAGGAGAGTTCCCCTTGCTCCACATCCTCTCCAGCATAAGCTGTCTTCAGTGGTTTTGATCTTAGCCATTCTGATGGGTATAAGGTGGTATCTCAGAGTCGTTTTGATTTGCATTTCCCTAATGATTAGGGATGTTGAGCAATTTCTGAAATGTCTTTCAGCCCTTTGAACTTCCTCTGTTGAGAATTCTCTGTTTAGTTCTATAGCCCATTTCTTAATTGGACTGTTGGGCATTTTGATGTCTAATTTCTTGAGTCCTTATGTATTTTGGATATCAGCCCTCTGTCAGATGTGGGGTTGATGAAGATCTTTTCCCATTCTGTAGGTTGTCACTTTGTCTTGTTGACTGTGTCCTTTGCTCTCCAAAACCTTCTTAGTTTCAAGAAGTCCCATTGATTAATTGTTTCTCTCAGTGTCTGTGTTACTGGTATTGTATTTAGGACGTAATCTCTGATGCCAATGTGTTCAAGACTACTTCCTACTTTCTCTTCTATCAGGTTCAGAGTAACTAGATTTATGTTGAGGTCTTTGATCCACTTGGGCTTAAGTTTTGTGCATGGTGACAGATATGGATCTATTTGTAGCCTTCTACATGTTGACATCCAGTTATGCAAGCACCATTTGTTGAAGATGCTTTCTTTATTCAATTGTACAGTTTTTGCTTCTTTGTCAAAAATTGCATGTTCATAGGCATGCAGATTAATGTCAGGGGTCTTCAATTCAATTCCGTTGGTCCACATGTTGGTTTTTATGCCAGTACCAAGCTGTTTTTATTACTGTAGCTCTATAGTAGAGCTTGAGGTTGGGGATTGTGATGCCTCTAGAGGTTGTTTTATTGTACAGGATTCTTTTGGCTATCCTGGGTTTTTGTTTTTCCATACGAAGTTGGCTATTATTCTTTCCAGATCTGTGAAGAATTGTGTTGGTATTTTGTTGGGGATTGCATTGAATCTGTAGATTGCTTTTGGTAAGATCGCCATTTTTACTATGTTAATCCTGACTATCCATGAACATGGGAGATCTTTCCATTTTCTGACATCTTCTTCAATTTTTTTTTTCAGGGACTTAAAGTTCTTGTCATATAGGTCCTTCACATGCTTAGTTAGAGTAACCCCAAGGTATTTTATATCATTTGTGGCTATTGTGTACTTACACCTGCACATGATTGTGCAACTATTCATGCAATGCACATACACATACCACACATAAATCAAAATGAGAGAATAGATGTACCATTTGTCTGTATGAATCTGTTTTATCTTGCTTACTATGATGATAGTTGCATCCATTTTCCTGCAAATGTTTTTCTTTTAAGTCAAAACATGATTATTGAAAGCTTTGAAATAAGATAACATTACACATTGAGATTATCCAAACTCCAGGTCTATTCATCTCAGTTAAGTTTTATACAGTTAGAATATACATTCTGGAGTTGTAGCATTTCCCATTGGATTGTACCTTCACTATCAATATATTTCATGCACATATCCATCACAAAACAAGAAAAATATACATGTTCTGTAAGGGCTAATATCTAAAATAGATAAAGAACAAATGGAAAAACAAACAAAAATGTTATGTCAAGAAAACAACTCAATTAAAAAATAATGTGCAGATTTAAACAAATAATTTTTTTTATTAGTAATATAGTATTTATTGATTCTTTGGAAATGTACTCCAATCCCATTCATTTTCCAGTCCCTCCATATCTGCCCTTCACCCTTGTAGTGTCCCCCCACAAAAGAAAATTAAAAATGAGAAAATAAAAATAAGATAAAAATTGAAAATGCAAATAAGGTTGATTAAATAAACAAAAACAAACAAACAAACCCCATTTCAATCCTCTGTCTTTCTGGCCTCTCCATCACTTCTTCATTTGCTTTGGTGGCATTGGGAGCTGCTGTGTACGAAGCAGTACACCCTTTTGTCCAAACAGCTTTACTTGCAAATGTTCATTATGTCATGTGTTGTTGGTCAGGTTCAAGGCCTCTGGCCTCTGGTACACCATCAATACTGGACCCCACTATCCTCCAGATATCCTGCAGTTGCCACAAGTAATAGAGATCCGGCAGCTATGGTTTGGCAGGACCAGTCCCTTCACACCCTCCAGCAGGTCACACCCACTCAAAGACCTGGATGTGTATCTTGGTGGTGGCTGGGTTGTTCTGAACAGGCAGCTGGGACCACCCCTCAAGTGAGGGGCAGAGACAGCTCCCCAACGCCAGTGATAAGGGTGGGACTAGCTTTCCCAAGTGCCAGAAGGGGGTAGTAGGCAGGAAGAGGGGCAGCTCTCCTATTGTGGTCAGGCAAGCTTTCCTGTCCAAGGGTCACTGGGGTCAGTTTGTTATCCCAGGTATGTTGAAGGGTGATTGTCAGCTCTCTGGTTGGGTGGGGAGTGGCAAGGACAGCTTAGCATGGCCCTTGTACTTTTAAACACATGGCTCACATAGGCCCCTGTGGAAACACGGGCAATGGACATCAATACAGACCCCAGCTGTGGCAGGACCACAGACCTAGACATGGCTACCTGTAGCAGCTTGGGCCCCAATGTCACTATGGCCTTAAGTCGCAGAGCAGGCCTCTCAGACTGGCATGAGCTTGGTGACAGCATGATCAAGACTCCAATATTGCACCAGGTGGCGGTCCAGACCTTTGGCAGTCACTTGGCTTTCAATGGTAACAGGAGGAATAGACTGCAACACAGACCCAGATATGGCCCCTGGTAACAGCCTGCCAACATGGCCCCCAGCAGCATCATGACCCTTTGGCACCAACATGGCCTCAGATGTCAGCCCAGATTCCAGGCAGCTGTCTAGCCTTTGATGGTAATGGGGACCATGGACATCAGCACAGTCCCTGGCTATGCTAGGGTCAGACTCAGACATGACCCTGGGCTACAGTTAGGGCCAAGATGTCTCCATGGCTATAAGTATAGCAGCACAGTCCACCCCAGTCTGTACGGCCCTGGTGGCAGCACAACTATCAGGCATCAACATGGCCTCAGGTATTGGCCCATACATCGGGCATCTGCAAAGTCAAAGGTGGCTCCACTGACATTGCTGCAGACCCTGACTGCAGTAGGGCCATGGACCCAGACATGCAGCTTGGGCTTGGTTGATACCATGGCCACTCAGATCAGCACAGCCTCAGCTGCAGCACATCCCTCAGTACCCAACATGGCTAGAAGTGGCAGCCCAGAACCTGGGCCTCCATGTGGTCTTTGGTGGCAAAAGGGCCATCAACACAGACCTTGGCTTGAGGTATGACCATGAACAGAGAATTCTTAAAAGAGGAAATATAAATGACTGACAAACAAAGAAATGTTCAACATCCTTAGTCAGCAGGGAACTGCAAATTAAAACTACTTTGAGATTTCATCTTAAACTAGTCAGAGTGGCTAAGATCAATAAAACAAATGACAAGTTAGGGCAAGGATGTGGAATAATGGGAACATCCATCCATTGTTGGTAGGAGTGCAAAACTGTATAGTCACTATGGAAATCAGTGTGGCAGTTCCTTAGGAAGCTGGATATAGACTGATCTACCTCAAGATCCAGCTATATCAGTCTTGGGCCTATGCCCAAAGGATGCTTCATCCTACTATAGAGACACTTGCTCAACCATGTTCATTGATGCTCTATTTACAATAGCCAGAAATTAGAAATAGCCTAGATGTCTCTCAAGGGATGAATAGACAAAGAAAATGTGGTACACTTAAAAATGGAATAGTACTCAGCTGTTAAAAAAATGAAATTCACTGGTAAATGGATAGAGCTATAAAAATATCATCCTTTGTAAGATAACCCTGACCCAGAAAAAAATATAGCATGTATTCACTTATATGTGGATATAAGTTTTAAGTCTTGAATAAGCAAGCTACAATCTCTATAATCACAGATATTAGAAACAGAATAAGGAACTAGTGGGGAGGAATGGATCTCCCTAGGAAGAACATATGGTTTTGTTTTTTCTTTCTGAGACTGTATGACTTCACTTAACATTACACTTTCTAAATAACTTCATTTTCCTCCAAATTTTATGACTTCATATTTTAGAGAGCTGAACAGTATTTCATTTTATATACATCCCACATGTTCACTATCTGTTCATCCTTTGAGATGGTTTTGTACCATTTCCTTGTCAGAGTAGCAATAAACTTGAGGTGCACATATTTCTGTCATAGGGTGAGGAGTTCTTGGGGCATATGCCAAGGAGTGAAACAGCTGGGTGACAGTTCTAGATTCAGTCTTCTGAAGGATCTACAAAATTATTTCTATTTGTATTCATTCATCCCCCAAACCTCAGGCCAAGATTTGCTGTCAGATTTCTTGACGATAGCTATTCAGGCTGGGATAAGGTGGTGGTATCTCAGACTAGAGCTAATTTGCATTTCCTTGATGGTTAGGGCATTGGACACATTTAAGTACTTAATGGCCATTTACTTTTCTGTTTTGAAAATTGTCTATTAGATTTGTTAGTCCATTTGCTGACTGGCAGTTTATTTCCTTGGTATTGAACTTGGGGAGTTCTTTGTAATCTCTGGATATTATTCCCTTGTCTGCAGTATGACTGGCAGAGATTTCCCCCCATTTGGTGAGCTGTCCATTTGCTCTGATGACTGGCTGTGCTGAACTGTTCATTTTCATTTAGTCCCATCAGCTGATCCTTCGGGCTGGTTCCTGTGTTACTGGTGTTGTATTGAGGACTTCTTTCTTAGCACAATAACTTAAAGAGATTTCCCCACATTTTCCTCTAGATTTTTCAATATTTCAGACTTTAAATTAAGATCTTTGATTCATTTGGAAATAATTTTTTGTACAAGGTGAAAGATATTAATTTAATTCATTTTTCTGCAGGAAGATATCCAATTTTGCTAGCATGATTTGTCTAACAGGCTGTTTTCTAATGTATATTTTTGCCTCCTTTGTCACAGATTAAATGGACATAGCTTTAACATTTTAATTTCTGGGTCCTCTATTCCATTCCATTGGTCTACCTATCTGTTTTTAATGTCAGTACCGCCAAGCTGACTTTGTCACTATAGCTCTGCAGTGTAATTTATGTTTGATTATACTAATGCCTCCTGCAAAGGTCCAACTCTTTGTTTGGCTAATTTTGTGTATTGTTCTTTTAATCTCTACTTCTCTTAGAGTTATCATTTCCTACCCTATCCACCATGATGGGGATTGGCTGCTTGTTGTGTTTTTAGAGCTTGTTCTGTTTTTAGAGCCTTGAGGTACACCACTATCATATTTGATAGGAGTACATATTGCTATAAATTTTCTTCTTAAGATTTCTTTGGCTGTTTCCCAGAGGTTCTGGTAGGTTGTATGTTTGTTATCATCTGCCTTTAAGAAATTTTAATTTTCTCTAGACGGTGGTGGTGCACACCTTTAATCCCAGCACTCAGGAGGCAGAGCAAGGCAGATAGATCTCTGTGAGTTCAAGGCCAGGCTGGTCTACAGAGCAAGATCCAGGACAGACATCAAAACTACACAGAGAAACCCTGCCTCAAAAAAAAAAAAAAGAAATTTTAATTTTCCTCTATGATTTCTTAGATGGCCCACTGTTATTCAAAATGTATTTTTTATTCTCATTTTTTTGTGGTTTCTATAGTTTCTCTAATGTTAATTTCTAGTTTTATTCTACTGTGGCTCAACAGAACACAAGGAATTATCTAGTTTTTTATTCATCAAGACATGATTTATGTTCTATAATATGATTTTGGAGAAGGTTCCAGGTGCTAAGAAAAATATCATATGGAAACCCACTACTCAGAAGCTTTCTAAAATATATCCACATATAAAAAGAGTTTTAATGAAGTTACTTTGTAATGGGAGGGATATCCCAACTAGACACTACATGTTACAAAATACAAACTGCAGTATTAAAAATGGGTTACCTTCTTTTGACTTGTTGCCCAAAGGTACCCCATAAGCATCCTAAAATTACAAGCTACTTCCATTGCTCTTTGCTACCCTCAATCCAGAACTTGACAATAAGACCCTATTCCTATTGTCTTATGTTGAAGACATCATTTACTTGAATCATAAACATAGAGAAATTGAGTGTATGCTGATCTCAAAGCTTCATCCCTACTAGCATTTAGTTTTTATAATGTTGGAAGCTGTGATGAACAGTACCAGAGAAGAACAATACTCCAGCTCTGAACCATTTTGAACTACAATGATGTGTGGCTTGACAAGGTATGCTCAATGCTGTAATAGTGGCACACATGTTATGGGTTTAACCAACCACTTTCAGGCACAATTCAAAACCATGTTCATGAAATGAAATCCATACCTGTTTCATGAGGCCAAGAAACAGTGGCTAGATAACCCATAGGCCCTAAGAGAGAACCTACTGCTATTTTACTAAACAGATATAGTATTAAAATGATCCCTAATGACTTATCAGTATACCCATGGATCAACATGTCTCTCAGCTTTTATTAGAGAAGCTTCTTTGGGCTGGAGAGATGGCTCAGCCATTAAAGGCTAGGCCCACAACCAAAAATATAGAGAAGCTTCTTCTTGTAGTTGATGGCAATTAACACAGAGACACATAACTAGTCAATGTATAGAGGCTTCAGATTGTACATCACAACCATAAATGGGACACGTGTATTACACCCCTTCTCCAAGCCACAGAAATATTGGTAGAAGAGGAAGTGTTCAGATTATAAGAGCCAGAGGTTGTGGATGATTTCAAGGATATAGTGCTTTGCACACAACAGGGCAGTTACATATATGAACTCACAGAGACTGTGACAGAATGCACAAGACATGTATAAGTTCAAACCAGACAAAACCCCAGCACAAAGCACAGCAATAAGTATGAAGGCCCACTCCCGACTGAGGAGCTATTGACATTTGATAGCTTCTGATTAAAGTTTATATTTGTCAGGGTTCATGATGATAGTACAATTTGTAATATCAGAAATATTGCTAAGATTAAACACTTCTAAAGACAGTCACTCTTTTGAAAATGTTGTTAATGTTTATTTAGATACAAACTTAATGTTAAATCAGTTAATATCATAGTGGTACATATAAATGGATTGATAGTTTCCTATCAAATGGGTCATCCATAACTTGAATGACAACCAGAAAGATAATCACCAAATGAAACTGAGATTTCCCCAAACAACCATTTAAAACTATGATTTAGAGTAAATAAATGTGGGCCAGAGAGACGGCTCAGTGGTTAAGAACACTTGTTACTCTTACAGAGGATCTATCTGGGTTTGGTTCCTAGCTCCCACACTGAGGTTCACAGCTCTGTTACTCCAGCTCCAGTGACACCATGCCCTCTTGTGGCCACCAAAGGCACTAGTTATAGACATGGTGCACATATAAACATGTAAGCAAACACTACTACACATAAAATAAAAAACTAAATACATCTTTAAAAAAAGAATAAGGAGATGTATGATGAGTGATCATATTTTTATACTGGTGGAGCTCGAAGAGTCCAGTTGTCGAGAAAGAGGAGGGACTGTAAGAGTGTGAATTGTTGAGACCAAGACTGGAAAAAGCACAGGGACAAATAGCCAAATGAATGGAAGCACATGAATTATGAACCAAAGGCTGTGGAGCCCCCAGCTGGAGCAGGCCCTCTGGATAAGTGAGACAATTGAATAGCTTGAACTGTTTGGGAAGCACCCAAGCAGTGGGACCTAGACCTGTCCTTAGTGCATGAGCTGGCTGTTTGGAACCTTGGGCTTACACAGGGACACATGCTCAGCCTGGAAGGAGGGGACAGGACCTGCCTGTACTGAATCCACCAGGTTTAAATGAATCCCCAGAGGAGTCTTGGCCCTGGAGGAGATGGGAATGGAGGGGAGGGGCTGGGGGGATGGTGGGAGTTGGGGCAGGAGGGGGGAGGACAGGGGAACCCATGGCTGATATGTAAAATTAAAACACAAATATAATAAATAAAAAAAGGAGAAAAAAAGAATTTAAGTTTTCCATGAAGGAGTAATTTAAAAATAGACTAAAAGTCAGCATTATGCACAGCAGACAGTTTTTTAAGAGTTTCAATTCATGCAGAAAGTTGATGAAATTTTTCAAAAACTGATTCTTCCTCTCCTCTTTTCCAGGACTTAAATCAGCTTTAGTTAATAGATGCAACATAAAAATCAGACTTTTGAAGAAAACACAAAGATCAAATAGAAAAGATTTTAATGCAGTATATTTCTCAGGAGTATACATGAGTTACATTTACTATTACTTTAAATGTTATAGTCTAAAGAGATTTCCACTAAACAGGATTCATTTTTGCTTTGAACTCCCAGGTGTCTTGGGTGGTCTACTTATTCCTTTCTAACTTTAATAACTTCTCAGAAGTTTGCATGCATTTCTCTCCATAAACAGCCCATAGCCATTTAAATACATTTACCATAAATATGCAAAAGTGACAGAAATTTATATTATTTCTCTCTTTGACTATGTTAATGACTACCATGTTAGAATTTGTATCTTAGGCTCTGTTTTAACTTTAAACAGCCATAACATACTGATATATGCTCTGTCCTGAGTTATGTTTAGTGGAGGATGGCTTTAGAATGCTTATTTCCCATTTTGTATGTACACACACATTTTAAAAAGTTACACTTAATTGTCATAAAATTATCTATTCTTTGGGGATAATTAAAATAATCATAGTAAGCTATAATTCTCTTATTTATAGTTTTGGTCTACTTATAAATTCAATATAAAATGGATGAATGGCAACTAATTTATAATCTGCCACGATGAATTTCAAAAATACTTTGTAGAAAAATCTTTTTACTAAGTTTCACACTTTGTCCAGATGAAAAACATCTTACACATTTTTCAGTGTGTGTGTGGTGAGGGGGTGTATGCCTGTGTGGGTGCATATTCTTGTGTGGGTGCATGTTCTTGTGTTGGTGAATGTTCTTGTGTGGGTGAATGTTCTTGTGTGGGTGCATGTTTTGTGTGGGTGCATGTTCTTGTGTGGGTGAATGTTCCTGTGTGGATGCATGTTCCCGTGTGGGTGCATGTTCTCATGTGGGTGCATGTTCTCTTGTGGCTGCATGTTCTTGTGTGGGTGCATGTTCTCATGTGGGTGCATGTTCTCATGTGGGTGCATGTTCCTGTATGGAAGCATGTTCTTGTGTGGGTGTATGTTCTTGTGTGGGTGCATGTTCTTGTGTAGGTGCATGTTCTTGTGTGGGTGCATGTTCTTGTGTATGTGTATGCCTGTGTGGGTGCATGTTCTTGTGTGGGTGTGGTGCATGATCTTGTATGGAAGCATGTTCTTGTGTGGGTGCATGTTCTCATGTGGGTACATGTTCTCATGTGGGTGCATGTTCCTGTATGGAAGCATGTTCTTGTGTGGGTGCATGTTCTTGTGTGGGTGCATGTTCTTGTGTGGGTGTATGTTCTTGTGTGGGTGTATGTTCTTGTGTGGGTGCATGTTCTTGTGTAGGTGTATGTTCTTGTGTAGGTGCATGTTCTTGTGTATGTGTATGCCTGTGTGGGTGCATGTTCTTGTGTGGGTGTCCATGTGGAGGGAGAGATGGAATCAGGTGTCCTTTCATTGCGCTATCTCATTCTTGCAGACAGGAGTTCTCTGCTCCTACAGCTCATGGACGTGGCTAGACTGGAAGTCCCAGGGACCCATTGGTCACAAATGCACATTTGTGAAATGCACATTTCAGTACCAAGTGTTTAATCTGAGTGCTGGGTATCTTACTTAAGTTCCTACCCTTGTATTCCAAGGCATTTTTTGAGGATGTTTTGTCAGTTTTGGTTTACTGTGTCTGACTCTTAAAGCCATGATATTGATTTATAATCTAAGATAAAAAATGAATTTAAGGGAACTAGCAAATCTCTTCCTTGTCACACAATTAAATAGACAATACTTTTGTTCCTCACAGACTAAATTAGTTAATGAGCATACAAGCACCTTGAGGGCAGAGGCTATGAGTGCTTCACAGACACTTTATTAAAAACTTTAGTAACTTAAAAGTAGAATGGAAGGGCATGGTAGCACATGCCTCTAATCCCAGCACGCAGGGGGCAGAGGCAGGTGGATCTCCAAGTGTGAGGCCTGCCTGGGCTACAGAGTAAGTTTCAGAACAGCCAGGGTTATAGAGAAACCCTGTGTTGAACCACCCTCCCACCAAAGAAAAGAAAGAATGAAAAAAGAGACAGAAAAAAGTAGAATGGAAAGTCATGAGCACCCCCACCTCCCCACACACACCCAAATAGTAAGACTCATACTAATGAGCTTTTCTCAGGATTACTGGACCTGTATTACACTGAGATAGAACACGTCATAAAATGTATATGTCACGTTTCAAGTTCCAGGTGAATACATTGTCTGTCTTTCCTTTTAACATGTGAAGTATTCCTTCAATTTCCAAACAAATCCACATGTCCGTCAGGCAGTGTCAGTTCTCAGATGACAAACATCACAACACATTTAAAACTGTTACAATAAATGTCACTACAAAGAAAAGGCTGATGATTTATTATTTCCTTTGGACTGGTCACTTTTCATTAAGAATAAAAGGCAATAACATAGACGCAGAAAGAAAATGAATATATATCAGAAGTTATTAATTAATATACAACCACTCAAAATTCAGAAATATGTTTTTTCATGTACACATACATGAAATAAAATAATACCATAACAGAAGGGTGCTGTATCTGTGTTTAAAGAAGGGGTTGTTGGCAAACAGCACAGCTCACTACTGCTGAAATGTACACAACTGATATATGCAGCATAGAAAGCTGGCACCAAGGGCTTACAACCTTAATTTGCCTGCAAGAAGGAAGGGCATTTACCTTCAGAGCACGTTCCTGATTGTTTTCAGCAGTCGGACGTCTTGTGTTGTTTGCTGAAGTCTGCTTCTGCTCTTTCAGACGATGGAGCTCCTGGTGCAGCCGTTGGGACTGCCACAAGAGAAGAATCCCATTAAATAGAGGAGTTAGCATTTTTTTTAACTAAGCCATATGAATTCATGTAAGCAACACCACTGTATTCTCTCAAAGACAAGGATTTCTTGTGCAACAAGAATGGTAGGTAAAAATAATTTTAAATACAAACAAAATATCACTCTAGAACTTTGGCAATTCAGTTACAATTTTAATTAGTCTTATTATAAATATTATATTGAAAACACTTAGCTTCATAAAATTAGGATCAAACTATATTCAAATTATTTTATTTGCTGGTCAAATATTTCTAGTTAAAAACCCACTGCTGAATAAAATTTGTGCATCTAAAATCACACTGAATTTCTAATAAACTCTAATAATGGAGTCTATAATCAACTTATATTAATCTTTTAAAAATAAAAACGTGTTAAGGGACAATCCAGATTTTTAGCTATTTAAAACATTTTACATAACAACTGTAGAGACTATAAAATGATATAGTACAAATTAGGGTGATATGAAGTTACAAATGGACATTGCTTAAAGCAATAAAATATAAAACCTATGGTTTGGGAAAGAAGTTAAGTTACTCCTTATTTTATCTACTTTAAAAATAGTACATTTAAGTAATAACCAATAAATGAGCATACTGACTTAAGATCTGGACAACATCCTTTCCAGACTATTTGACAAATGGCTACTTGCCATATTGAATAGAAAATGATTAGTTTTCACGGTACAATCAAAACGTAGCTTTAATCTAAATTGGTACTTTTTACTCTAGCCTCAATTACAATGCATCCTCTATATCAGTTCTTCCTTGGCGTAATACACAAATCTTTTGAAAAGAAAAAAAGGTTGGCATTTAGATTATATGATGTTGATATATACATATAAAACTGACTGTACACAGCTTATGCATGTAAAATATTGTTAGCACATTTACCAATTAAACAAAGTAACCACAAAAATCAAGACGTTTCAAGTTAATATTAATTTAAATTAGCTGACTGCTTTGTGAAGATAAATTCTGGGGAGTTGAGGGAATGACTTGGAAGGAACAGTACTTGCTACACAAATGAAGCTCTGAGTTTGCATCACTAGGGCAAACAAAAAGTCAGATGTGGTACTGTGTCAGCAATCCTGGAGCTCCTATGGCACAATGGGATGTGGAGATGGGAGCATCCCCAGAAGTCCACAGGCTAGCTGGCTTGTCTCCAATAAAGTGAGAAGTGAGGACTGACACCTGATGTTATCCTCAAAACTCCACATGCATGCCATGGCATGGGTATGCCTCTGCTCACACAACTGAACATGTAGATATACAGATATGCACATTGTACAAACATACAAAGGCAAAATATTCTGAACATACAGTGTGGTGATCAATGGTTAAGTGGCAGCTCTCTTGCATTGTGATGTTCATTCAACTGTGTGTCATGTGACAACCTAATTCACTTACCACGTTTTAAAAATTATGTAAAAACTCTGTGACATATCTCCTTTAATTATTATTTGTAAAGAACACATGATTACCATTACAGTTTATCTATTTTTGTTTTTTTAGCTCACAACAACAAGAAATTTTGTCTCATAGTGCAAATAAAAATTATGACACATGAGAATAAATTACATAAGTATCAGAACAGCTCTTTTCTACTATGATCATCTCTATATTTTCAATTAATTTTATAAAGAAATGATTACCAAAAAATTAAAGGCTATATGATCTATGGAAGTTCAATGGCAAAGTAAATAATTTCAGCTGTAGAATAATTTTTTTTCATGAAACAGAGTAATCCCAATTTGGGCTTATTCTGGGTATATTATTCTGTCAGATGAAACTGAAGGAAGAAGAATGTAAGAGGAAAAGAATAAAGGTAGACGCATCTAGGGAATGTTGGAAAAAAAAAAAAAGAGAAGCATCAAAAGTGGTCCAGCACAGGGGAATTTCACCAATGACATCTCAACATGGCTGCTTAAACAAGACCTAAAGAAGCGCAACACCTATAGATATGCTAACATGGAGTGGGAAATCTTATGGTACCCCACCCCAAGATAAAGAACTACCATCAACTAATGAGAGCAGGAGAAATAGTCTTCCTCAAGAATGAGCCCCGCTATTGGCTATCCAATACCAAGTAGTCAGCCCAGAAATCATACACAATGGGTAACACTAAACAGACTGAGCAGGCTGTATGTATACATTTAGGCACATGTATGTGTGTGTGCATGCACATACATACATACATACATACATACACAGAAACACAAAAAAACCCAAAACCAATAACTACTAAAAAAAAAAAAAAAAAAAAAGTCACATTTTTGAGAGGGAACAAGGTATTTGCAGGGAGGGTATGGAGTAAGCAGAAAGAAGGAAGAAAATTATGTAATTGTATTTCAATTTAAAATTTTATAAGGTGTTGCCTGACAACATGATTTTTTTTTTTTATTTCAGGAATGACCACAAAATAAAAACTTTTACCACACACTTGAAGCAAAAACAATAATAAAAACCACTCTTTTTTGCTTAAGAGATATGTATTGAATTTATTTTCTTTGCTTATGAGCTTTGGACTTAATATTAATCTGAGACTCACGGACAGTGAAAGCCAAATGATTGTTTTAAAATAAGTAAAGAAATAGATTAAAAGTTCTTCTACATATACAGTTGTGATTTATATTTAACTATGTTGAACTGAAGATTTCTTTATACCTATTTAATCCCATATGATTTATTTATGTAATTCTATATTTTTCAAGTTGAACATACTTCACACAAGGAAAAATCACTTATTTTTTATTTCAACTTTTTTGATTTTTTAAAGTCTTTAGTTTTAAATTTATTGAAAAAAGGTTTAAATGTTTACTCACCAGCAAGTATTATATCATATCATTATAATCTATGATTTTATGCATTTGTAGGGTAAAGATCTTAATCTTTTCATCTATACTTCAATTTTCTTTGGCATTTAAAAATTTAATTTGTAACTTAAAATATGCAGAAAGAGGCAGATAATGACATAACAAACTGTTATGCTGTTATGCCCATAAAAATGATGTCAAATGAGTTATAATTTTTCAGGTTATGAAAAACTGACACATATCTAACATATTTCTCCTTGAACTTTGCCAATATTTCCTTTCTAAAGAAATACTTATTCTGAAATACACTGTCTGTCTCCTTCCTTCCTTCCTTCCTTCCTTCCTTCCTTCCTTCCTTTCTTCCTTCCTTTCCTCCCTCCCTCCCTCCCTCCCTCCCTTCTTTCTTCCTTCTTTTCTTTTTCTTTGGTTGCTGAGACGGGGTTTCTTTGCATAGCCCTGGCTGTTTGGGAACTTGCTCTGTAGACTAGGCTGGCCTTGAACTCAAGAGATCCATCCACTTGCCTCTGCCTCCCCAGTGCTGGGATTAAAGGTGTGCACCACCAACCACCACTGCCCAGCCTTCTGAAGTGAATTTTCATTAAACCAATAATTATTAATCAATTACTTTGCTAGAAAGTTACAGATAATGATTGTACATAATTTGACAAAGTAAATGAAAATATCTATACTTAAAATGATAATAAACACAAAATATAAGGAAATGATTCCTAACTTTAAATAAAAAAGACACAAGAGAGAAAAAGATGTGTGAAGAGGGTCTAAGAATATGAAGTAGTAATGCCTACATGTCTTTGCAAGGGGTAACTGAAGCTGAAGAAACAACAGTGCAAAGACTCTGAGGTAGATGCTCACCTGGAGTGCCTAAGTACTAGAGTAAACTGTGTAGGTAGACTGATGCAAGACTCTGAGGTAGATGCTCACCTGGAGTGCCTAAGTACTAGAGTAAACTGTGTAGGTAGACTGATGCAAGCAAGGAGAACATTAGCACATGAGAACTAAGGTCCTTGTAAAGTCTACACTGAGGGAGAAAGTTGCTGGCATGCTTAGAAAAAGAAGAACCCTGATTTCCCTCATGTTAATATAAGCTCAATCTTCTAGCTAAAGTTGGAACAGTCTAAGAGAGCCAGGACAGAAGCATAGAGTCTAGATGGGAGCATACAGGAACAGTCTAGAAGAGGTGAGGTGACTCAGACCCAATCCAGGTGGCACTGGGCTGAGTATGAAGTAAACTCTGAATACATTTTGGAAGTATGGTCAACCGTCTTTACCTTCCTTCTAGTACCTGTTCTTTCTGGTTTGCTTCTAGGTATTGTGATAAGCATCATGATCAAAAAGCACTCTTGTGTGGGTGATAGTGGTGGTTGTTTGGCTTTCAGTTTCTGCCCTTAGCCTATCACTGACAGAAGTGAGAGCAGGAAGCTAAGCAGGAGCAGAGGCAGGAACCTTGGGTACACTGCTTACTGGGATGCCTAACATGGCTTTCTCAGCTTGCTTTCTAACAAAACTCAGGACCACATGCCTGGAAATGGCACTACCCACACTGTGCTGGACCTTCCTACATCAATCATTAATCATGAAACTGTTCCATAGATTTGCCTATGTGCCCACCTGATGTGGACAATTCCTCAGTTGAGTTTTTCTCCTCTTGGTGACTCTAGTTTGTGTCAAGTTGACAGAAACTAATCTGCACTGCACTTTGGTCCCCTTGTCTCTGAGTCTGAAAGAAATGCTTATAACATACAGTTAAGAGCAGGCATTTTGGTAGAACCACCGATCATATTAGGGGCATTATTTTTCATTTCTAGCCTCCCAAAAGGTCCCACTCCTCTGTAAAATTCTGTTGAATTTCAGATTTTTTTAAAATCAACTGCATTAATCTGATAGATGATCTCAGTTTTCTAATATAGCACAATCCTTGCCATTATGAAGTCTACCTGATCATCACATACATTGGTTACGTCCATTGTGTAAATGTACGTGTATATTTGGAAGTAAAAACTTTAATTTGGTTTCTAATTTATTTCAGACTTCTGGTAAGTTCCCATGTGATAGATGCATTTGAGTTGTGCTTCCTAGTGCTGTTTCCAAAGCTGAACTTCATCCATTAACAAAAGAACTTGTTAATTTCTCTGAACAGTTTATGTGAAATAACTCTTCTAAAGGAATTAGTAGATATGCTCCAACAAGCCAGTTGCATTTCTTCCCTGGATTCACTTTTCCCCAGAAGTACAGGTTTCAAAAGTTCTGTTTATTGGGGTAGTTCTTTCTCTATAAATGTGATTATTTGGCCCCCATACTCTGCAGTAGAAAGAGCAGTTGTAGTGAGAGTTGCTGCTGTCAATCTCATGTAAATATGATAGCTATTGTAGGTAATGTGAAGGCACCCTGGAACAATACAAACTCCTTTGTAGGCCGATTTATCTGTTCTCAAGGGCTGTTCCTATTAACAATATAACTTCTGGTTATATTTAACTTTGGTGTTCTGTAGTTCTGGAACATGTTTTGAATTTAGAGGTAAGTTTCTTTTTACCATCTTACCATCTTACCTAGACATGTGGTAAAATACCATGTGCCAGGCCAAGTTTGATACTGAACACTACATATACACACACATGACACACACAGACACAAACACACACACACACACACATTCACACATACTGTCTTGAGACCTGTTGTTTCTGAAACCTGAAAAAAAAAAACACACAGCTGTCATCTTGGAACATTACCTTCTTCTAACTTGGAAATTTTTACTAGTCATACCTTAAAAACACTCATTTAATATGTGTGTGTGTGTGTGTGTGTGTGTGCGCGCGCGCGCGTGCGCGCGTGCGCGCTGTGCATGCATCCTGCAGTCAGAGGACAGTATACAGGAGTTGGTTTTTTCTCCCACCACATGGGTCCCAGGAACCGAACTCAGACTGTCAAGCCTCTACAGTGGCACCGCTGCTCTCTGACCATCTCAGTAACCCTCTCCTTTCTTTTAAAACTACGGTGTGTGAACTGCAAATATCCAGTGTTAACGGAGACTCTTGTTTCTGTCTTCAGTATTCTCCCTGTATTCACTTACTTTAAAATTTCAATGATTATAGTTTTCATTCATATCCGTTTTCTTATATGCTTTCTCAATTCTATCTTTCCCCTCATATTGTTTCCATGTTTTTTCTCTCGCTCTTAAGTCTTAAGTAGGGGATGACACACTTTTAAATTGTTGCTCAAGGTGGACTGTGTTCTCCTGTGGTGTGCTGCTTTTACTGTGCCCATATTCAACAGTGATTCCTTTATTGGCACTATTACCTAAGAGTGGACTTGTCAGGTTTGTTTGCATTCACTTCCACTAGGTGACCCAACTTTACCCACCCAGAGCAGGTTTATGTGATAATGTTGCAGTTTGTAGATTCACATGCTAAGAGAGATGCAACTTGAAATCTCTATTCTTATACAATACAGGATGAGCTCTTTAATTTTTCAGCATAATTTTTTCCATTTTGGCCCAAGACAAATTTCCTATCATTTCTCTGAACCAGTAATTTTCAGACCAATGTTCATGTGAAATACCATGACCAAAGTTATAAGAGTAAGGAAAACAAAATGAATTTTTCACAGACTTTACCCACACCAACAACTGCATGCCAGCTAAGAAGATCACTGTAACTGTGGCTGGTGCTGACGCCGTGAGTTATATTTCAGGAGGCCTGTTATAGTGATAGCTGTTCCAGAGAGCGTGCATCAGCCTTTGGAGACTTTAATCATGACAACCTTTAATGACCTGGGGATGACTGAATCCATCTTGCAACTATTGTCACTCAGGCAAGGAGTGTGCAGCTCCTGGATGACTCACTAACGGCTTGTGATCGGGGTAAATGTGAGGCTTATGACTGGGGCATATATGAAACATGTCTGATGAAACAGGAACTACATATACACAAGGCTAGGACTTGTATAGCTACAGGCCTGTGGACTATCCCTAGTTGCAAAAGCCTCTTCCCGCTGGTATTTTCTACTGTGCTTTTTATCACAAGCAGCTCAGGATAAGCTGGCTGCATGAACTGCAGAAAATGCACTACAGCTTTTCATCTGATCAAGTGGCAGCAGCAAAACAGCTGCTGAGAAGTTACAAAGACTAACTGAAAGTTTAGATTACTCAGGGTCAGTGGCCATGAAGAGCAAGAGGTAACATAATACTGGGGCTCTCAGCCACTAACAGAATTTCAAAAATCTACTGGAAGAGGTAAAAGCCAAGGACCTAGAGCCCCAAAGCTCAAGAGTTGTAAAAACTGGCTGCTGAGTATCTTAAGAATTGAGGGATCCAACACCCAAACTCAACAGCTCTAACATTCTTTGCTGGGTTCTGGGCTGTTGGCATTGAAAGCCCAGAGCAATAAGATTCTAACCAAAGTACATAGAGCTGTGGGTCACTAGCTTTGAGTCAAGAATTAGAGTCCAAGCTTCTGAGGTGTGAATTTGCTTTGGTCTGAACACCTACACTAACAATAAGCCTTCAGTTTTAACAGCCTGAAGATACAGCCTCTAGTTCTCATGGTCTACATCTGTAAGAGTGAGCTTGTATGTCCAGCTCACAAATCTGGGTCTGCTATCACTGAGGGAATTATTCTTTTCCTATTTGTGACTTCTACTCCAACAGGACAAGAGGGCTTTTGTTTTGAATTTCTGAGGTAGGGTCTTGCTATGTAGACAAAGCTATGCTCCAATTCCATGACCCTCCTGCCTTAGTTTCTAGGTGCTTGGCATATACCCATGTGGCATAAAGATGACTTCAAGATTTAAAAGACAGATAATTATGGGAAGATGAAATTGTTACAGCAATTCATGACAGTAACTCAATAAGGTCAAAGATAACAAGAAATATATTAAATTTGCCACTGTAAATAGACATGAGAAAAGTTTACAAAGCAAGAAAACAAAACATATAAAAATCATAGTGAAATTTTATGAAATGAAGTAATTATTCCAAACTACAAATTTCTTTTATTGATCATTATGAATTCTTAAATATTCTATCAAGTACTGCTATACTTCATGTTTTCTTTATGAAAGAATGATTTGCCTTTGGTTCTAGCAAACTGTTTTGTAAAGCTGTTTCAGACTCATTGAGAGCAGCTGTTCTGGTGGAGGCTCCAGCACAGTCCCATCTCTCCACCTCTCCCCACCTCTCCCCACCTCTCCCCACCTCTCCCCCCCTCTCCCCCCCTCTCCCCACCTCTCCCCTCTCTCTCTCTCTCTCTCTCTCTCTCTCTCTCTCTCTCTCTTTTTCTCTCTCTCTCTCTCAACCCTGTCTCATTTCAGAAAGCCTTCCAAACAGGGCTCCTCCCCTAGAGATGCTCAAGACCACTCCCAAAGGGTATTTAAACTACCCCAGAAAACAGATGTGGTGATATATTGTGTACCCTAATAAACTTGCCAGAGGATCAGAGGACAGAGCCAGCCATAAGATTAGACACAGAACCAGGCAGTGGTGACACATGCCTTCAATCCCAGGAAGTAATGTGGCAGGACATAGAAAGGTATATAAGACATGAGGAAATAGGAACTTGATCTGTTGAGGCTGTGGATTTCACAGATGAAAGCTAGTTGCTGGCTGTTCTGCTTCTCTGATCTTTCAGCTTCCACCCCAATATCTGGCTCTGGGTTTTTTATTGTAAGACCTTTTAAGATTCATATTACATCTGACACCCAACATTTGTGGCACAAAGTTTTCTGCACTGAACCACAACCATGCCTAACAGCGACTTTGAAATCTCCAAAAAGATGATGGGGCCCCACAATGACGATTCCATCAGGGTGATGATAATACTACCAAGCTGACAAACATCAACCAAAGATCAGTTTTGGACTACAAACTGCTCAAGACAATTTCGAGATGGCTAGCTGAGATGATCCAGCCTCACAGACTACTTGAGCAAGGACTTGAGACAAGCCCTGCATTTTTCCACTATGCAGAGACTAGACAACAAATGATACAGCTACCTCTACAAGGACTTGACAATTAACTTCAAAATTTTCTTTTCAAGATCCCCTAAAGGTGCCTTTACCCCCAGACAGTAATTTTAAGAACAGGATACCCACATTCCCAAGAAGTGGGATGGGTGGTTTTTGGTCTTTCAATGGGTTAGGGATAACTGTCATTGTTTAGGATGGTTAGTTACAAGTTGTTAATTGTTAATCATCAGGAAAAAAGATAAACAAAGAATATTAGATTCAGGGTTCTTGTTTGAAACAAAAAGAAAAAAAGGGGATATAGATAAGTGGTAGATTATTGAATCTACTCTGAAAAAAAAGATATAGAAATAACAGGATAAAAGGGTAGACTATTGAATCTACTCTGAAAAGAAAAAAGGGGAGGATATAGATAAGATAAAAAGGTAGATTACTGAATCTACTTTTAAAAAGCAACTACTAGTTTTAAATATTTTATATTTGATTGGATTTTTGCATATTGTACACAGATTATGCATATTGATACAAATTTGAGATTGATTTTGTTAGAAAATACTGTATATATATTTCTAATCTTGTTCAAGGTATTTTACCTATATAGCTCATTTAACAATGTAATGCAAGTTGCTTGTCCTTGAAAGTTGTTATTACCAACTAATTAGGATATAAGATATGCAAGTTAATAGTCATTACAATTAAACTTGTAATCACATTAGGTATGTTTTCAAGGTTAAACAGAAATACATTTTCGATAGATAGGTCATCTTTGAACACTTCAGAGATCTATAGAATAGTGCATTTAATATGTTTTAATAACATGGTTTTTTTTTTTCTTTTTTTTATGACCATGAGCCATGTCTGCTCTTGGCAGCACCAATCTACTTCAGAGAAGATAACAGGCATTGAAGAAACTCCATATGTAGTTTACTTTCTTTGTGGCAAGTTAGCCACTGGGCAAGAAAGTGCCCTTGCCTTGACTGCTGACAGTATGCTGTCCAAAATGGACAAGCAGGACACAAAAGAAAGGATTGCCGATCCTTGCCAAAACAAGGTAGGAAGGCCCTTAGGAAATCCTGCTTATAGATGAGTCTGTCAGATATGCTAGGCCTACAGGTCAAAGATGGATGCCCCAATGTTGCAGAGAAATCTTGGGTGACTGTCCATGTAGCCAGCTGTTTCTGTCATTTCTCACATTTTTTGGAAGTTGCTTGCTTGCCCTTCCTGCTTACTTAGGTAATATTATTGCCTTCTCAGGTCTCTGAAGGAGTTCAAGATTATATAGTTATAGTGTTCCTTGTTAACAAATTCAGAAAAAAAAATCACTAAAGAGGTGTAAAGTGTATAAGACTGAAAGACATCAAAAGATATTTTTGGTTGGTAACACAAGTTAGGATAGAACATGAATTAGGTACAACACTTTGGACTCACCAAAATAGAATAAATAATGGAGTATTTTCTCTGAAGTTGTCAAATGTTAATGGACTGGTCATTGTTAATGTAATTCTTGACTGTATATATTTTATATACTTATTGTATGCATTTTTCTTATATTAGTTATGACATTCTTTTATTATTTAAGACAAAAAAAGGGGAAATGTGGTGATATATTGTGTACCCTAATAAACTTGCCAGAGCATCAGAGGACAGAGCCAGCCACTAGATAAGACATAGTACCAGGCAGTGGCGACACACACCTTTAATCCTGGGAAGTAATAAGGCAGGACACAGAAAGGTATATAAGGCATGAGGAAACAGGAACTCACTCTCTTGAGGCTGAGGATTTCATAGAGGGAAGCTAGTAGCTGGCTGTTCTGCTTCTCTGATCTTTCAGCTTCCACCCCAATATCTGTCTCTAGTTTTTAATCATAAGACCTTTTAAGATTCATGTTACGAACACATTGTTTTTTGGTCTCTCTCCTCTCTTGGGGGTCAGATTCACTTATTAAAGCTGGGCTTTTTCGAATTCAGTTTGATTTGGTCCGATTTGAATTCCTGCATTGGTGGAGAGGCTTATCAGGTGCAGAAATTTTTCTGCAGCCATTTCTCCTGCACAAACTTCTTTGGGCAACAAATCACCGTAACTGCACTATTATCAACATCTTACCACTTGGATGACATACAACTCTTTCTATTAGAAGCAAAAATAATATCAAATTCTTCCAGAAAAAAACAGTAAGTAAACTTCACTTTCACTGTAAATTTTGTACTCTGAACTACAGATGTTTAAACATACTTATGACTCAATAACTTTTAGTCCTTTACATTTTGAAAAAAATTGTTAAAATCACTGTATCTAGAAATGATAGTCATGATAACTACAATGCTTTTCCAACAATGTGTTTAATAAGAACTGAAAGAAGAAGAAATAACTTGGTTTTGAACAATTAAGAAAAGAATCAACAATTAGGTTTAGATAATCAGTTTCAAAAATTAAGATTAAGAGGAAAAATCATCATGTAAATCCATTTACTACTCGTGGTGTACTGAACAAGAATGGCCCTTGTAGGCACATATATTTGAATGCCTAGTTCCCAGAGAGTGGCACTATTTGAGAAGGGTTAGGAGGGGTGGTCTTGTTGGAGTAGATGTGGCCTTACTGGAGACAGTGTATCACTGGGGGTAGGCTTTGAGGTTTTAAAAGCTCATGACAGGCGCAGTCTCTCTCTTTTTGCCCATGGATCGAGATGTAGAACTCTGTTACTTCTCTAGAATGTCCCCGGCCATGATGATAACAAACTAACCTCTGAAACTGTAAGCAGACCTCCAAATTAGATGCATTCTGTTTTAAGAGTTGCCTTGGTTATGTTGTCTCAACAACAGAATAGTGACTAAAATAGAAGATGGTACCAGGAAGTGAGATACTGCTGTGACAGGCCCCACCATATTGTTTGGAGAATAGGGAAGACACTGGAACTTTGGACTATAAATAAAAAGGTTGAATGCTTTAAGCAGGACTTGATGGGCCATAGTAGTAGGAGCATGGAAAACAGTGTTGTTAATAATAATGTAGATTATAAAATCTTGGCTCAAGTGGTTAAATAGGGGGAGAAAATTAGTAAGTGGCCTAGAGACCATTCTTGAGATATTTTGACAAAGAATGTGGCTGATTTCTGACCTTTCCTCAAAATCTGCCTAAAGATTACTGAAGACTTTTGGATTAATGACCTTAGCAGAAAACATTTTAAGACATCTTAGTTTTGACTATGTCATGGAGATATTAATAATCGCTCTTATGCAGATCTATAATGTAAAGAAACATGCTGAATAAAGAAAAATGCACAATGTAACAGGAGAAGAGGACTACCAGGAAACAGAGTGGAGCTAAATCCACTGCTCAAGTAGATACAAAGATTTAAAAAAAAATTCTGATGATAAATGGAATAAAGGGAGTAGTGACTGCAGGGCAAGACCCCATCCAGTTTCTAGTTTGTGAAAAGGAATTAAGAACAGCTTAAGTGGTGAGGGAAATCATAGACAATGCAAAGCCAATGTAAATGTCAAGGGAGCCAAGTTTCAGGCCTGTCAAGCAATAGAACTTAGTAGCTTCGGCCATGTGGTTATAGGTTTTAGGTCAAGGATATAAGAATAAAGTTATGGAATCTTCCTCTTCAGCTCAAGCAAGTTGCTGAGGTCAGGCATTTGTCTGCACAGAGGCCCAGAGAGACCAATGAGTGAAGCCGGAGCCATGAGATATCTGCCAAGAAGTACTACAAACTGAGTATGGAACCAGCCCAAAATAAAGAAGTGTGTTGCTGTCAACAAAGCTGAAAAGAGAGAGAGAGAGAGATCTGGATCGCCCTTTCACATCAGACATAAAGATAGAGAATATGAAGTTTTCCATGCTGGGTTTTGGACTGGCTTTGAACCAGTACTTCCTCACTCTGCTTCTTTTCCTCCCTTTTGGAATTGTATTCCAAATTCCAATTGTGCCATTGTATATACTGGAAGCCCGTGATATGCTTTTGGATTTTGATTTACAGGTGGTTACAGTTAAGAGAGTGCATGAGTCTCAGAAGAGACTTTGAACGTTAGACTTATAAACAGTGTTGAGACTGATATACTATGGGGACTTTTTAAGTTGGACTGAATGAATTTTTGTATAATGATATGGCTATAAGTCTATGGTGCCAGGGAGTAAAATGTGGTAGTTTGAATAAGAACCCTCATAGGCTCATATATCTGAATGTTTAGTCACCCAGAACTGTCCCTATTTGAGAAGAATAGGAGGTGTGTGTGTGTGTGTGTGGTGGTATTTTGTATATGCTCTAAAAAAATTTGTCTGAAGATCAGAGGGCAAAGTCATCCATAGAGTTATCCATAGAAGCCAGGCAGTGGTGGCACACACCTTTAATCCTAGCACTCAGAGAGCAGAGGTAGATGGATCTCTATGAGTTCAAGACTACCCTGGACTACATGAGATTAATCCAGTCTAAAAGAGAAACAGAGCCAGGAGGTAATGACTCACAGCTTTAATCCAGTACTTGGGAGTCATAATCCTTTAATGTCAGCACTAGGAAGGTTTAGACAGGAAGTGATATGGCTGGGCAGAGGAAGGAATACAAAGCGAATGGAAACAAGACTCACAGGCATACATACAGTCTGAGGATTCTTGGAGACAGGATCTTCCCCTGTTGGCTGAGGAGTTGGCAAGGTGAGAAATGGCTGTGCCTGTTTCCTCTGATCTTTCAGCATTTACCCTGATATCTGGCTCTGGATTTTTATTATAAGACCAATTAGGATTTGTGCTACAGGTATGTCCTTATTGAAGTATATATGTGGCTGATGGAGTAAGGGTATCACTGGGAGCAGGCTTTGAGCTTTCAAAAGCCAAAGCCATTCCCAGTGGCATTCTCTCTTCCTGATGCCTGTGGATCTGGATGTAGAACTCTTATCTACTTCTCCAGCACTATGCCTGCTACCATGTTCCCCAAAATGATGATGATGAACTAACCTCTGAAACTGTAAGCAAGTCCCCAATTAAATGCTTTCTTTTATAAGAGTTGCCTTAGTTGCGGTTTCTCTTCACAGCAATAGAACAGTGACTGAGACATCACTGATTTTCTGTATGTTTATAAATATATGTGTTATATATGTGTGTATATATATGTATATAAAGTATAACTCAATTCCAATTTTTCAACCAATAATAACAGAATACCACTATGTAACATAAAACCTGATAGTCAAGAATACGTTTACACACACACACACACACACACACACACACACACACACACACTCATATGAAAGTAAATAACAAGGACTTTAATAACAAATAAAGTAACTATGGTCAGTTCAAAGTACTAAATTATTGTAGAAACAGCATAAAAGCACATTTTAAATTATGTAGCAAAATGATTAGTAAGCATTATTATTAATTGGTAAAAGTTACTGACAACAAATGGTGCTGGTCTAACTGGATGTCACTATGCAGAAGAATGCAAATAGATCCACATCTATCACACTGCACAAAATTCAAGTCCAAGTGGATCAAAGACATAAAACCAGATATACTGAACTGAATGGAAGAGAAAATGGTACAGGAGACAACTTCCTGAACAGAACACCAACAGTAGAGGCACTAAGACTGACAATTTACAAATAGGACTTAATGAAAATGAAAAGCTTTTGTAATGTACAGGACACCATTAATAGACAAAAAGGGCAGCCTACGAAATGGGAAAAGATTTTTACCAACTCTATATCTGACAGAGGGCTAATATTCAAAATATATAGAGAACTCAAGAAACTAGGCATCAGCAAACCAATCTAATTAAAAAATGGGCTACAGATCTAAACCGAGAATTCTCCACAAAGGAATCTCAATGACTGAGAAAAACTTAAAGTTCAACATCCTTAGTTACCAGGCAAATGCAAATCAAAACTACTTTGAGATTCTATCTACACCTGTCAGAATTGCTAAGATCAAAAACACAAGTGACAGTTCATGCTGGTGAGGATGTGAAACAAAGGGAACACTCCCACATTACTAGTGGGGGTCCAAAGTTGTACAGGCACTTTGGAAATCAATATGGTAGTTCTTCAGAAAATTGGGACTCAATCTACCTAAAGATTCTACATGACTCTTGGGCATAAACCCAAAGGATGTTCCATCTTACCACAAGAACACTTGCTCAATTATGTTCATAGCAGCTTTATTCATAAAAGCCAGAAACTGGAAACAATTTATAAGTCCCCCAACTAAAGAATGGATAAAGAAAATGTGGTTCATTTATACAATAAATTATTACTCAGCTGTTAAAAAAAATGACATCATGAAATTTGCAGGTAAATGGATGGAACTGAATGGATCCTGAGTGAGGTAATTCAGACCCAGAAAGACAAATGTGGTATGTACTCACTGTAAAATAAAGGATAACCATGCTACAATCCAAAGAGCCAGAGAAGCTAATTAGAAAGGAGTGCTCAAGGAAGAACACATAGACCTCCCTGGGAAAGAAAAATAGAAGAAATTTTTCCAGGTGGACTGGGGGCAGCCAGAGATGGAAACAGGGGTGATCAGGTGGTGGTGGGGAGTAGAGGGAGAAGTACTAGGAGAGACAACCAGAATTGGGGAGCATTTGAGGGCTCAGAGAGATTGAACCCACAATCAGAGAGTCTGCATAAGACTGACCTAGGCCCTCTGCATATGTTATGGTTGTGTAGCTTGGTGTTCTTGTTGGACTCCAGACAGTGGGAGTCAGGCTGTCTCAAATTCTTGTCTGCTTTGAGGACCCTTTTCCTCCTACTGGGTTGCCTCTTTCAGCCTTGTTGAGGGTATGTGCCTGGTCTTATTGTAACTTGTTATACCATGTTTGGTTCATATTCCTGGGAGGCCTGCTCTTTTCTGAAGGGAAATAGAGGATTGGATCTGGAGAAGAGAGGAGAGGAAGAAAGGGACTGGAAAGAGAGAGGAGTGAAAGGAAACTACAGTCAGGGTGTACTGTATGAGAGAAGAGTGAATAAAAATTATTAAAGGTGATATCAATATAGTTATTTTGATAATGAAATATTTTTTCGTTTTATTTTGTAAACTGTATTCATAAAGTTATTTATTTTAAAAACTGTAACTTGTATCTAATTCCAGCCTAAAATGCCACCCATGTTAGTAATGACAGCAAATAAACTCCTAGTGAGTATTAGCATCAGTAACTGTCAGCTCCAGTACATCCTAAGAGGTAGACATGTTATCTCATTTGAGAAGTAGATACAAAGAGTCAGATACAGCTTTTCCAGTGTCACACAGCTAGAAGAAGTAGGATTGAGATTTGGGCATTGGAGTTTAATACTAACAAAATATATATTGGACGTATACAATAGTGAAAAGAATGAAAATAGCTATGACCATAAGAAATGGTATGCTTTTAAAACCGAAACGTGAATAGGCACTTTTTGACCATCTTGAAAATTAAGTTGCATTAAGCAACCAGATTTAAATTTTTTAGTGTGGCAAAACTTCTGCTGTCTGTGTTCTGCTCTCCTGACTCAGCACAAGGACCTCCATGAACTATGTTGAGGATCACTGAACTAATCTTTATATTCCTGGAAATCTGTAGCTTTCTTCAACATAACGCACGGTTGTTAGAAGATGGGACAATATGTGATACTCTGACATATCAAGAAGTGTCTGCAGTTTTACTAGAGACCAAAGCAAACTTTTCCCTACCAAGAAAAAAGTTACATAGGAATTTTAAAATGGACTGACCATGCCAAAATTTTCCTTTACTTCAAACTGCACACTCAGCGAAGGAGAAAACACCCTCCCAGTATTCTCTAACTTTCAATGTACTCCCCCCCAATACCTGGGAAGTTGCTGGTTTTATTGAATAATAATAGGAAAAAGTCTGCATATAAAATTTTAAACACGCTTCATCCTCCAGGATTTGCCACGGTGCATAAACTGATATTTACTAAAATTTGAGTCAGTAAACTAGCAATGTTTTTAACTAGTACCACCAATTGTGAGTAGAGAAAGTAGAGAATTATGAAATACTCTGGACTTTCATTGCTACACATTTAGAAATGAATTTTAATAGATGCACTATGCATACAAGACACCAAGTGAGAGAAAGTTTCCATGTATCCATCCCAGAGGTCTGGTCCACTCTCCTCTTCCACTACAACTAACTCCTCTCTACAGAAAAAGAAAAGCTAATGCAAACTTTGCTGCTGGTCTATTCAAGTCATGCCTGTCTGATCTAGCCTCCTCTCTCCTCCAGATCCAATCCTCCATTTCCCTTCAGAAAAGAGCAGGCCTCCCGGGAGTATGAACCAAACATGGTATAACAAGTTACAATAAGACCAAACATCCAAATTTTCTGGCTGCTTGTTTCAGCCGTTTCCTTAATTCCAGTGGTGAAAAAAATGGTAGGCTGTAAAATTCAAGGAAGTAACCTAACAGGTAATCAAAACAAAAGAAAAAAAAATGAAAACTCCTAAAGTCAGCTACAAAGTCCCTTAGTCCCTTCGTTTAGTAATATGTGATGTTTTGGAAAGAGCTTGGTAGGATCTCAGTCTTCCGGGTTAGGACCATGTCTAATAAGAAAATGGAAATAACAATAGCAAGGCCAGTATACTCACTTTCAATGCACGACATGAATTCTATTTCCATATATGAATTATATGCAGTTATTTGAACTCATGACTACACTCCTATCACAGTATAATTAGAAACTTATTTGTGGTAAGAAAGACTATAAGGTATATGAAAAGAGAGGAGAGAATAAGAAGGAGCAGAAGGCCTGAGGGTGGGGAGGAGTGCTGTGAAATCCTGCTTTCTAGACTGGACCTTACCGTAGCTGTGGTTATCTTCGCAGGGACTTCACAAGATGCAGCTAGTGAAAATCCCAGCACTGACAGCGGAGGGATTTCAGGGCCCTATACCTAGCTAAGGAGCTGTTGGCGATTGGCAGCTATTGCGGAAGAATCACCTTTCCTCAGGAAAATGGCCTATACTCCTTCAGGTGGTGTCTTGTGCTCCAGTGGATGGTCACATACCCATGTACATATGGGCAACACTACTTAGACTCAGGGGGTTATGTTTATAAGTATATATTTTATGTTTTAAATAAAAAGTAGTGATCTTTGAGAATAGTCATCAGCCAAAACAAAACAAAACAAAACACACACACACACACACACACACACACACACACACACACACATCTGATCTGTGGACATGAAGTTGGGGAGATGTTTGGAGAGGGTCTAGTGGAAGTTGAGGGAAGTGAGAGTTGAGTATCATCAAGATGCATTGTATATGAAGGAATTTAAAAAAAAATAAATTAAAAATATATAAAAAGAAAAATAAGAATGGTCAGTACAGGGGATGCACATTACCAAAGTATGTTTGTTATATACACATAGGAAAATGTCACAACGAGTCTCATTTTTGTATAAGATTCAGAAACATTGGGTTGGTATTTTCTAGTTTAGAGATGCTCAGGATAGTTCTTTTAAAATGTTCGATGTCTAAATGGACTTGAGATTATAATTACATGAGCTGGACTAAAAGTAGAAATTCCTTAATAATACCTCCTTCTAAGTTCAATAATTAAAGTAAAAATTTTAGAACTGTTCTGAATTTTTCATTTTGATATCAATTATATCAGAAAATATTACATTTCTGTAGTTTAATATGAATAATCAGAAAGTAATTAAAATGAAGAACAATATTTTATAACTGAGATGATTAAAATAAAGATAATTATAAAATTATCACATAAATGAGGTTTGATGAAGCTTATTCATTTTCTATAATCTCTTCCATGCTGCAAAGACATTTATTTCTAAGACAATCACTTTATTTCTCTGGCTAGTGCAACTAGAAGGATGTGGTAGTCTAATTCCTTTTTATGCAGTTATAACCTTGTGCAACTGAACTTTGCAGTTAGCTGATGGTCAGGAAAACAAAATTCAGTAAATAATACCAGTGTAATGAGTTGCTTCTTAAGTAAACATAAATGCATTAAAAAAAATCCACACACAAACAACAGACCAACCTAAATGTAAAGTTGGCAGTTGCTGCACAAATGGACAGTGATGCTTCGTGTACTATTGTAAAACACAGAGCTGAGTTCAGTATTAGTGCTCACTGGATGTTAGCCACAGTTGAATTCTTTATTAAGCTCTTCTTCAGTTATTGCATTCCTGGAACCACTGAGGCATCCTCTTGGTTTGTAAACTTTGTTTGTTTGCCATTATAAATGTTGTAATCTCCATAGAACTGTCAATTACTTACGTGCTCATTCTTAATTCTCTTTTTATAAAATCTGTTGACCAAACATTGTTAAATCCTAACAGAAGCCACTCTAAGTTCTAAGATTACAATGGGAGAAAAACTAAAAACTTTTTTGTAAAACTCTGCTTGTTGAATCTTATATAGAAAGTCATTCTCTTTGTGAATAGCCGTCAGCACTCCTCAAACAAAAAGGTAAAGGAAATTCAAAAGTCAAATTATAGTTTAAGTTTAATATATAGCTTATTTGTTATATTATATAAATCCTGATGTGGAAGGTGGGCATGAAGTCCCCACACATAGCTAAAGCACTGTTGGCATTTGATAGATGCTGAAAGGTGGATACATAGTTGTCTTCAATGGTTTGACTCCTGGTAGGTGGACCATATTCCATGGCAGGCCCCACATCCAGGAATAGTTGGTAGTTGGCTAAAACAAACTGAACTCAGCTCATTTTAAGTTAAGATAAATATATATATATGAAGTTGGGCAAGTAGAAAGATGGAGATCGGTCTTCAAGGAGTCAGTGGAAGAGGAAAAACATGATCAAAATAATTATATGAAACTCTCAAAGAAGTAATTACAACGTTGTGGTAGTTTGAATAGGAATGGCCCCCACAGACACATGTGTTTGAGTACTTGGCCCATAGGTAGTGGCACTACTAGGAGGTGTGGCCTTGTTGGAGGAAGTGTGTCACTATGGAGGTGGACTTTGAGGTCCCATATGCTCAAGCTAGGCCTAGTGTGACAGTTTCCTTTTGTGCCTGTGGATCAAGATGTAGATCTCTCAGCTTCTTCTCCAGCACTACTTCTGCCTGCATGTTGCCATGTTTCCTGCCGTGATGACAATGGACTGAAACTCTGAACTGTAAGCCAGTCTCAATTAAATGTTTTCCTTTATCAGAGTTGTTGTGGTCATGGTGTCTCTACACAGCAATAGAAACCATAACTATGACAAACGTCATAAGAAAAAGTCACTACACCCTGGCAGACTGATAGCCAACATTTAATAATTCATAGGGTTAAAACATCCCCAAGCTTTAGGTTCTGAGGAAAAAAAAAAACCTTTGGGACCATAATTTACTAAACTTCATTTTTCCAAAAAACTTCTTCTCCGTGAGACCATAAATCCTATTAGAGATTTATAAATATTTTTAAATTGCCATTACTGATGCCATGTCCACTTGTATCAATTACTACTACAAGTTCCTTATCCATAGTTCTGTAGACTAGGCTGTACCAGGTTTGTACATTCAAAGTGGGCAAGAATTCACTATGAAAATCTAAAATATACTACTTCTAGGTAGATCTATTTTTCTAGCTTCATGATAATCCATTTATGTTTAACTAAATTTCTACCTTAAACTCCATAGAAGTTCTGTTCATTTCAAGAATCAAAACCTATTTGGTTCTCAGATTGAAGTTTGACCCTATTGGCTTGCATTCACAGAGCTAGAATGTGCTATACTTAATAGTGGAGAAGGAAATTAATTTCAATCTCATCCAACTCTGAACCCTATGAACCTGTCTGAAAGATATGCCCATTGGAGCAGTAGTGGCAAAAACATTATGTAAGAAACAAACCACTTTTTAAAATTGGATTTAAGACCTGATCCATTAGATGGAACAAGCCTTGTGTGAGTAAGCAACCACTCTGATTAGATTTAAGGCCTACTCAATGAGATGGAACCCATGTGGCTAGATGGCTCATGGGCCCTGTGGGAAGCTTATTATTATTATTCTGTGAAATGATAAATGTCATACCCATAGCTAAGTGCATCACACATCCTTCAACAGAGAAGCTCCTTCTTGCAGTAATTAACAGAGAAACTCACACTTTATACAGAGAACAAGAGATTTCACAATTCTTAGCCCTATATAGGATGTTAATAACACCTTTCTACTCAAATCTCATAGATCTATGCAGAAGAGGGGAGATTTTTAGGTGCCAGACATGGTGGATGATTTCAAGGAAACAGAATCTTCCAGACATAGCAAGGCGTATATATTTTTGAACTCAGAGACTGACATCATGTAAAAGACCTGCACAAGGTCAAGCCAAAAGAAGTTCCAGAAATGAGGAAGGGAAGTGGATGTAAAGCACTACCCCCATCTAAGAAGCTAATTGCAATTGCTACTGGGGGAAGAAAAACTACCAATGCTGTCAGGAGAGAGACACAGACAATAGACATTGGACGCTCTTTCTGTGTCTCTCTGTGCCCCCTCTAAGAAATAGAAAGAACATAAAGGAAGATGGTGGAGGAGGGTCTGGGAAGGCAAACGAAAATGATCGAAATATATTGAACAAAATTCTTAAAGAATAAATAAAAGCACTATTAAAATACATGTTCTTATAGATGGTCAAATGAGAAAATAATGGCAGGTTGTTACATTAGACCATTGTTATCATGGGAACCAGTATATTGTGTAATTAGTAGGACATTACCTATGGATATGACTTGACTTTCGTGAACACAATGCTGCTGGAAAATGAAATACTTGTGAACTCATAGAATATTTTATCTACAACCATGGCAACCCACAAGCAGTGCTTCTGCCCAAGGAACTCACTTTATAGCACATGACGAATGACAACGAATCCTACTGAGTTTTCCCATGTCCTCATCGGTCTCTTTTGACTCCCCAACACAATCTCAATCAAAACTTCACCAGAGAATTTTTGGAAATTGAAAATCATAATATTTATAGGAAAATGTAAATAGAATAAGTGCCTGAAGCTGTAATAAAGTGAAGGTGAAAGCCTTAACATACCTGACTCCAAAGTTTACAGTTATCATGTCAGTGTAAGGCTGACCTAAGTATAAACAAGGTAGAGTTTAAGTTCTAAGTATAAAGAACCATTAGAGTAGAACTGGATGTTCTGAAACAGACACAGTTATAACTTCAAGAGGCATTCAGCAGGAAAAGCATCTCTCAATTAATGATGCTACAATTAGATATTCATTTGTCACACAGATTCAAAGCAAATCACAAAAGGAAAAATTAAACCAACTGTGTAGAAGAAAATATAGGACAATATATTTGGAATCTCGGAGTAAGTAAATAATTCTCACACAAGACATATAAGTTAGATTTGACCATTAAACAACAATAACAACAAAAACCCAAAATTGAAAAAACCCCAACTTCTGTTCTATGCAGATTGTTCAGCAGTAAGAACACTAGATGCTCTTCCACAAGACCCAGGTTCAATTCCCAGGACCCACATGGCAGCTCACAACTATCTGCAACACAAGGCCCAGTGGAGTCAATGCTCTATTGTGGACTCAGGAGGGTACTACATGCATATGGTATACAGACATATATACAGGCAAAACACACATATGCACAAAATAAAAATAAAGGTTATAACTATTTTAAATAAAATAAAATGAATAGTTAAATAAAAACTAGGAGAAAATATGACTGATACACATAAATGACAACAGACTTCATTCAGAATCTATAATGATCTGCAAATCAAATAAAAAGATTGTAAAATTGAAAATTGGCAAAAGATTTAATGAAATACATCAAAAAGAAAAACATAACTAGCTAGACAGTAAACACATAAAAATGTTCAACATCATTAGGCACTGAGAAATGCAAATTAAAAACAGAATGACATACCACTGCACATTTACTAACATGATTATGATTAACAACGGTGACAAGAATATGTTGGCTAGTATATGGAGGAGGCCAAACTTAAGTAAATTACTAAGTATAAAATAATAGAGTCCCTTTTGTGAAAAAGTGTATATTTTACTAAAAAATTAGTATATTTCTATTTTATGACTCAGAAATATTACTCCCAGGTATTTAACCAAGTAAATAAAAACATGTATCTACAAAAAACTCCTTGTACATGAACTGCCATAGATATTTTAATAGATTAACATCAGGAATGATTCAAATGAGCATTTATAAAAGATTGAATACAAATGTAATATTAAACAACAATGAACAATGTTACTTAGTAATAAAAATGAGTACACTGATGGGAAAAATAAATGAATACACAAATATCTTGCTAACATTGAATGATTCTGTGTACATGAAGTTCTATAAATAAAAGGCAAATCTTTAGTTTAAACAAATCAGAGAAGCTCTTTGGATTGAGCAGGGATAATGGAAAGGGATATAAATAATAAAAACCTCTTAGAATATTAAAACAGAAGTGTTCTAAATACTCATAGGGATGTGGTGATATGAGTATAAACATCAAATTGCCTATTTAATAATTATGTGTTTTATTTGTGAGTGTAAATTTTATCTAAAATCAACATTGTGAAAAAATAAGAAGAAAATACTAAAAATGAAAAATACTTTGTTTTTTTGTGATCATTCAAAAAACGCAGAAAACTCAAATTACATGCTTATGAGTTATATGCCTATCAAAAATTTTAGAAGGAATACATTTTAAATATATATTACTGCACATTTTAATTTACTTGTATTAATATTGTCATAATTTTAATATACCTGGATCATAATAATGAATTACTATGCAGCTTTAATTTTTCAAGTGATCATAATACTGAAACAGGCTACTAGTAACAAAAGAAACCATTTTCCTTTGAATCTTTCCAAGATTTTGACATTAAATATTTAAATTAATTCTAGAAAGAGGTTTGGGAGTCTGATCTTTTGTGATCCCAGAGCTTAGCATTATGATAGATGAGTCAAGTAGCAATTAATCAAACAAACCTGTATGCAAATGTACAAGCACAGCCACAGAGTCATTTCCCAGAAAGAGGCCTGGTGAAGGCCAGGTTTATGTTGACGCATCCAGCTTAGGACTAAAGACAAGTACACTGCTTGACAGATTAGCATTCCTCCTGGATTATTTGCAGAAGCAGATGAGATATTTTAATTAGCTATTTGTTTCTTTAAAGATAAAACGTAATACACATATGTCTATATAATACTTTAAGATATTAAGGGAAAATTTCTTCATAACAATGGAGATACTGGACAAATACTCATGACAATTTGAAATTTGTAAATGGGTTTATAAAAGATATCAAGCAGTTTTCTCAGACTCCTACTATAAACTTCAATGCCCTTTTCAAATTCTCATCTTTGTAAAAACTTTCAAGTCAAAATAGTTTATAATAAAGATTGGGCAGTATTTAGTCACTTTCAGTACTGAATGTGTTCAACCTGAGGTCACAGTTCACATCTACATCCCATGCAGTCTTGCCAGGTATGCTCCTCATTGGCTGTGTTCACAACAAGACCTGCTCTGGAAGGTAGCACTGATTTGTGAACACACTAAATAACAGCCCTGAAAGTAGAATTATATTCCTAACGCAGCTTACTGTACTTTTAAAAGTAATGTTTATGACGCTGACAAATGATGATCCTTGGGGAGATAACTGTAGTTTCTGGTATTATCAGCTTTTTAATATGGAAAGACTGTGGACAGAGCTTCAGAACTGATATGGAGGAGTACATAATTACCACCTGAGAGATTACAGGCACTGCCAATAGAAAACCTAAACCTATGTGTAAAAATGAAGGAAACTGCTGAAAGTATCATGTCACACACACAAAATTTGTAGGATGTACCAAAATCAATGTGTGAAAAGTAATTGTGTTCACAAAAAATCAACTGGAAGACTCAGTCAGTATTCTAAATTGCCAAACTCCCTTTAGCTCATCTGAATTCCTGTTAAAATTATCAAGGTTTTCTTTCCTTTTTTGTGGAAAATGATGAGTTGAACAACTATAGCTAATGAAATACTGTAGGAAAATAGCAATGCTAGATTATTGCACCATCATAAATTAAGACAGAAAAATGCTGTCACGGATACTTAACATACTTCAGGAATAAAAAAAAGTTACATCAATGCAAGAAAATGGAGTTGAGAAACAGATCTATGTACATATCCACCTGTATACCTACAAGGGCTCCATTGTAAGTCACTAAGCAAGGAATCCAAATTTACAGCTTTATAAATATGTGGATCTGGGTCAAACCAACTGGACATTCATATGAAGAAATAGCATGAATGATTATACAAAAACTAACCAAAACAGTGAAATCTATATGTGAAATTTAACACAATCTCACATCTACAAGAAATTATAGAAGAATGTCTTCACTATTCTAAGAATTGGAAGAGTTTCTTAACCAGGCACAGAATGGACTAGTCAGGAGAGGAAAAGTGATAAACTGAATTTCATTAAAATTAAATTTTGTTATAAAAGTAGCATTCAGATGGCTGGCAACCAAAAGTGCCATACCTAGCACTTTTCAATTTGACAGAAATAAAGACAAATGTCACATTAAAAAAAAAAGTAGCATTAAGAGAAAAAATGCAATAAAATGACAAACTGCTAAATTTAGTAATGGGCAGATATCTTGAATAGACTGAAAGATATCAAATGACCAATGTAGATGTGAAAAATTAGTCAATATCATTAGTCACAAGGAATATACAATTTAAAGCCATAAAGAAATATGATTAAATATCCACCTGAATGATGAAAAGTAACCCAAATAATACCAAGTGTTAACAAACTGGTACACTAAATTTGGGAAAATATTTGGAATTGTCTACTAAACCTATTCTCCCCAGCTAATCATCTTCTTTGAGTACAATATACACCTATTATGGTTAGCTGAGGAGAATGGGTTTAATTTAGTAGGCACACACCAAGAGAAATGAAGCTTATATCCTATATGTATAAAAATATCTACAAGTTCAAAGGGAAATAACACAAATTTCAGCCAACCAATAAATACATAAATAAATCATAGCAAAATAGCAACAAAGGAACACAACACCATGAAGAAGATAAAGTACTGATAAATATAACAACACAGAGCAAAGATTATTCTTTTTTTGTTTTGTTTTGTTTTGTTTTGTTTGTTTATTTGAGACAGGATTTCTCTGTGTAGCTTTGCGCCTTTCCTGGAACTCACTCTGTAGACCAGGCTGGCCTCGAATAGAGATCCGCCTGCCTCTGCCTCCCGAATGCTGGGATTAAAGGCAGGCACCACCACTGCCCGGCTGTTTTGCTTTTTAAAATAAATATTTTGTTAATTCTTTGACAATTTAATATATTTTGATCATATTCTCCTCCAACTCATCTTCCTTTTAATTTCTACCAGAGAATCCCATCTCCCCACCTCATTTTGTGTATGGTTCCATTTTGTCCTTTTATTGAACATATATGTTTCTCACATAATATATCCTGACTATGACCTCCCCTCCCTCCTCTCTCCCAGTTCCTTTCCACCTCCCCTCCCATCCAGATCCACTCCCTTTCTCTCTCTTGTTAAAAACAGTCTTCTTAAGGATAATAATAAAAGAAAACATAGTAAGGTAAAACAAAAGCTAACACATTGCAGTTGGACAAAACAGACAAACAGAAGGAAAAGATCCCAGGAGAATGCATGAGAATTGAAGATGCACTCATTCATACGCTGAGGAATTCCATAAACAAACACTAAAGTAGAAGCCATAAGGTAATGCAGAGGACCTGGTACAGACCTGTGCAGGCTCTGTGTGTGCTGCCACAGTCTATATGATGTCATTTGTACTGGGATAATCTTTTTGTAGGATGAGTCTCTGGTTTACCTCACCCACAAAAGGCACTTTCTGAGTGGTTTAATAAAGATCTGAAAGTCCAATAGTTAGGCAGGATTTCCAGGCAGAGGTAGTAACTCTGGGAAAGAATTTAAGAGGAGATATTCATCAGCCAGTCATGGAGGAAGCTGGATGTATGGTACTGAGGAGCGGTAATGAGCCATGTGGCAGAATGCAGATTAATAGAAAGGGGTTAATTTAAGTTTTAGGAGCTGGTTTGGAGTAAGCCTAAGCTAAGGCCAAGCTTTCATATTTAATAAGAAGTCTCTGTGTCATTATTCGAGAGCTGGTGGTACAAAGAAAGTCCTACTATACATATGAGATTTGACTATGTTGATTGAGGATATTGTTTTCTTGGAGTCCTCCATCCTCTAGCTCACACTTTTCCCTCCTCCTCTTTCATGGGGTTCTCTGGGCTTTGAGGGAAGGGACCTGATTGTCATTCCTTCAATGTGAAGTTTAAAATGTGAAATATGACATCAATGACAGAAGTAAAGAGTATTATTATTCCTTATTTCCTAAGGAATTCTGACTAGAAGATAAATGAGGAACTTTATATAAATACTAGAATTAGTCTCTGTGGATGTGGAAGCTGCTGGCATAGCTGTGTACATATGTAAAAAGCCAACAATTCACTTAATTGTTACTTGTTTACTTTACTGTAAAAAGGTGTAGCACGATAAAAAATACAGAGAACATTAAGCGTTCATTGAGCATAGCAATTGTATTTATTCATGTGTTCATTCTTGTTTATGTCTCATCTCATCTTTCTTGAGTCATATTATGCCCCCATAGCCTACATATCCAGCAAGACATCTTCCTCAAAAAAATATCATTTTCTGTATTAGCACAGAACTTAAACGTTTAAACATTTCAAACTGCCTAGAGAATAAAGTTTGTCTAAGTCTATATTCCATAGTACTTTATTCACCCAAAGACTTCCTGAATAACAATTTAATAACATTTTTAAATACAATTTTTTCAAACTAAAGGTAAATTTATTAGATATAATGTTATAGAATGACTCCAGATGACAGATGTGCTAGAATCCCTGAATGAACTGGCATCACCCAAAGTAAAGATAAAGATCCTGAAAACAAATATACCTACATGAGGTTACAGAGAGAACTTCAAAATCCATATATACAGAACTGAATGTGGAGATTACAAAAGTATGACCTTATGTAGAATACCAATAACCAGAGCTATGGAATATTTCCCAAAATCAGGATACTTCATTCAATATACTATCCCCAAACTGGAATCACAACATTAATTTTATCATACATCTTGACTAGAAACCTAGGATAGTGGACAAATCCTGAATTCCTATTTACTATGGATGTAAATGCAAGAACTTAAGAGTAAATGTGCAAATACATCTGAAATCAGCTTTTTCTCAGTTTCTTGGTGATATCTATGCATTTTTATTTGCAGAAGACACCTTATTGACTACTAAGGGCAGCATAAGGAACCTTGCAGTGTAAAAGAATAGGCCCCTCTCTGAAGCAGCTGTATTCACTCTTGGGGAAACATGCTTAATCAAGTAACTGTGGTCCACATTTCAAAGGAGAGAGAGGGCTGGAGCAGTTGCCAGCACACACATGGTGGGTCACAACCATTATACCTCCACCTCAGGGAATCTTATTCCCCCTTGTGGCCTCTTCAGGCACCAGGCACACACACAGCACACAGAAAATCATATATGCAAAAACACTCCTGCACAACAAACATTCATAAAATGAAAACAATAAATCTAAATGAATTTCAATTATATTCAATGATCTTTTCACTCTGAGGTACTTTTCCTAAGGATAGAAATATGGATGTAGGTAATATTTTAGTTACAAATTTTTTTCCATTTTGTCAAAACAGAAAGACCATGATCACTTTCCCAGTGATAGGTTAGTTGAACAAATCTTAACACTCTCACATTGTGGAATTATTAGATGTAGAAATTATAAAAATCTAAATGAAAACCATGATTGAAAGCAGTTGTTTAATATGTATTGAAAAGAAAATGAATGTGATTATTTCTAGGCAGTGAATTTATGGGGATTTCTCTCTTCCTTTCTGTTTATCTGTACTTTCTCAAGTTATCTATACTTTTTAAAAGTTTCTATTTAACAGTATAAATTTATATTAAGGAAAATGAAAGGTAATTATAATTGATACAATGGTAACATATGTTGGCAAGACAAAAAGGAAAAACACACAAATTTATGATATATAGAAAAGTGAATCAATAAAGTAATAAAGAAAAAATATGAATTTTTGTAGTCGCTATAATAATGTTCAATTTTTCCTAATTTTTGTGAAGTTCTAAATATTTTAATTTGTTTTCTTTCAAGTATGACTTCCGATAATTTAACACATTATTTTGCATCTTTTGTATATTATGTACTACATTAATTATAAGGAATAGAAAGTGAAGACAAGAGAGAGCTTAAGACACTAGGTTATCTGATTATTTTCTTTGCTAAATGGAAATTAACTTCGATGTCACTGTCCAAGATTGTGGATTTTCCATTCACGTGGATTAGTTAATTTAGGCTGAGCTACCTAATCTCAACCTGCCCATTACTGACCTTTGGTTTCACAAAATATCAAGTGAAAAATTCATAATTGGCCAAGGATTGTTTTAGTATGGAGTTTTGAAATGTAAAATGTGTGTCAGTTTATATTAACTTCTCAGATTTATGCTTTTGTACTTGTTACATAAAGAGAAAATTCTTTGCAAATGTTAGATTACTCATTTATTGCCCCTAGGTACATTCTTTTTGCCATTTCCTTATCTGCCTTGCTGGCTATGTGATACATTCAGGATTTACTCTCCTGTAAATCTATACAGCCTTACACAAAAACAAGTTTGGAATACACTGGCTTCCTTTGCATTATATATGTGCATGTGCTGCATGCATGGATGAGCTTATGTATATGTGGGTGCATCCCCTGCAGGGGAAGCCAGAGGTTGATGCTTCACTACTTTATGTTTTTGAGGCATGGTCTCCCACTAATCCTGAAAGTCGCTGTTTTGGCTAGAGGGGCTGCCCAGAGCCCCTGGATGTGTCTGCCTCTGCCCCATAACACAGGATTTCCAGAGAGCTGCTACCACACCACCTGACTTAAAAAAAAAAAAAAAAAAAAAAAAAAAAAAAAAAAAAAAAAAAGACAAAAACCATGGGTACTGGGAGGCAAGCCAAAGTCTTCAGGCAGTACAGCAAGCAGTTTACTTACTGAGCCAGGTCCCCAACCTTAATACTTAACATTCCTTTCCCTTTTTCCACAACAGACCTGATGGCTCATGGCTATAGTGACTGGTTCTTCTCCACTGAAGCCCCAGGCTTCTTGTAATCAATTCTCTAGAGAAGCTGCCACAACAGAGATGCAAATGCTGAGACAGGAAATCAGACAATACCTGATTTTTAAAAACAAATTCACTTCTCTAATTCTCAAGTGTGCATTACGCTTTGCCTAGAAAATCTGCGTTTTTTTGGATATGTTCATTATACACCAAGAAAACTATTCTCACCTGGCTTTACTTTATAACCCTCAATTAATCAATTTAACATCCTCACTCAGAAAAGGACAGACACCTCAGCTGTATCTTCCTACTACTAAATTTATGAACTTGCTGGCACAGGAACCCTCAAGTTCTTTTTGGAACTTCCTAGATTCCTAACAAACCCATTTCTTCATGTGTCGTTTTTTTTTCTATAGTCTGTCTACTTTCCATCTACATGTTTATACCAACACTCACTATTGCAATTCTCTCCCTTAGAACATCTCTGCTCACTTCCTCTTCCTACTACCTCTCATTAAAAAATAAATACAAACTCGCCTGAGACTTTGCATAAACTTTTCTACTCAACATTATCCTTCTACATCCATTACAGGGAGGCAAAAGTATTGTGTATATCCACTGTGTTTCCCTCCTCATTTTCCATTTTCCTACTGAACCACACTATTTGGTTTGTCTTGAACTAAATCTTGTAGAAGCCTTCAACATCACTCACATGACCGATTCTTTTTTCTGCTTTACCCTCCTATGCCTTATAAGAAAACAACCATCTCATTTCACTTCCTTGAGTATCCCTAACACTCTCATTAGTTTACTTCAGTTGACATTCTGTTTTGATGCTACTTTGCCAACTGCTAGCACATGCTACAGATGTTGGTCATGTGCTCTGTTCTTCTAGATTGTTGTAGTGGCACAGATTAAATTAACTATATGCTGTGCTGATGACCCAATAGTCAAGTCTTTGGTTAATACTTATTTTTATCAATATTACTTTCCCTTACTAAACATTTTTATTCTCCCCCAAAACATCTTTCATCACAATAGCAAATATCATCAGTGTTTGAGCCCAAATAATGGAGGTCAGCCATGCCCTTCTGTTCCGTTCTGCCCAAATCCAATCTATCTTCAAAGTTCTATTCATAGAGTTTTCAAAATCTTTCCCAAATAGGTTCCCTTTTCTAGATCTGGTTTTGTTCCTCTAAGCAAGACACCAGTGTTACCTGTCATGAGACTAGTCCAATGCTTTTTCTCTTGTTAATAGCTTCTAGCTTACACAATGGTTGTCCTGCTAATAAAGACCAACTTGTAGTGGGTACCTGTTCCACCTATGACCTTGAGGTACCAGCCCCTAGGGCATGGCCTTGGGGATAGCTTATGACTTGAGGGGCAGGTATGCCTGGTCTCTTCTCTCCTTCTTTTGGGCCTGGACAGTGTGGACTGACTCAGGCAGCAGAAGCAGTGTAGAATTAGCTACCAGTCCTCTAGGACTCTGCCACTATTTTGCCTATCCTGTTTAGTGAGTTGTTCTCCCCAATTTATATCATAATAAACTCTCTAATACCCCTTCATCAGACTCCCTTGGATTTTTCATTATACTTACTTAAAGGACAATTCAGATCTGTCCCTTGCCTGTGTCTTTACTTCATCACCCACCAATAAAATCCACCCTTATAATACTTCACTTGAATATAAATTAGGTGTTTTCATTGACAACTTAAATGTATTAGCTTCTTTGTCACAGGGTACTGTTGATTACTTCTTTTCTGAAGGAATGTTATCTCTACAGTTCTTTGCATGGCTGAATCCTCTTCTTTCTGTCGTGGAATATTATGTTAACTGTGTAAAGATGTGTTACATTTGTTTATGCTGTGGACTATTACTTGAACTGTGTACAGGTGTGTTACATATTTTTATGCTGCATTTGTTCAATAATGTGAGGATGTGTGTTTAATTATGTAAAGATGTATTGCATTTGTTTCACCTTGCCTCCTTAAGGTGCCTGATTGGTCTAATAAAGAGCTGAATGGCCAATGACTAGGCAGAGGTGGATAGGTGGGGCTGGTGAGCAGAGAGAATACATAGGGAACTAGAAAAGAACAAGAGAAAGAAAGTGAGAAAGAGAGGGACACGCCCAGGCCCAGCTAGCCAGGCAGCCACCAGCCAGTCAGATGTGAGAAGTAGTGGAAGTAAGATATACAGAAGGAAGAAAGTTAAAAACCCTCAGGCAAGGGTAAAGAGAAACAGGTTAATTTAAGTTAAAAGAGCTAGCTAGAAATGAGCCTAAGCTAGGCCAAGCATTCAAAACTAATAAGTCTCTGTATCATGATTTGAGAGCTGGGTGGCGGCCCAAAAGAAGCCTTGTACAAACCACAGTCTTTCTCCATTATTTTGTTTTAATTACAGCACTACCTGATAATACTTTTATTTGTTTATGCAATTCCTATATCTCATTACAAAATTATAAGTTCTACAAGAGTTAAAACCATTTATCGTTGGATGATGGTGACCATGGTATTACTGTTGAGATCTAATACAAGGCACATAATTGGCACTCAGTAGAACATGAACCAATGAAAAATATTTCACCATTTTTATTTATTACACTTTGAAACAGATAAAAAAACTGTCCATTTATTCACCAGTCAAATAAAGCTAATTAAGTTCAAGGGTTCAACAATTCAGTACATATATAGTTAGTACCTACAATGTCAAGGGACTATCAAAAACAAAATACACAAAAATAGTTCCAATCTCCATGGTAGAAAATATAATAGCCATAAAATGAACTAATTATAGTATGTTATGGTAAGTGCTGTAACAGGATACAAAGTAAAGTGCAGGAAGAAAGGACAGTCATCAATATTATTTCATGTGAGCAAAATTCATGGAAAAAATATTTAAATTGGTCTTAAAATATAGGGCAGAGGAAGACTGATCAGAGAAAGTATGCTCCAGTGACAGGGATAACCATGTTAAAGCCAAAACAGATTTCTAAAACGGCAGGTCAGTGTGCTTTCCCTGTTGATCAAATGTCTCCCTAGAGTTTTGTTTTCATTTCTGTGTTGGATTTACTAGAGCTGAAGCTTGGTGTTTGGTATGGGCTTGTGGCTTATAGAGAGACAGATCTGGTTATGAACTGCTTAGCTGAATTTCCTTAATTACCCTGATGATAACCCCCTGATTTCTTTCTGCCTTTTTTACTTGTCAGCTCTAGACACAAAGGAGTTGTCACCTGCAATATTTATTCTAGCCTGAGCAAAATGAAGCCACTAAATTACCCAAAAAAGGTGTTTATTATATCCAATACAAGTAAAGTATTAAATGATTTAGAAACATTTCAGAGACTAGATAACCCAGACAGGGAACAATCAAATGCTACCGGTTTAAAACAAAACAACAAAAGCCAAGTATCAATAAAATGACTCCTAATGTCATTCTGCTATACTCATAGATCAGTGCCTTGCTCAGCCATCATCAGAGACTAACCTAAAACTAACTTAATTTCTCCAGATCCCCAAGGGAAAAAAAATGCGCTCCTGTCACTAAAGCTAAGAATCTCCACCAGGCTGGGCGGCAGTGGCACATGGCTTTAATCCCAGAACTCGGGAGGCAGAGCCATGTGGATCTCTGTGAGTTCAAGGCCAACCTGGTCTACAGAGCGAGATCCAGGACAGGCACCAAAACTACACTGAGAAACCCTGTCTGTTTAAAACAAACAAACAAACAAACAAACAAACAAAAAAAGAACAGAATCTCCACCAGATCCTTTAATTCTGTTGTTGCTTATTGATATCTAACAGAGCCAACTATGTCTCTTTGCACAACTAGCAAACTATTAAGGAAATAATCAGTAACATGATATTTGAATATACTTGAAATAATTTATCTGTGAAATCTTGAAACTTATACTAGTACCAATGGCTAGGCATATAGAGAAGAAGGATATAGGACTGAACTGAAAATTAGCCATAAATAGACTCCTTAACTTAGTAGTTTATTTTATTTCCAGAGCACTACAAAATTCTTAAGTATTTGATTCTGCAAAAATACTTCTATTTAACAATCAAAATGCCTTATAAATTAGGTTCAGTGGTTTAGTTATGGGCCAAATGCATCTTCTATAGGAAATTTGGTCTCCATGTGGCAATGTTAGGGAGGGTAAAACTTTTGAGGGATGGAGCCAAATGAAAGGTTGTTAGTTCACTTTGAGACCTATTATTGGAAGAGATTAACATAGCTAGCTCTGTGGCACACATCCACCAGATTCTATAAGATGTAGTTCTTTTAGAAAGTGCAAAGTTAGCACATGAATCTCTCAAACTTGCTGTCTAACCATGTGATCTCTTCTACAAAGTACTTCTATTACTCAAAAGATGAGGCCACCCAACCTTGAACTTGCAGTCTACAAAAACTATATGTAAATACAACTCTATTTATTAAGTACTCAGCCTCACTTATTTTGTTACAGTATCAGGAAATGGACTAGAGCATATGGAATGATAAAGTGAAAGATCCAACAAATCATCTGGAGAAATGGAAGTGCCAGCTCTATCTTTCAACTCCAGGCATTTCTGCAATTTATTTAACATACAAGCATGAACTGATCAAATGACAAAAAAGAAAGGATGAAGAGTTGGTGTGTAAGATGTCTTGTGGATCAAATAAAATGCTAATTATAAATAATTTACACTATGGAACAGGGAGCACAAAGAACTTAAGAGTCAGAAACCAAGAATGTGGGAGCTCACAGAGGCTTCCTAGTGAGATTACTCAAGGTAGAAGAATCTGAGCTTGCTTTACTCAGCAGGGCTTCATAAAGAGATAATTTGGCCACAGATGTATTTACCAGGTATTTGGAAGGGACTACACTTGGCTTTATGGTGTGCTCTGATCTTGCAAGGGGGAGGCCTTTTGCCTATCCCCTTGGCATATTATAAAAAACCCTTTAGAATAAGGGATGAGGCTGGTGGGTATTGACCCAGGCCCTCCCACAGCTATCCTATGTTTCTGTCTTTCTTCTCCTTGGCTAGGTCTGACTTTCTGTCTGATATTTCTTAATTCCTCTGTCCTCCACCAAGAGCCCTTCAATAGGTGGGAGCAGGTCAGAGCTGGACCTACAGACTCACAGATAGCACCCTCAATATGGGACTTGGGTATGGAAGACAAAGAGAAGGAACATCATGGAGCAGGGGGCATGCCTGGTAATGAATTAAAGGTGGTGATATTCTAATCTTCAGTAGTAAAAATGTAAATATAAAGCAGAGTAGTTAAAGTTAGGCTGCAGCAAGTATCTCTCTAAATTTGGAAAAAGGTTTTGGGGAAGTGGAGAATATAGGCTTTAGGTCTAGGAATATAGTGAAGGTTCAATATAAAGTAATTTAGAGTACAGTAGTTCTTTCCTGAGCACAGAAACAACCTGGGAGGCAGAAAGCAGCATCCAGGACTGAACAGACACTGCTTCAGACAGCTTCAGAAGTCCCCACCACAAGCAGCAGCAGCAGCCAGGCAGCAGCAGCTGAGACCCATGGGGTGGGGGTCAAGTTCACAGACAGCAGACTCCCAGAGCCAGCACAGACAGCAGGGTTCTGCACACTTCCTGCCACTGCTGAGCCACCAGACAGCTAGCTGGATGAAATGGCTTGCGGCTACATGCAACCTTGACCAGCCCAGCAGAGATGCAGCAGTGCTGCTAGAAAGGCAAACATCAGGCAGCGTCAGTGACTTGGAGTGCAGCAGAAACTTTGGACCCCAGCGACCAGAGCAGATCTGTCACCAGTAGCCAGAGTCCCCTAAGGCCAGAGCCCAGCAAGGGATAACCCTGGAGAGCAAAGAGGCAGCTGGAGAGTACAGAGTGTTGTGGCAGCTGTCCAAGAGACAAAGCCTCCAGAGAAAGATGCCCTGGGGTGCACACCAGGAGGGCCAGGGAACAGCTGCCTTTGAGTCTGTGTGTGTGTGTGTGTGTGTGTGTGTGTGTGTGTGTGTGTGTGTGTGCGCGCGCGCGCGTGCGCGCTTTTAAGGACACAGAGGTAGGCCTGACTACTTGGAGCAACAATGAGTGGGGAAGCCCTGTGGTGGTCAGGCAGCATCCCCAAGAGCAGAACAGTGGCAGAGAAGTGGGAGACCCTGGGGAAAATTGCTGGCTGACAGGACTCCTGGGTGGGATGAGCCCTGGCATGGAGAGAGCAACAGAGGTTTTTTAATCCTCCCTGCAATGAAACGTACAGGGTCTGAGTACCTTTCAGCAGTGTGCTGCAGCAGTACTCCAGGCTGAATGGCGGAGACTCACTGGAGGCCAGCCTTAGCTCCCAGCGGCAGGGTGAAGCAATTGGCTGTACAAACTCTGGGACTGGAGTGCTGGATGCAGAGCCACAGGTAGGGCAGGTAACTGGACCCCAAGAAGCTGGAGCTCTCAGCAGCTGGGTTTCCTCCAGGGCCCTGGGTGCTGATAGACAGCTGTGGCTCATAGCAGCTGGGAGGTAGTTTGAGCAGTTGTGACATGAGGCAGTAGGGAGCCTTTGGGCCTCAGGATACAGGGTCTCTGGGCTGGTGATCTGGAGATGATTGACAGACCAGGACTGTAAAAAAAAGCAGACTGGGAGCCAGCAGCTAAAGTCATGCACCTTCTGTTTGCTGGCGGCAGGCAAATGCATGGCTCCTTTAAGAGACAGTTTCCTGGTTCAGCTGGCTGCAAGGAGAACTCTTTTGAGAGGTCTGCAGAGGCTCAGTTACTGTGACAGCCACCTTTTCCCTATCTGTGGCAGAGTTCCTAGGGTAAGACTGCTATAAAATGTTGCCATACTGAAAGTGAAGTTTCAAAGACTGATGTTTGAACTGAATTGTTGCATTCAAGGAAAATGCAAAAATAAATTGGTTATGAGTTTGTGTGTATTTTGAACTTTATAACTGGTATCAGAAAACTTTCAGCAGAACTTTAAGACTGTACTAGAACTGTCATTTTGAAATTTTCAGACTTAAGAAATGGGATGGACAGGAGTGATTCAATTGCAATGGGACAGTTATGATTTTACTTATGCATATAGACTCTGTCAAATGTGATGACTTATGAGTTATTTTGTGTATGCATATATGTTTTATTAACTGTGGTAACTCATGAACTGTTTTGTATAAAAGTGGAATTGTTTTGTTGTAGGAATAGAGAAATTTAATTTTTCTACCCAGGCTCAAGATGAAGCTTAAAAAATTATAAAGAAAGGGGGGAGTTAATATTCCTCAGTATCTTTTTAAAGTTTCTTGTTCCCTGAGTGGATTAATGTTGGCCTGTGTTAATGAACCCTATGTTTTGTTAGCAAGAAATGCAAAGAGTTCTATTGAGAGATTGCTTTTGGATGTTTGTTAAATTTGTAAAGTGTAACAAGTTTTATTGAGAGTTTGCTTTTGGATATAAGTTTGTAAGAACTGTAATTATGTATAGTAATATTCATGCTAGAATTATGTTAACCTTGTTAATGTTGATGACCCATGGCATGATGATGCTAAGAGTTTATAGATTTAATACAGTTGCATCAGGAGCTTATTGATTTATTTGAAGCAGTTGCATCAGGAGTTTATTGATTGCTTTGATGTGGTTGCATCAGGAGTTTACTGATGGATTTGATGTGGTTGCATCCAGAGTTTATTGATTTATTTGAAGCAGTTGCATCAGGAGTTTACTGATTTATCTGATGTGGTTGCATTAGGAATGTATTGATTTAAGAAAGGGCTTGGTGCAGCTAAGACTTCTGTAGTCATCTTAGACCCATTCAAAAATGTCATTTTATCTTTATCATACTCTATTCCATTACTGGGAAATGTGGCATCCATAGGGAGCAGGAATAAAGCTATGATAATTCCAGGTACTTGTAAGCTCTTAGTGTAAAGCTGATTTGGAGCTGAATAAAGTTAAACTCTGTCCCCTCACTTTGTGTTATTAAGAAGAGAGACCTGTAGGAACCCACAGAGGCTTCCTAGTGAGAACTTAGTCAAGGTTGAAGAATCTGAGCTTGCTTTACCCAGCAGGGCTGTGTAAGGAGATGATTTGGCCACGGGTGTGTTTACCAGGTATTTGGAAGGGTCTACACTTGGCTGTATGATGCACTTTGATCCTGCAAGGGGGAGGTCTTTTGCCTCTCCCCTTGGCATATTATAAAAAGCCCTTTTCAATAAAGGATGAGGCTGGTGGGTATTGACCCAGGCCCTCCCAAAGCAATCCTGTGTTTCTGTCTTTCTTCTCATCAGCTAAGTCTCTCTTTCTATCTATCATTTCTTAATTCCTCTCTCTTCCACCTAAGGGCCCTTCAAAAGGTGGGAGCAGATTGAAGCTGGACTCTCACAGCCTCCCACACAAGAAGAATTGCTGTGAAATATTGTCATGGTAAGACATAGTTGCTCCAATCAGAAACCCAAAGCAGATGTGGATGACTGCACTTGTTTGAGCAAGAATGGGCTCTTTAATAATCACATATGAGGAAAGTGGATGCAGAGAGCCCTATCCTTCCCTGATGAGTTATTGACTATTGATAGAATAAGAGAAAGAGAATATTGTGACCCCATTACCACACTCCATTGGGTAGTTCTAATCCATTTGTAACACAGATAGCCCTAGTTAATCTCTCTCTCTCTCTCTCTCTCTCTCTCTCTCTCTCTCTCCCCCTCCCACTCTCCCTCTCTTTGACCTTCTCTTTTTCACACACACATGTGGTGATATTGTGTTCCCCAAAATATTGTATACCCTAATAAACGTATCTGGGGTCAGAGAATAGAACAGCCACTAGATATAGAGGCCAGATAATGGTGGCACACACGCCTTTAATCCTATCACTTGGGAGGTAGAGATCCATCAAGATCTCTATGAGTTTAAAGCCACACTGGAAATAGCCAGGCATGATGACTCGCCTTTAATCCCAAGAAGTAATGACAGAAAGCAGAAAGGTATATAAGGTGTGAAATCCAGGAACTACGCTGGTTAAGCTTTTAGGCTTTTAGCAGCAGTTGAGCTGAGATTCATGCTGAATGAGGATGAGGACACAGAGGCTTCCAGTCTGAGGAAACAGGATCAGCTGAGAAACTGGTGAGGTGAGGTGGCTGTGACCTGTTCTTCTCTGATCTTCCAGCATTCACCCCAACAACTGGCCTTGCCTCAGGTTTGATTTTATTAATAAGACCATTTAAGATTCATGCTACACACACACACACACACACACACACACACACACACACACACCCATCATGAAACTAGGAAAGTAACTGGTAGTGGGTGGTGTAAACATGGGACTGGAGGGAGATAAGAGTAAGTAAAGGTAACAGTATCAGAATACATTATACATATATATGAAAGTGTTAAATAACAAAATTAGTTGATAAAAGAAGAGAGAACTGAAATTATGTGATATTGGTTGGTGATAATTATGGTGAGCCAAGGAAGCTAAGACAGATAAGGTAAGAAACAGACATGAAGAATTTGGGATTAAAAGAGTCAGTAAGATCCACTGAAACAGTACTAGTGACATTGAGAACTTGCTGGAATAATGCTCTGGAGAAAATGAACTAAGAAAGCTGGAGACCCTAAATGGAGATGCTTGAATTAGAGAATAGTAACAATCAGAACAGAAAATAAGCACAAGAAAAATGGCATAAAGAGCATGGCACACAGTAGGTAGAGGAAATAAGAAGCTGGTAATATTGACAGGAGTAGAAGGAAGAAAGAAACATTGAAACAGATTCTGAAAAGGTCACAAAGCAAGGGCTGTACCATCATGTATGTGTTAACTGCAGCCACAGTGCATATGAGCAGTGTTGTCTTGTGCATGATTTCAGAGTTGTGCCTGGGAAAGACAGAAGGACAAAGATCAAAATACATAAGGAGGAATCAGCATGCAGGCCCAGGGGTGTAACTGTTGTGGAGGACAACCTGAAACTCATTAAAAGGATTGTGACAGACCCAGGATTCTCAAGAAAAAAATTCAGAATTGAATTAAAGCAAGAAGGTGCAAGTATGTCCGTCAAATAATATGCTAATTTTTGTCCCAAAATGTATCAACATAGGCTCTGGGAATAAAGACTAGAAGCCATAACAATAACAAAAAACCCAACAAACAAAAGTCTTAGCACATACAAAACTGCAATACAAATAAGAAATGTAGTATAAAAGTGATTAATTAATGCATGTATATTTTATTGCAGGCTAACATTTTATAAAATATTGCTTTACTAAGAAATTAATCACTAAATTATAAGATGCATATTCATAAAAGTGGTGCAGAAATTCAAATATTTTAATATATTTAAATATCGTGGTCTTGATTTTATACTACAAACTAGTGTGAATTAGATAGCAGATAAGAACAATGTAGTGTGTGTATGTGTGTGTGTGTGCAGTGTCACAAGGAAACACATTTCTTTATATGATAACATAAGATTCTAAGAGGGAAATAAAGACTATCTGAGCAAAATTCATGGTTTCAGGATTTTAGAACAGTGAGGGAAATGGCACCCACATGCTTTTCTGGGTACAAGCAGTTACCTGAGACAAAGCCGCATCCCGCTCTTCTATGACTGCATTCATTTCTTCTGCGGTTATTCTCCTTTTACACTCCTTGGTCTTGTAGATTCTATCCACAATTATAGCTCCATTCTTCTGAATAGCTATCCCAGTGTCTGCATTGTTTATTCTGCTCAGTAATTCCTGTAATGTCTACCAACACCATTATATGTTAGTCAGACATGAGGTTTTAATATATTTTATTTAATATAGGGTTTTAATTAATAGGCACATGTGAATTGTAAATTGACTGAGTGAAGTTATTGAATTTTCATATTGCAGCAAAGATGTACATTATTAGTGTGTCAATTCTTCTTTTTCCCACATCTTAGTTCTTGAAACCCACTCAATTGAACTTAAGCCTCTAAGATATAAGACTGACATCAAGAAATCTCCTCAGAGAATGGCTTACCATGTCATTTTCTTCAGGGTTAATATTTTCTAGCCTAGAAAAAGGGACACAGAAAGCCTGATCAGTAGCATTTCCTTAGTGCAGCAAAATGAGTTCGCTTTTTAAATCTTTAGAACCTCAAGTAATTTCATTCGACTCGTCTTTAGAGTCCGCCATGACACTGAACATATTAAAGTAGCACCTGCTCGACTCCATCTTCCAATAATGCTCTCTACCTTCTGCTCTGACTGCAGACTGTTAAGTTATTAATGTTTACTGCTATATATGACTACAAGGATCAAGTGTTCATACGTGTTTAGATGAAGAAAGTTCCCCAGTGACAGAAGCACTCCTTCTCATCATGATATTTATTCCTGTTCTTTCAATTCTGATCAGAAACTATTTCCTTTCTTTTTTGGACACTGACATAAGTGAAAACAAAGCAAGCATTTTTATTATGAAGTTTAACTATGATTCATCAAAAGCAATGACAAATAATTACACTAAATTAAATCTGAAAATCTATTTTTGCACCTGTTATACAAACACACCAAATATACAAGCTGACCAAAATTGGACCATACTTTAGATGAGTGTTTATTTTTCTGTTTTCATATTTTATGGAATCATTCAATTGAAAGAGAAAGACAATTTTCCTCTTCATAAATGCATTTTCTAATAAGAATTATCATGTTCATTGAAATGCTCGTTAATATGGATGAACTGAGTAAATGTACTAACAGAAAAGACATTCTAAGTGATATATCTTAGAAAACAGAATTTATGCAAAGATTAAATTAAGTAAATTAGAGAACAAATTGAGACGGATATTAGTAAATGACAATTATTATACTAAAATGTTTACAGATAAATTTCCCATCTTCAGAGGCCCTCTCCATATTTGCACTTTAGGGACTTAATATTTAGCACAAAAAAAGGATGATACTAAAAAATAATAGAGACAATTGATAAATATTCCACAAAATTGTTCCAAGTGTCACACTTGGGTAAATCTCATTGAAATCATGGAAACATTAGCTGTTTTTAAACATGGCGATTTAACAGAAAAACACACAAGCAGAAACCTCTATGGCTGTACACACTGGCATACTATGACTCAACAGTAAGATCTAGTGACCCTAATTACATACAACAGTGCCTCTCAAGCGTCTAGTAGCTGCTTCCATTCATATCTCCAGAGGAGCAAATATTCTTGTCTTTTATAGAGTTTCTCCAAATTCAATTACATTTTCAGACATACTACTTAATAAAATCTTGTTCAAAAAAAAAAAAGTAGCCACTTGTTTTGAACTCATTTCAAAAGCACAGCAGAAAATGACAATTCTTGCACTATGGTCACAGTGAAAATACTTGAATGTTGGTAGCATTTATCTTCACTTACTGGTGAGCAAAATAAATTTTCAACTGGAATCACATGTGGCAAAATATCTTAGTATTAAACTTTTGTAAGTGAAATCAAACTAAAAGCTGATCACTGTCGTTTCCAGAAAAATCAGTATGAATATTTAAATTTTTCATAGTTACTAAATACAAAATTAAAATGTGAAAGGATAGATGATAATCAATCATTTAGATTGGTAGACTTCTGGTAATCTATAAAAGATTTTGATAGTAATAAGCTTGCTGTTTTAGTTCCTACCAAATAAAAATAATTATTCAGGAAAGTTACCTAATTTGTATATCTGAGATAATCAACAGAACACAGCATATGTGGGATTTCTATGTAATATTTATAAGTTGTTTTGGGGTCTGGCAATATGAAAAACTGTTACTTTAAGGAGAGGAAAATAAAGAGTTCAAATGTTTTAAATGAGCAGCTTCACATTTTAGAAACAGTTGAGATAACTGAATTTAGTCTAGTATTAAAATAGCTAGTAATGAACAATTTTTAAGTTAAAATTGATTTATCAAACACTAAATAATTATAAGGCATGTGAAAGTATTTCTCAGACTTTAAAGAATTGTGTGATCAGTCCTAAAATAATATGTAATGATTTTTAATTTGCTAGTAAATAAACTTGGACTGTTTTAGTGAGCCTATGTACCAGATCTAACATGCTGAGTAGAAGTGAACAAAGCCAATCACTTTGCTGTTTGTTCTCAATCTTGTTCATTATTATTATTATGATGATGATGATGATGCATAATTAATCTGAGAAAAGCTTGAGATTTAAAAATCTGTATATGTTCATGCATGCATAATGTAAACTTATCAAAGACTGCCGTTCCTATTTCTCTTTTGCATATAAATTCTTGTGGATGTATTTATCACAGACATCAAATGTTAATGCCATAGTATCTCAATTAAGTTAAATAGAACAGGAATCAGTGAATTTTTTCTGTCAGGAGGCAGACACTAAATATTTTTGGATTAGCTTCTAGTCTCTGTCTCACCTCTTCCACCTTGCCTTTGAAGTGCTGACACATAGACAAAAGGCAAGAGAATGTGTGTGGCTGGGCTTTAATCAGTTTCTTTACAGAAACAGGTGACAGATCTGATATAAAACATAATCACTGTCTCTTCCTGAAATAGAATATTAAAAAGTGAGACAAGGTTTTTAATGTTAATACATTATAAGATGGAAGTCAGTATATTTAATGTAATTTTCTGAACTGAATCATTAATTGTCTTGCTAAAGATGAAATAAATGAACAAAATTATTTCAAAAAATTATATTTAGGCCTTCAACAAATAAACCATGTACTGTATCATTTACTGTCACACCAAAATTAGACATTCTATCTTTTCAAAAGAAATAACATAAAACACACAAGGCCTTCAGTTTTATAAAAAAAAAAAAAAGAGTCATCTTAGGTTGGTAAAGTTTACAAGAAGAATGTATAAAATAACAAAAATTTCTGGTTATTTTAACGATTTAAAGTAATAGATGATATTATATAAAATATAGCCAGTAAACAATAAAGTACATCTCACTAATAGAGGGCTTATAAGTAGACAAAAGAATCTTAGCCATTTATATACTCATAATAATGCCTACTGAGTCTAACTTAACAGTTATGATAATTAGTTAAGAATTTTGCTGAAGTAAATGTTCATGGGCTCAAGTTTCAATTGATTTCCTATACCATGCAAATTCTGACTGACAACTTTGCAATCTAAGTGAAAAGTCCATGCATGAGATGTCACAATTCTTGAGTTATCCCTTGATCCATCAATATTACCTCTGTCTTTTCTGAAAGTTAGTGCAACAGTAAGAAGCAGAACAATGACCTCAAGTAATAAAGAGTTTGTGATCCGAAAAACATAAATAAAAACATTTCAGTCTAGTAAAACATCTATGGGTGTAAACAAATTGATTTTAAAATATATTTAGGGAGATAAAGGTACTAGAATAACCACATGATTCTATAAGAAAAAAGTTGAAGGAGTAATATATGATTTTAAGGCATACAAGTTTCAGAAAATAAGACTATATAATACTGACAAAGAGGTAGATACACACACACACACACACACACACACACACACACACACACACACATATAAATGGGACAAGACAAAATTTAGTCCACAAAACACCCCACATGCATACAACAAAGTTATGCTCAATAGAAGTACAAAGAAAACCCTGGTGTAGTAACAGGCTTTGCATTCAGTGGTAATAGAGAAGAACAACAATAGGAAAAAGGAACACACATTACTTATGCCTTCTGAAAAACTAAAAATGGCCCACATATTGTCATGGTGTGAAACTGAAATGTTTCCCATAGGCTCAAGTCTTGAGTGTTGGTTCCCCATAGTTTGGAGTGGCTGTGGAACCTGTAGGAGGTTGCCTACTAGCTCAAGTAGGGCATTAGGAACAGAACTCGAAAGGCTATAGTCTAGCCCCCGTTCCCTATACTTTCTGAAGCCTGGTCTGCAGCAAATGGACCGCCACTGCAAATGCTCCTACGCCATGGACTGAGCCATTCCATCCTGCCTTCCCTTTATCATCAAATACTGAAACCTACTCAACTGTGGCCCAAAACAAACTCTTATTTTCTGAAGATGACTCTATCAGGTATTGTGGTCAAAGACACATGAAGGTCAGTGAAAGTCTGGTACAGAGAAGTAGGTTTGTCATTGTGATAAACTTAACATGAGGTTCCTAGGCTTTGGAACTACTTTGTGGGAGGAGTATGCAAGAGTTTAAAGATATAAACTATGATGACTCAAGAATTCTCTAAGTATTGTTGAATGGGTGATTCAGATACAAACATAAAAACCACATCACTTAGAGAAATGCATGCAGTAAAATCTTAGCTTGTGAACTTTCAGGCTAGAAGAAGACTCTACTGGCAACTGAACTATATGCCATTTGTGTTACCATTGGGCAAAGAATTATGTCTAAGCAGGTCCTGAAAATCTGAGCAAAGATGAATTTAAAAACACGGGACTAATTATTTGGTAAAGAAAACATCAAGATAGCATAACATCCAGTCTATAGCATAGTCCTCACAGTCTACTTTTAGCTAGGTTTATTGTAAGAAACATGAGCAAAAGGCAAAGGAGTTGAAAAACACAATTTGGTTAGAAAAGGAGCTCCCAGGGGAAAGGGGTGGGATAGGAGCATTTAAAGATACAAACAAGGTAGATCAAGATAAAGTGGGCAATGTTATTAAATAGATTAGCACCATTAGAAATGCTCTGCACTTTCCACTGGAATAATATGAAATAATATAAAAAGATGGCATCCAAAAATGGAGCCTCAGGGTACTCTGCTTAAACTGAGTTTCCTAGAAAACTGGGATCTTAATAAGCAGCCTTGGCTAGCCTAAAATTCACCATATAAACCAGGCAGTCCAAAAATTCACCAAGATCCACCTGCCTTTGCCTCTGGAATTCTGGGATTAAAGACATGAACCACCATGCCTGGGTCTATGTAACTTTTGTTCCTAGTTCAGTGCCGCAGCAGTCAGAGGTCCAAGTGGGCTGGCAACAGAACTTGGTGTCTTCCACATGATGCTGGTTTTTTAGACATCCAAAATGCATGAGTTATAGGGTCCTTGAGTATTGTACAGCTATTTCCTCAGAATTGAAATATTCCCTCCTGGAGGAAGGCACAAAAGACTTGTGAAGTCAATGAGACTTACAGGATTTACAGATCCACTCCTTAAGGCTTTAAAAGCAGTAATGACTGTTAGGGAGAGCAGATTCTCAACAAGCTGAATCACAAGCAAGTTGTACAGACAGCTCTAGAGGTATAGCTTTCAGAAGTCATCACCCATGCTGGGGTGGGCTGTTTAGTTATGTAGCTGCCTTTGAGTCACCCATGTTCTTTTATGTTTATGCATATAATCAACACCATGAAACTGATTAGTTCACTAAGCTAGACGGGTGGCTTTGTTTCTTTAGTCACTTCTCCTAGGAAGAGCCATGCAACCTAGAGGTGTGGATCAAGGTTTATGAGAAAGCTTGGGAAGTTAAGACATGTGGAACTTCAGGGCACTCTTTACAATAAGTCTCTATGGAGCTCATGTGAAAACCTATGAGGACAAGGTCAGTTACAACAGAGAACCCAGAATGCTGGAGATTACAGGAACATTGGAAATCTACAAAAGAAAACTGTAGGTACTGAATGAAGACAGCCCAACAGAGAGGCCACATATGTTGCTAACTACAGGACTACTGTGATGGTTAATATTGAGTGTAGACCTAACAGAATCTAGCATAACCTGGAAGACTAGCATCTATGAAAGCTATGGGGGATTTTCTAGACAGGCTTAATTGAGGTCATATGAACCAGCCCAAAGGTGCCATGTTAATGAGGTCTCCGGCCGAAGAAAAAGGGAAAGCAAGGTGAGCATCAGCATCTATCTTTCTCTACTGGTTGGCTGCCTTAAGCTCTTACCACCACACTTCTGCCATCACAATAGACTGTATCCTACCAAACTATGTCAAATAAAGCCTTCTGTCTTTAAGTTGCTTTTCTCAAGCATTTCCTTCACAGTAATGAGTAAAGTAGCTAAAATACCATAAAGATGAATCAACTCAAGCCCACTGGAATTCATATCATGAGACCATATGCCCCAGGTGCCAAACATAGGGCTTCAGAATCTAACATTTGTCCTGCTGGGTATAAGTCTTGCTTTATTCCAGTCTACTCTTGCCATTGTCCTGATCCTCCCTTTTGGAATAAGAATATTTATCCTTTGCCACTGTGAACTGTAATTCTGTAACAAGTAATAACTTATATTATATAGGCCTTATTTTATCTATTTGATGGATCAGTAACCGAGTCCCAGAGACCCTGTGTAATTTGATCATACTGTAGGTAAATAGCTAGGAAGCAACAAATCTAAGCTTTGAGGACACATTGCTGGATCCAGGGCTCTTACTTGCTATACTACACTTCCTCTCAAATAAACCTGTATGTAGCAATAACATGCCTTTTATAAAATTAATTTTATAGATAAACCAATATACCACAAAGAACCTATCTTTGTAGATAACTAGGTTTATATTTAAACAGAAAAACAAAGATACAATGTTTGGAATAGGGTTGATTTTCTTACTGGTTAAGATGGTGACTGAGTATACGAAAAACATCTAAATATTACTAATAAATAAAGAATACAAATGAAAGCCTCAATGATATCTCGTCCTAATCAAAAATGAAAAAAAAATCTAAATGAGAATGCAGAAAAATGTGAGCTCATATACTACCAGTAGTATCATAAATCAATGTATCAATTATAGAGGATAATAGTAAAGAATCTAAAAAATAGAACTACAATATGAACCAACTATCTCCTTTTGAATATATATATGAAGAAAGTACAATCAATAGGTCAAAGACAACTACATTCCTTTGTTTAGTGTGGAGTTATTCACAATAGCCAAGCTATATACTACTTGAGGTATCAACAACTAGCAGCCAAAAGAATAAAGAGTGTCATTGAGGCTGTTATTTAGCTTTCTGTTCAATGCTTGAGACAATCAATTTAAAGGAGCCTAAGGTTTACTTTAGCTCTAATTTCAGAGGTTTCAAATCAAGGTCACATGGCTCTACCGCTGTTGAGCTCCAATGAGGCAATCCATGACAACAAGGAGCATGCTGAGGTGGGAGCACTGACCTTGAAGAAAGGAGCAAAGACAGAGAGGGGAAGGAATTGGGGTCCTACTATTCCCCTTGGTTGCATATCGCTAGTGACCTAACTTTCTAATAATCATAGCTCTGGAAGGTTTCCTCACCCCCCAATACTGCCACAGGATGGAAACTAATCCTTTAACATATGGGTGTTTGGGAGGAGACATTTAATATCCAAAGAATGCTATAGCCATAAAGAAAATGTCTGATCCCTAGAACCTACGTAGTGGAAGGGGATAATCAATTCCTAAAAGTTGTTTTCTGACCACCACACAGCTGTGGTAGAATACACAAAATCATACTTACTTCACACCTTCAACTACCCTTCCCACCTCAACACAATAAATTAATAAGTATCCTTAAAATAATAAGAAATTAGGTTTACATATAAAAATTTGAATAGTATTTCTAGAATTTCTAAATGTGGTTTTATTTACCACATAGAATCAACTGAGTTGCCAACAATGTAGCTTCTTAGACTCAATTATATTGTATCAATAACATTTTAAATTCTGTTAATGATGTTCAGATATGACAGGACTGACACACATATGATCTCACAGAGACGATGGCAGCATGCACAGGGCCTGCACAGGTTCCATCCAGATGGGGCTCCAGTACTGAGAGGGAGACACAGAGATGAGCTCCCATCCCTAACCATGGTGCACATGCAGTCAAAACACCAGTATATTAAAAAGCAAACAAACAAAACAAAAAACTTGGTATTAAGGGAGTTGAGAAGAATCACATGGGAAAGTTGGGTAAGACAGCAGTCACTGGCAACAGAACTCTAAAGAAGTAACCATACTGACTGCATGGATTCCCGTTTTCTCCCTAAAGATTTGATTATCATCCTTGTCAGGCAAACCACAAGCATGCCTGAATTTTAGGAAACTAACCTAGGGATATGAATTGTCTTGATGTAATAAAAAGCAGCAGTAACACATGTGACTATGCAACCACCACATATATCCATACACTTTATAATGTTTATATCACACACAATTTTAAATGTATACGCACAGTTTTAGTGACATTTCCATATGCTTCACACGTGCAACCGCTTCGTCTCTCTCCTGAAGAGCTGACTGCAGTCTGCACATAATAGCTTCATCACGTTCTCGCTGTGCCAAATACACTTCTTCAACCAAAGCTACAAAATGAGAGAACCCAAAATCAATGAAAATAAAGTAGAAATGCACAAGTAAAAGCAAAAACTAATTCTACTACATTAAGAGGTATTTATTTGATTAAACTACTACTAATTAATGACTCGAAGCATTTTTAATAACTACTACAACATGAAGATATTTGGTATGTGTAAAGGGAGAAAGTTAAGCCGGGCAGTGGTGGCGCATGCCTGTAATCCCAGCACTCAGGAGGCAGAGGCAGGCGGATCTCTGTGAGTTCGAGGCCAGCCTGGTCTACCAAGCGAGTTCCAGGAAAGGCGCAAAGCTACACAGAGACACCCTGTCTCGAAAAACCAAAAAAAAAAAAAAAAAAAAAAAAAAAAAAAGGAGAAAGTTAAATGGCTTCACTTGAAAAACAGTGAGTTTGTTTAAAAAAATGAGACTCAAAATACTGCAATTATACATGTATATGTATAGCATATGAAGAATAAGTTAATAACATTTTTTTGTTTGTTTGTTTTTTGAGACAGGGTTTCTCTGTATAGTTTTGGTGCCTGACCTGGATCTCACTCTATAGACCAGGCTGGCCTGAAACTCACAGAGATCCTCCTGCCTCTGCCTCCCGAGTGCTGAGATTAAAGGCGTGCAGCACCATCGCCTGGGTAATAACATTATTAAAATCAAGTATATTCCTACTGTAATCTAGAAAATCTCTAGTGTATTATATAAAGATATTCACATACACAAGTGTGAAAAAATAGATAAAAATACTAACTATGGTATCCTCTGTAACAACAAAACTTAAAAATCACCCAAAATTTTCATCAATACAAACAGGAAAGGACACATTCAGAAAGAATTGCCATCTGGCAATTGAATTAACTCTGGGAGACAGAAAAACAGAAATGAAATAGCAAGTTACAAACTAAAGCAACTCTCCTATTTATGCATATGCACAACAGGACAGCAGTTCAATGAGTGTGACAGTGAATAACACTGTACATTCACACAGAACAGGAAGCACCTTTGAAGCAGTTTGCATTTTGAATGGCATCTCTTACTCTTATGAGAACTCGGATATTATCTGAAACTGACTTTTCTTAAGTGTAATTTTTAAGACCTTGCAAATACCTTAAAATATTACAAAATGTTAAGCAATATGGCCTTAAATACCTAGATAATTGCTCCTGCCACAGTTGTTATAAATTAATAAAACTGTTCAAGACAGCTATTGGTGTACTTAAATTAAAAGTGGTGGTAAAGAGAAACAACTGCCATGGTACTAAACCAGCGTAACTCCTAACTACATTTCAAACACTTGCCCTTACACCCAGAGATCAGTATAGTCCTCATCCCTCATCACAAAAAAACTTCTCCATAACAGACAAAAATCAAAGCAGAAACCTACAGCCAAAATGTAGGATGTGGGTCCCAACCTTCAAAATGAAAAGTTGTGGGTCCCAGTCTTCACTGATCTAACTACAAAACAATTCCTGCACCTAAGCGCAGGGAACACTGTGAGGGAGGGACAGAAAGACTCCAAGAGACAGAGGAACAAGGGGCTTGCTGTGAGACTGCATTTCCTGGTAATGCCCAAAGCTATAGCCCCTAAAATCTTACCAATGTGCCTGCCTAAACATGACCCCCCACTAAGGAAGTTGAAATAAAAAGACATCCTTATTTGAAGGGAGGGATCTACAGCTAGTAAACGCAACCAAAAGGAAGTGGGAAAGAAAAATCTTCAAACAGATGGAAGAATGATAAAAAGTAGAAGGCATAAAAAAATGAAGGAAAAACAACAGAAATGGTAAATCTTAGGGCGACTACAGCAAAATATTTTTGAGTTCCATTAAACGGGTTTATGGTGGAAAGCAAAAACTTGAACATTGATGGAGTTTTCAGTGAATTTAATGCAGATTTAATACATTAAAAAACAGACTCCTGATAGAAATTCCAAGCATCCAATAGTTGTTCAGTCCACAAGGCTGGGATGTCTTAGCTGGTCTCCAGGATAAGTTAAAATCCAAAAGAAGTAGGCTCTAATATGAGCAGAGAATGTCTCAGCAGCAGGACAGATGAACTTGCCAGCTAGAGTGAGAGGAAGCACACAAAGCAAAAGAGCATCCTTCTTCTGTGTCCTCTTAGACAGGCTGCCACCAAAAGGTGTGGCTCTGATTGAGGATAGGTCTTCTGTTCTCAAGTGGTCTAGACTTATAGGTTGGGTCTTCCCACTTCAAATGATACAATCAAAAAAATCCCTCACAGGAGTGGCCAGCTCCTTGGGTTTTAGTTGAATCCAGATGCAGTCAACTTGATAACCCAAATTAGCCATCACAAGTCCACTGATTGTCAATACGGCAACCAATGTCATTTTGATTTTCCAAATGAAAATAATAATCAGTTCACAATTACACCTAACATGACATAACTCTCCCATGTACAACTGCAAACACAATATGTATTTTAGAAAATTACATGCAGGAATGACAAATCTATAACCAGAATAAGTGTTTACTCCAGTAAGGACAAAGCATTGTCCATTGTATGAAGGAAAGGGCCCAATATAGTAACCCTGTCACTAGGTCACTGGCTAGTCACCTCAGGGAATAGTGCCAAATCAGTGGCTCAGTGTTGGTCTCTGCTGTAAGCAGAACTGGCACTCAGCAGCTATAGCCTGGTCAGCATCAGTGAGTGGAAGTCCACGTTGCCAAGCCCAGGCATTCCCTCAGCCTCCACCACCATGGCCACAGTATTCATGGGCCAATCGAGTAATGACAGGGATGGGCTAGGTAAAAAGGCTGACTGTTCACCAAACAGGTCATTCTATATACTTGATTACTTGAACTCCTCCACAGATGAAGTCACCTTTCAATGAACATTACATTGGGCCACAAGAATCTTCATATCCTTTGCCCATTTGGAAAGATCTATCCACATCCTTCACCAGATATCTTTCTCACAGATTTTCCACAATCATGCTCTTTCTAAGTGCCTGACAATCCAGTCAATCCACTGACTATAGTCCATCAGTCAGTGAATTGAACATCTGGACATTTCTCCTTTTAAACAAAATGTACAAGCATGTGTATTGTCCAAACTTCTGTCCACTGTGAAAATTTCCCTTTACCAGTGTCTTTCAGGATTGTTCCAGAAAGGGGTTGAAATGCTGTATCTGTCCATTTCTGGGTGTGGTCTACACAACAGTAAAACAGGTTCTAGTTATCTCTTTGTCAGTTAACCAATCAGGACACAGCCCATGAAGCAACAGGTTCCACTCCCATTTGACAATGGGTTGCTGCTGTTCATGTCCTAGGTTATGGCTGATGGATCAGAAAATACCCACATCGTGATGGGAAGTTCAGGTTGCATGGTAACTTGGTAGGCCATTGCCAAACATTCATTTTCCATTAAGGCCCAATAGCAAGACAAGAACTGTCTCTCAAAGGGAGAATAGTTGTCTGCAGATGATGGTTATGTCATTGCTCCAAAATCCCAAGTCTCTTCTGTGATTCACATATAAAGGCCTATGTTTCCAAATAGCATCCCAATCTGCCACTGACATCCCAAGTACCACTGAGTCTGTTGGATCATATGCTTCAAATAGTAAAGCAGTATTCACAGCAGCCTTGACCTGTTGAAGAGTCTTTTTCTATTCTAGGCCCTACACAAAACTAGAAGCTTTCTGAGTCACATAGTATATGGGTTGAATTAATATACCCAAGTGAGGAATGTTCTGTTTCCAGAATACCAATATGAACAATAAACATTGTATTTCTTTTTTGGTAGTGGGAGGGGATAAGGGCAATAACATACCCTTTCCCTTAAAAAGAATATCTCTATATAGCCTACACCCTTGGACTCCTAGAAATTTGAATGAGGTCAAAGGCCTTTGAATTTCAGATGGATTTACTTCCCATGCACATATGCATCAGCAAGATCAAAGTAGTTGCTGTCTCCTATTCACTTGGTCCAATTGCCACAATGTCCTCAGTATAATGGATGAGTGTGATACTATGTCACACAGATGGAAGACCAAGATCCCTGCAAACTAGATTATGCACAGGACTGGAGAGTTAATTAATATACCCTTGTGGTACAACTGTAAAAGTATACTGCTGGACTTTTGCCAACTAAAAGCAAATTACTTCTGATAGTCTTTATGGACAGGTACTGAGAAAAAAAAAACAAACAAAACAAACAAAAAAACAAACATTTGCTAGATCAATAGCTGTATTCCATGTATCAGATGTGTTAATTTGCTCAGGTAAGACATATGTCTGCAATTGGATTCAACACTTGATTGAGTTTTCAATAGAAAACTGTCATTCTACATGATCCATCTGTTTTCTGTGCAGTCCAGATAGGAGAGTTAAAGATGTGGTCGGAACGCCCTCCCATTCCTCTAGGGATGTAATGATAGTTTGGTGCACTATTTTCCACTGGCTTCCTCTTTGTATTTCCAATCATAACAGCCTTCACTTTCCAGATCAGGGAACCAATGTGAGAATTCTGCCAACTTCTAAGTGTATCTATTCCAATTATTTATTCTGGAACTGGGTGGTGGTGGTGGTGGTGGTGCTGGAGAATCACAGGATGAGTTCTGGGACCCACTGGACCTACTGTGAGTCATACTTCAGTCAAAACTCCATTAATCACCTGATCTCCATAATCCCCTGCTCTAAGTGGAGGACCCTAATGCTTCTTAGGGCCTCTCAGAATTAGTGGCAATTCAGAACCTGTATCCAATAGATCCAGGAAAGTCTGCTTTCTTTCTCCTGGCATGCAGTTACTATTATAAAAGGTTGCAAGTCACTCTGGGAAAGGATGGGAGAAAAGACAACAGTAAATTTTTCTGATATTTTATCAAGAGCCTTCCTTCGGGGTCCTGGCAGTCCCTTCAATCAAGGGGTTCTGGGTCTGCAAACTATCTCAAGTCTGGAAATTGATCAAAGACAGATACCCTCTTGCCATGATCCAACGTAGCTTCATTTTATCCCACCATAGAAGGCCACTTTGCCTGTGCTGCCCATTACAATAGCCATGCTCATTATGTCTTTGGTCATTCAGTGTAGCTACTTGGTACCTGCTACTCAGGGCTCTGCATTTAATTCCTCCAACAGAGCAGTATTATCTAGAAGCCTGAGGTCTGGTGAAGGAAAAGAACAATGGCAATGCTCTACACATGTGCTGGTGCTCCGCTCACACTTCTCATGTTACAGGATGAGTGAAGGGCACATTGTCTGGGCATTCCCACAGTGGAAAACTAGGTTTTGCAAGCTGTACCCACTCTAGTATTACACTTTCTGATTCTTAATGTCCCTTCATCAACACCAAAAAATGGATACCTGTCATCTCCAGCTGCTTTTCAGTAGGCCATCTTTTGACAAATTCTTCAGACAACCAAGCAAATAATTTTTGGACACCATTTTTTTAACTGTGCATACTTCCACACTAAACCTAGTATCTTCACTCCTGATCCAGTTCTATGTTCCTTTTACAATTATTCCACATCTTTAAAATCTATTCCCACACATATTCCCCAAAATTCTGATTGAATGAATTAGCAAACTCATAAGCTTTTTGGTGGGGTGCCACACCTCTTCATTCTTTCTACTGCCCCTCTAAGTCTTAAGTCTGGTTATGGGTGTAGAGACAACTATTGCTAAGCCCTGAGGGATATCAGGATTATCTTGCCTGGCATTTTCTTCAGAGAAAGTCACTGCTAGTTCTACAGACAATGAAAGATTAATTTCCTCAGGCAAAGGCAGAAAGTGTAATACTTCAGGGCGTGGGGGAGTACATTCTCTGCTAAGGGTGGAGAGATTTTTTTTTTGGTCAGGTGATGTAAATCCACCAGAATCTGAGGGTTCAAAGTCTCAGGCTCAGGAGAGTCCTCCTACACACCACCATCCCAAATTACAGGATCCCATTTCTTACCAATTAGGACTTTAACTTCTAAGGCTAGAAGTTGAATTTTCAATGTAATTCAGACAGTCTTCTGAAGGGGGTTTTGGCTTCATTTTCTGCAGCTTAAGCTCTATGGCTGCTAGTGAAAGGATTCTCTTCCAGGGCACACTTAGAGGACTTTAGACTTCTATGCTCCTCTGGAGTCCTTCAATTCCATTACCGACTTCTTTTTCCTTTGTTACTGTATCCTGAGATGCTAGAAGTTGGTTAATTTTATCACAGAGATCAATCATTCTTTTCCTTTGTCAGTTTATCCAAAGAGTCTGTAACTTGCCAGCATCATTGTTTTCCTTATTTTTCCACAAATTGTCAAAAGTTTTATGTATATGGTCACTAAATTCCTTCATTCTCACAATAGGAGAATCCAGATAATCAAATGCATTTATCATGATAAGTTCATTAAATAGTTCACACCATGAGTTTTTTAGTGCTCTCCATGATTCTAGGAGAGGCTTCAATAATTGTAGGTATCTACAAATCAAAAGCCTGTTCCAGATAGATAATTTAAAAATGCATCCGTATACTTCTGTTGCTGTAGAAACACTTCTGGCACAATAATCTACTTAGGGTTCTTTAGAGGAACAGAACTTACAGAGTGTCAGAGTGTGTGTGTGTGTGTGTGTGTGTGTGTGTGTGTGTGATTTATTAGAATGCAATACAGAGTATGGTCCAGTTAGTCCAATAATGGTTGTCTCCCAATGGAAAGTTCTAGTATCTGACACTTCTTCAGTAAAAGGGCTGGATGTCTCAGTTGGTCTTCAGTATAAGTTGGAATTCCAAAGAAGTAGGCCTTAATGCAGGCATTACTTGCTGGCATATTATATATGCTCGTACCAGAAGTTGTGGCCCAGATTTAAGGTAGATCTTCACATCTCAAATGATCCAATAAAGGAAAATCCTTCACAAGTATCCAGAGCTGCACAGGTTTTAATTGATTCCAGATGTGGTCAAGTTGACAATCAAGATTAGTCACCACAGACGTGCAGCATTCACATTGGGCAGCGCAGAGCTGCCATGGCTCCAGCGCCAGGAAGTTGGTGCACTTTTTTGGGCCCCAAGGACACCTGAACACATGTGACATCACACACACACACACACACACACACACACACACACACACACACACACACACACCTTTAAACAAATGTACTAGAAATAAAAATCTAGAGGATGTCAGATAATCTTAAAATTTAGATATTAAATTAGCTATTGTTACTTCCCTATGTATCAAGGAAATGTCAAGACAGAAATGAGAAATATTTTGTCTGAAAAACATGAAAACAGTATATAAAAATCCATGTGGAAAAGCCATTGTCTACATAACATATCACACTAATTAACAGGTGTTAGCAGCAGTTCTCAACCTGTGGGTTGCAACCTCTTTGGCACTGAATGACCCTTTTACAGGGGTCACATATCAGATATCCTGCATGTCAGATATTTACATTACAATTCATAGCAGTAGAAAATTAGTTATGAAGCGGCACCAAAAATAATTTTATGGTTGGGGAGTCACAACAACATGAGGAACTGTATTAAAGGGTCCCAGCATTAGGAAGGTTGAGAACCTCTGTGTTAAAAGGCACTGTCACATCACCTAAGCTCCCCCATTTTCTCCTGTTGTGTAGCTGGCCTTATCTATATTATTCTGCTACCATGAATCAAGTCATTTGCAATTCTGACAGAAACTTCTATTCAGGAGGCAGTACCCAAAATATTTACTTTTCCTTCTAATACTAAACAACTGTCTTCCCATAACCATAACCTTCAATAGCTTTGAAAAATGAAACACTTGTCTTATATGGTATAGAAGCAGCATAGTCTATGACAAGATATTTTGTTGAGCATCACTTCCCTAAAGTTCAGCAACATTGTTTTTGTAAACATCTGAAACTATTTTAGTCATAGTGCAAGTATATATAAGGACAGTAATATAGTCACTTGTTACTGTTTTTAAATTAGACAAAAAGTTCTTGATCAAATAAATAAAAATAAAAAGCATCATAAACAAATAATACTTTAATTCCACTACTGCCAAAACACTTAACAGACATACTCATAATATGACTTAGTTCCAAAGCAATTAAAATTTGATTTGGGGGTGGAAAAGTCAGCTTAGGAGTTAAGAGTGCTTGTTGTTCTTGCAGAGGACCTGGGTTTGGTTCCCAACACCCATATAGTAGTTTACAATCATCCAAAACTCCATTTCCAGGGTATCCATGTCTACTTTCTGACCTCTGTGGGGACCAGGCATGCATATGGTGCACATATATTTGTGCAGGCAAAACCACTCAAATACATAAAATAAGCAAATCTAAAAATTTAAGTGTGATTTTAATTTTGACAATTTATATGTAAAAATAATTCAAAATTCTTTCTTTTCAATATTTTATAGTGGCAGGCAAAATAAGAAATAGAGGCAAAAAGAAAACTTATTTGTAGATCACTGCAAGCAGTACACCATGATGAGACAGTTCATACAAAGTACCATGTTATTCTAATTTTTCTATTATACACTACTTGCAATATGTAAGCCAGACAGGATGTAAACTTGTGATGAAATTACAAATTATCACAGAAATATATCACCCTAAATATTTTAGCATACAATATAAAATACACATTACATTTTAAATACCAACAGCTTTTCTGCTGAAAATTTCCTATTAATACAAATAAAGTGTGACCAGATTTGTTATAAAATCTAAGTTATTTCTTTAGACAAGATATTTCTATGTAGCTCAAGGTGGACTTGAATTCATGTTCCCCTGTATGAGCCAACAATACAGACAGTTCACATACTGTATGCTGTACTTCATATTACATAATATGGTACCTGATAAAATGATTGTCTACTCATCTCTATGATTAGCGGTCAGAATGCCTATTTGGTCCTGTATGATTAACAAAAGTAGGTTTAATTTTATAAGACTATTCAAAAATCCAAGTATCTAGATGTGTATTTGAAGATTAACAAGTAGCTATTTGAATGCAAAATTTAAAATGCTCCAAACACACATACATGCCACATTCAAAATCTAGTTATGGGACTAGAGAGATGGCTCATCTGTTCAGAGCATTTTCTGTTCTTTCAAAGGAGTAATGTTTGGTTCTCAGTATCCACATCAGGTGGTTCAAGTCCCAGGTAATCTGATGCTCTCTTCTGGCCTCTGAGAGGTCAAGCACACACAGAGTGCACAAAAATAAATGGAGACCAAACACTCACACAAATAGAATTTTTAAACATTAAATCTGTTAATATGAATAATAACAAATGTATTCAAAATTAAGGCATTACTAAATGGTCATTTCAAAATACCTTTTAGGTTATATGTGAATTTGGGAGTTTATACATCACCCAATTCTTTCTAGAATTCTGTACTTTTAAGGATCAATATGCAACTCTCAAATATTTTTAGTAAAGAAAACTTAATTGTAAACACTGAGCTTTTCCAAGGTAGATGACTATTACAAAGTTCACTAGAAAATCAATATAGCATTTTAGTTGGAATTTGCTCATTAAACACCCACAGCTCTAATGCAAATTATGATGGAATGAATAAAGCAAATACGCATGCTTCTTTCTTTTTATTAAATGTAAAATCTACTGTTAATTGCATCTCGTATGTCATACAAACTTTTCTCCTTAACTATTAAATAGAAGCTTTAACAAAAGTCATTAGAGATTCTTTCTTTGACTTGAATAAATTTCAATATTTGTTCAGTAAAGGTTCACAGCAGTTAAATTACATTAACAAATATTATTAGCTACTGTGTAAGCCAACCAAGTAAAATACTTATATTGTAGGTAAAACAAATCATTGGGTGTTTACAATAATATTTGGATATCTCCATTTTTAAACATGGTTATCAAATACCCTATAATTCTTACTCAAATGAGGAAGATTCAGAGAGGATCACCCTTACCCCACCACTACCAAATACTCAAATTTGTTTAGTAAGCTAATTGTTTTCTAATATGGGCAAGAGTAAATATGAAGAGGATGAACCATACTAAGTATGAGTTTATTGAGTCAAAGCAGAGTACATATTTTCTTAGCAGAACTCGTCTATTGACAAACCCATATTCTACAGTTTTCATACCACTTTTAAAACATAGTAGGAAAGAGACAGTGTATTGAAAAATATTCTAGTTTAAACACTGGATCATTATTCTGTAAGCAACATAACCTGAAAGATTGATATTTCTCAGAGAGAAGTATCTATTTGTAACATCTGTGTGGTGGCTATTTAAATATAACAGGCTGAACTAAAGAGAGAGAAATCAGAATTTCTCACAATAATGCTCCACTGAAGACAATCAGCATCCCCAAATCCAAAGTAACACATATTATGTAGAAAACATCTTGTAAAAGGTAGGCCTTTATAAACAAATCTCCAATTCTCTGAATATCTACTGCTGCAGCTTTACATGAGGGTCAACAACTTTTGGGGGACACAATGATGTCAAAGGGTGTCCTTGCAAATGTGATAACTGTTCCATTGAAATGATGACATGAACATTCCTAACCATGGATATGTGTTTTACACATATAATTTACCTTCCTTAGCATAAATGTTTGTCAAAAACTTTAAAGTGGTGATTGCCTCAGGACAGAAACAAGCATGCGAACCTCACTCCAGGCTGCCTGATGCTTCTCTTGGTGGCATCACAACGCTGGCAAAACATCCAGAACTGCTTTTGCAGAACACTATTACAATTTCCTACGAGTGGATTTGATTTTTCAACATTTTATGAATTTAAAAAATTTTATTATTATTGTGTGTGTCCATTATGTTTATATATATGCAAAGTTGTTTGTGTCACAGGGTGTGTGTGGAGGTTAAAGAAAATCTTTTGTAGAGTTGACTTTCTCTTCCCACCTTTATGTGAGTTCCAGAGAAAAAGGTCACTATTTTCTGTGGCACAACTTTTATTTTTCCACATTACCCAGTTGGGAGTCTTCACATCTGGGGATATGAAATCTACATTTTAAGCATTTATATTGTCACCAAACAGAAAAACTGGGGTTGTAAGATTCAAGGACTATGTTTTCATCCTCTTAAAAATCACAACAAAACTTCTAGGCTCTCCAGAAAAGCAAATTTACATTTTCTCCTGTAGTAAAAATGAACTATCTGTATATGTGAATTAATTTAAATGAGCTGTTCAGACAAGAATCTGTATCTAAAGAGAAAAGGCACTGTGACTGCATTGCATTGTCAAATACGAGTAAGTTAGGTGAGATATATAACCATTAAATTATATGTTAAAATATAGTAAGATAAGATAGATAGATAGATAGATAGATAGATAGATAGATAGATAGACAGATGATAGATTTATAAACATGAGACTTAAAAACTAAGGAGATCATTTGGCTAAAATCCAATATTGTCTTTATTTCAGTTTAATTGGAAGAGGATCTCAAATTCATCTTCTCCATGAGATATCAGGAACCTGGATTTCTCTTTGTACCAAAGGTTAATAAGAAATGTGTCTGCAAAAGTCAAACAGCATTAAATACCAAAAACTGATTATTATTCTACAGGAGTTGTTCTGTCATTCATAATCTCTCCATGCTTCAACCTTCCACAGCTAATCTTTAATGGATGACATTCAAGAAAGAAAAATAACTAACACATAAAGCAGAGGCTCTAATGTAAGCTTCTAAGAAATAAAAAATAAAGCTTTTGAAGAAATAATGATATTTTAAACATTGTAAAATAGTACTGAAAAATACTGTTATATAAAATTTTCATAGTATCCATATTATAATAACAAGAATACTACAAAAAAGACAATAAGCACCAGGAAATGCCACAGAAATTTTAGAATAGAGAAAAGATTAAATTGAACAACATATTTTTAGAAGTTAATAACACATCACTAACATAAAAGAAATTAGTTGATGCAATCAGGGAACAGAATTTTATGTCTTACTATTATCCTCAACTGAATTAGAAAATCTTTAAAATGTTTGGAGTTTAGCGACTTTGTCTTTTTAGTTGAAAAGAGATACTTTAAAAATGTAAATATTTGCTATTTCAGCTATTTTTCCTCTAAAATACACATTCAATGATGTTTTCAAATAATATTATATATGTGTGAAATTTAAATAAGTCAAAATGAATAAGAAGTCCTCAATAGGAACAATAAAACAAACATTTCTTAAACTTATGGGGTGGTTTCTCTAAAGCTAAGTAAAACCTGATGACTATACATTTCTCTTTTATTTTATTTTCTTTTCTTATGGCAGTCATCTAATTTCCCCTGAGGTGGGTGTTTATATAACTCAGGCTAATTTTGAACTGGGATTCTCCCAAATGCTATGATTAGGAGTCTGCACCACCAAACCTAGTTTCTTTCTTTCTTTTCTTTTTTTCAGTTTTTTTAAAATTTATTATTTGGGTCTTTCACATCATGCCTCTCAATCACACCCATCCACTCACACCACTAATAAAACAAAAATAAAATTTAAGGGAAAGAAAGGAAGGCAGGGAAAATGTCATCATGGAAACAGTAGTGTGATACAGTGAGTTATATAATAAATCCCTTTATCCATACATTTTTACATGCAGGCATTCATCACAAAGAATCATTGGTCTGGTTTGAGGCTCCTGGTCCCTGCTACACCATCGATGCTGGGCCCTCACTGGGACTCTTCCTGGACATTCTGTTGCTTCCCAGTGTTGTGGAGATCCTGTAGCCCTGGGTCCGCAAGACCAACCACCCTCCTCCATGTGCCAGCAGATCACAGATACAGTGGATGTTGGTGTGGGCCAATACCAGAACCCTGGTTCTGGGGCTGGGTAGTTGTGGGGTTGGTCATCCTACCAGCTCTCCCCTGTCTCCACCACCAGGGCGAGTGTTCCAGAGGGTGGGGACATTTTTCCTGCTTTCATGCCCTAAGGTTGGTTCTCCTACATCCACACCTTCAGGGCCAGCTCTACTGTGTTGACCAGGAGAGGTTTAGAGGCCATTCTCCTGAGTGCTACATCTGATGAGGGGCAGTGACAGCTCTCCAGCTCTTATGAGGACCTCATGTACTGCTCTTCCACCTGCCTGGGGCATTGATGGGAGCTGGCTGGGGGGTTGGGCGGTGGGGTGGGGGTGAGGACATCTCTCACCACCCACACAGCTGCAGGACAGACGAGTACTGGAGTAAGAAGTTACTCTCCCATACCTACACCTTCAGGGCTGCCTCACTCACACCTCCGCAGACAGGACTGGCTCTATTGTGCTGTCCAGGCAAGGTACAAGGTCTGTTCTCCCGAGTGAGTGTTGCAGCTGGTGGTGGGGGCCAAACCTAATTTCTTACAGATATTAACAAACTTCCTGAGGTTTTAAAAGTGTAAGTCTGAAAATCAGGGGAAATGAAAAGCTATGGTAGTCAAATTAAATAATAAATAATATTTCAAATAAATACAAATAAACTCTTTGTAAAACAGACTGGGTATAAAGAAACACAGAGCCACTACCTGTTATTAGATTGGGCAAGTATTTATGCCTCTACTAATCTGTTATAAGCATTGTAATGTTGTCCACTTGATGAACAGCCCCAGAAAACAATGTGGTGTTACTCATTGAGGCCTTCTATGAGTTCATCACTTCATAAGCATTAGCCTAAAAATAAAAGCCACCTACACCAGGTTTTAACCAGTGCTGAGTTGGACTATCATTATACCTAGGAGAAAACATTGGGATCCAGCTCCAAGTCTGAACACTCAACTCCAACCAGTATACTTTCGAAGTATTGAGACTGAAACGTGTTTGTAAGCCAAAAAGGAATGCTTAACGGTTCAAATCTTTATCTTTTTTTCTGACATACACTCAGTATCTAGTTCATAATGAAGGCTCAAGATACAGTCCTTGGATTGGTAATGAAGCTTGTTAGTTAGGCTCTAGGAAAATCTCAATGACTGTGAGGAAAAGGACACTCCTGAACGGCGGGAAAGGAAAGACACACCACCCGCCAGTAGGCTTAACTGAGCTTCTAATGCTCCTCAGAACACATAGAGTGATAATGTCCACGCTTTGTAAGAAATGAGCAGCAAAACAAAGGAAGCTGAATAACAGCATTCATGAAGGTCTACTACAGTTATGTGAACCCCAACGTTTTCTACTTCATTTCTCTTACTTTGGATTCACAATTTAGTAAAATGCTATGGAATATATACATGTCATTAGCAATTTTTCTTAAATCTAATCCCTTGTCTCCAAATTTTCTAACATAATTTTCAGTGTACTTCCCTTAAAGTATATTCACAATAAATCATTAATGGAGATGTGGGTAGGTAAATGCCAGAAGCTCTGTCAAGTGTTTTCCATTATTGCTCTGGGTCTTAGGTTTTTAGAGACAGGGTCACTAATGGACGGCAAGACTGTCTGACCAGCAAGGTCCAGGGATCTCCTCTCTTCTCCCCAGCACTTGCACTCCGGGCACACGACCCACACCTGATTTTACCAGGGTCCTGGGAAATCTCAGCTCAGCTTTATTAAAAGAACAACAAATTTGTCTTTCATTTCAATATATGTGCATAAATATTGCTTCTTTTAACATAATAATGTTATCAATGCAATTTTCTTACTACTTCTTTCACTTAATTTTGAGATATAAAAGGTTTTTACATATCATCAAATATTACTTAAGAAAAATTCATAATTATTGTATCACATCTCACAACATGAATGTATATCAAAATTTACTTAACAATTCCATCATGAGATTTGTTAATATTCTTATAATCAGAACTACACAAAAAACATTCTTACAAATTTTTATATTTTATATACTCCAAGAAAATGTCTAATAGGAGGATAATTTGCCACATATTAACAAATTTTAAACCTACAAGTATTTTTGCATTGTATTTCTCTTTCCAGCATTTAGTTTGGTGTTCATGCAATATTTACTTTTTTTGTGGAAGCTGTTTTATAAACATTAATATTTTGCTTACAAACATTATAATAGATCCATGTACATTCATCTTATACTTCACAAATAGACATTTTGAAATAAAAATGTGAAGTACAGTAATAAAAACAAACATCTAGACTTCCATGGATGATTGGTTCTTCTGTGTTACAAGATACAAAGCATCACTAGCACGCAATCAGAGTCCTGCACCGCTTCTCTTTCTATTACTCTGCTGATGTAATTGCTTTTACTGCCTACTGTTTTGCTTTGGAATGCACTTCATACATATGAGGTTGAATATGAGTTTATTAAAACTTTGTATCTATTTAGAAATGATGAAAATTTCAAGAATGAACCAGGGATCAAAGTTTTTAGAGTTTCAAATCAGTGAACGGTTTTCCCTGTTTCTTTTTTAATCTCTTGAGTCCAATGCTAGTTTCAGTGAAACTATACAATCCAGCTATTTTCATCAGTTAGGTGGAAATAAGACATTTAAAACACCTTGCATATAGTAAAACAATATTCTGTTATGAATGGGAAATACATGACTAATAAGAACAATTAAATTCCTTCCACTTTTGTATATATTACTCAAAGTGTCAATCAAGAATTCTTGAATACATAACAATACATAAATATTTGAATTGTATTGAACACAATACTGAACTGTATAATTCAAAAGTTAAATAGTAAATATTATTGCTTAATAAGTCTCTTCAAGAGACAGGCTACTTAGTTACATTACTATATGAGAATAGTCCCCCAAATATTCAACTATTTCTGTAGTACATACAGAAAGTTAATTATGCATATACTTCAAAATAAATCTTACAGTACTGTCCTAGCAATATATATAATTTTTACAAAACTTCATTTTAATGTATTATTCATTTTCTTTAAAATATATTGTTATATTTCCCTATCAAAAAGAAACAAAAATTTATGGTTATTTGTCATTAATAGAAAAGTTGCCATCCAGAATTCAATTAGATTATTTATTTGTGTTCATCTTAATTACATTATCACAGGCATATTTATTTAGAATTACCATCCATTTAATATTTTGAAAATAAACTGTATTAATCATCTCTCTGACCTAAAATCCCCTAATTCTTTTATATATGTAACTAAGTTAAGTAGTTTGTAAAACATAATAATAACTTGAAATTAATCATTAAATAATTTCATAAAATATAAAATTGTTGAACAAGTAATCTCTAAAATACTTCTAAATGCTTGTCTATCATTTTACAAATTTTCACTTTGCTTAACTCAGGAAAACAGTGCAAGGGAAAAAGAGCTGCAGTGACTACGCAGATAGTGACCACTCGTTTGAAGAACCGATACGTTTGAAAGTTTGCTCCACTCAAAGACATGTGTAAGGCCGTTTCCAAAATGTAAGGCAGTCATGTACAACATTAAAATGTGGCAACCTCTCACTTTAATCTCAGGGAAAACACTATCTGTCATCATCTACATCATCAGATGTTAACTTATTAACTGCATAAAACGGTTTTTTTTTTTTTTATTCGAATGTCGGTCTCCATTGGTAATGAATATAGAACTATCTTAATACAAAGGAGAAGTATTTCCTCTCCAAGAGCTAAAACAATAAGTGGTATTTGAACTGCTGGTTGAAAGGTAGAGGCACTGGTAGTCATTATTTCCCCTTGTTTGTTCAGGCCCTTCCAACAAAACAAACAACCTTTTTGTGATTGGATTGACATGGTGTTAACAATGCATTTAATGCCCAAATCAGTGTGAATACAGGTAAAGCCCTCACTAATACCAGTACCAGGATGTTAAAGCCACCTATTTTCTAAGCAGCCAAAAGGGAAAAAAAGCTTCTCCTCCTTTGGCAAACAAGGCAATGAGCTAGTATCCACCAGCTCACATCCTACAATCACCTTCTAGCTTACCATGAACACTCATCTCCTACCTGCCGTCCTTTCAGCAACTTCAGCCTCTGCTGCTTTCTCGTGGAGTTCCAACTTAAGCTTTAATTTTCGCTTTTCCTTATCTTCTTCAGTCAATTTTTCTTGAAGCTAAAACAAATTAGAAAAAAATTATTCTTATCTGATAAATGCCTTCCATACATAATTAATTCCAAAGTAAGATTTTGTTGTTCTTAAATCTTTATATAATATTAGACTTAACTGCTTAAACACACTGACTCTCAGGGGAAAAGTTCAGGCTGCAATATATTCTCTAAGTAGTGACTATCAGAAATAATGTAAAAAATTATAAGCCATATGTATTTGTATATGTGCATACAGACATAAAACAGGAACAACAGTATTTACTAAAAACACCTACTACAGAAGCTGTTTTATTCATCCCTGTATCTTAAAGCAAAGAATTCTAAAGGATTCTACTGATCCTAAAAATGAAAAATGGGCTGTAGGTTTATGCTTCTCTTAGTAATTCCAATATTTAGAAAAAAATCAATTAAGATAATAATCTTAATGTAAGATACAAATCTGACTGTACTACTGCCTCATATTTCATTTAAATTGACACCGTTACCTGTCAAATTGGCACATAATAAAGTGCTAAATCAAAGTATGGCAAGTATCTCATGCTCATACAGAATGCTTCTTTTCATTTTCTCTTTCCTTTCCTCTCTGGACTTTCATCATCTGTGTGCTTTCCCTCAGAAACAACATTCATGCTCCAGTCTGACTGTCAGACAATGAAAATATTAAAATCAGAAAACTATACAGAATTTTTAAAAGAAAGTGAGCATCATTTAATAAATTATGTGCAGACCAGAGGATGTTGGGGAGGAACAGGAGGAAACAAAACATGACACGTATATTGAGCTGGATGCATGTAACAGTATAACAGAATACAAGGCGTATAACATCATTAACATCTTTGATGTTTGGTTACATATATTACCGAAGTGAAAGAATGCATAGATACTAATAAAAATGAAGAAAATTAACAAAGTAGCATAAAAATAGCTGATAACATAACCCACATTCCATAACATTAAAGCCAAGTTTTACTACAGTGAAATTTGAATATTTGCTTTATAGCAACATAAATTAACAGAGCTTTATGGAAAATGAGTGATATTACAGAAACCAAAAAAGCTTATTTTTATAGCCAATCACTTAACTGAACCATATCTGGATGGCAAGACAACACAAACCGACTGTGGAGGCATTAAAACACAAAATAAAACTGAATAATAATCGACAGCAGGGAAAAATGAAATAGTCAACAGCTAAGACACTCTTTACAGCAATTAGACATTTTATATTTCTATACCTTTTTATTGCTTGTTCTGAGAATTTCCAATTCTCTTTGAAGATATGCTACTGATGTCTCTTCATTTAAATCTGGGATAACTTGATGAGAAATCACAGATTCATAATTCATATCATTCTTTCCACATTCCAGTATACTATAATAAAGAGAATTATTAAATAATTTATATATAGGATTTCACAAATCACGTGAATTTCTTATTAAAAATAAATATGTAAAAATATTTAAGTTTAAACTTTTTATGTAGCTGAAGTATGATTGCTATAAAACAATAAATACATCAATTTACAGATATATCAATTTATCAGTGGATGAAATAAAGTTTGTAGAAAGCACATAGTGATCCCAAAGAGACTCTGGTTTATACTTAACCTGTACACTTTTGTCTTCATTTGCAGTTCTGGTTAGGATCAACTTATATTTTTTGCTTTCCTGAAAATGGATACAATCATTTTCCCAATTTTATTAAAACAGTATCATATTCATATTTTCATTATTAAATGGAAGACATTAAAATCAATATCCATTCCCCAAAGACTTAATGGTAAACATATTCCATAAAACAGTGATATCAACCAGTAACCAAGTAGTATAAAGAAGAGATGAGAACAAGATAGATTGTTTTCTGGTGTTATGGTACTAAATATGCCAACACCGATGGGTGTAGTATTACTTAAGCCAGTCTTTGGCACTGAGTCCAGGGATGGTCAGTGAATATAGGGCTATTACCATGCTCTCATGTTGAATTATACTACAAATCTCTCAGCAGAAACATAAGCTCTACCATTTACCTTTCTTACATGATTATAACAATGTTTATCCATGCTTCCATCATCCTTGCCTCTATAGCTTAAAATAAACCCTAAATTGTATTTAAGTAAGAATCTGACACTAAGGGGAATGTAGCCAGAAGTTTTCCTGTGTCCCATCTGGTCCACAGACATTCAGACCCAAGTAAACACACACAAGCTTATATTAATTAAAACTGCTCAGCCATTAGCTCAGGCTTATTATTGACTAGCTCTCACACTTAAACTCAAGCCATTTCTGTTAATCTATATGTCGCCACTTGTTCCATGGCTTTATCTGTGTGCCATTACATGTTGCTTCCTGGATGGCGGGCTGGTGTCTCCTGACTCAGCCTTCCTCTTCCCAGAATTCTCCTTGTCTGCTTATCCCACCTACACTTCCTGCCTGGCTACTGGCCAATCAGTGTTTTATTAAACCAGTGTACAGAAGCATTATTCTGCAGTAGAAGACCTATAATACAGTTACTGATTTTACTATGTATTGGTATCAATGAATATATCTTACTGAGTAATTCTGAACAGAAAAACAACCCCACAAAAAACTTTTAAAAAATAGTGCTCTAGAAAATATGAAAAGAGAATTATGCTGTCACTTTCAATTCTAATGTCATCTTTGCTGCATATGATTAATTATCAAAGTAGCATAATCCCATTGATAATAAACACAGGTTTCTCCACACTGGATGACTTAATGCTACAGAATGTAAATTAATAAGAAAGACAAAAGGTAGATGGAGTACAGGTTGACCATAAAAGTATCCATATCATCCCAAACAAAGAACAGAGAGCTATGTTAAAAAAAATCTTTGAGCAGGTTTAAGCTTTGGTGAATAATCTCTCATATCAATTTCACAAGTATCCTTATACCCATCAAGAAGAGTGAAAGAAAATAATATTGGGGTGGAATCAAACTTCACTGCTTTCTTTAAACTCATCTTGTGCTGCTGCTCTCAGCTGTCTAGACATATTACATCCTATTATGGAAGTAATAGAAAGCCCTTGCAGGGTACTGAAGTTGTTTCTAAGTCACTGATGCATTATATTTATCTGACACCAAAATGAAGGAGAGGGACAATGTATTAAAGAAGAAATGTTGTTCCAATTCTCACCATTTAGATTAAACACTGAAACCAACACGCACCTGCACTTTGTAGATGGCCCTTCATCTGGATAAGGACCAATGGCCTGTAAATTGCTAGAGTTTCTCTCTGGTACTTCCAGGTCCTCAGATGTGACTTCACTGCCTAATTCACACATGTTTTGCTCAGAATTCATAGTCAGCTGCTCATCTACTAATGCACTCTCAATACCCACTGAAGCTTCTTGTGCAAGACAATGGTTGTATCTGCATTAAAAGAAAAGTATATGATACATGAAAGGAGAGACCCACATAGGAAAACTGCTGAGTCAAATGAACATTCTTACGAAAACACCTCATAGGCACTGGTCATACTCTACTGTAGTCGATTAAGGATGTACAGGCCAGCATTTGTCATCCACATTTCACTTCCCTCTACAGAAGCTATTTAAGGTAATAGCTTACAAATGAGGCTACACACTGTGACCTTGGCAGAGCAGGCCATACCTGTGCTAACTGAATCAAAGCCTCTGGGAGAAGGATTATCTTCTTTTTTTTTTACATTGCCTAAATGATTACAGTTGCTGCAAGGACCATTGGTTTAAACACACTATTCTCAAATTAGCAAGCAATAAGGATATGGCTATAATGAATCAATACTGTACGATGGAACTATGGTTCAGACTGCCTGGGGGAAATTACAGCCTTAATAAGTGTATAATGCTGTACAAGTTATTTAACACAACATTTTCTTGTCTATACAATGTAAATAAAATATCAATGGCTTAACTAAGTACTTGACATACCAGTAAATGTGGCTTATTTGAATAACATCATACTATTAAAATGGATCTAAGAATAATTTTAACATTAATGTCATCAAATACATACCATATATTAGAAAATACACTTTGTATGCTTAATTATATCTCAAAAATTATTTAAGTTGCATGCACTAAGCAATATTTATTTTAAAGAGATAAACTATATTTAATGGCATAGTAAAGTTTTGGAGGAAATAATATATAAACATATATAAAACCAACTCTTGCTGGGCGGTGGTGGCACACGCCTTTAATCCCAGCACTCAGGAGGCACAGACAGGTGGATCTTTGTGAGTTTGAGGTCAGCCTGGTCTACAGAGCGAGATCCAGGAAAGGCGCATAGCTACACAGAGAAACCCTGTCTTGAAAAACAAAAACAAAAAAAAAAATAATCAACTCTGTTATTCCTAGGATTGAAAGGCACAACTGTTGATTGTAACATGTACTTCATTAACTCCAGAAGAAATAATTCTGTAGTCTAGGAGATGTAAGAGGAAATCTGCCAACATAAAATCCTCTAGAGACTCAAAAGTAATATTAAAATACAAAGAAACTAGTATACAAAAAACAGTAACTCTTGTGAAACTTCATTTGATTTTTTGGTTGTATTAACTGTAGACAATAATAACTTCAAGTCCATATACTATTCATATTGGTAAATGGAAGCTACATCACAAATCACTTGCTCTTGGTAAATTATTTTGATTTATGTTTGTTGAAGAAATTAATTATAAGAGAGAAATGCTGTATCATAACTGCATGCTATGAAATAACCATGACATTTCAACATAGTATTATTCTGAAATCTTATATTTAAAGAGTCATAGTTGATTTTTGAGATCTGAGAACTCTTTCATGGTTTGCTTTATATGCTCATTGACCGTTCTGTTTTCCTACAGTACCTGGCATAAGAATGGAATCCTCACACTCTAAATGAGAGAATTTTAGGGGCACTAAGGAGACATTCTATTAGTAGTAGATTGTGCTTTATAACATGAATATATATCTCTATAAGTAAATCAAATGAAAGTAATTATAGTTATTAAAATCATTACATACATAATAAAAACGGCCTTCAGAGACATTTCATTAAAAAATAACTTCAGAGTCTATGCTGTTCTGCTGTTTGTGAGGAACAAAGACTCTGTAAAAAGGGGCAGGACAAGCCAGGAGACCCGAGGTTACAAAGGCTCCCAGATTCCTATGACAATAACACACCAACTGTGTTAGATTTTAAGTTCTGGCCCTTTAAGACCAATTATAACACCATCTACAACTTGGTCCAATTACATACTTACGTATTTCTAGGTTTAATTCAGCATCTTTCTCCATCCAAATTTGTATTCCTAATGTTGTTTTTATTGTAGTTGTTTCATTTTTTAACCCTATTTCTGATAGCTATGTTGCTATTTTCCTGCTGGTTTAACCTATTAAATTATAAGACCCTTGAATTCTTCATAAATCACCAGTATTTCACTGTAACCATCCTCTATTCCAAACTTCTAGAGGAGATATAGAAGATTACAAATAAAAGGGCATTTGGTTTCCTCCTACATTTTAGTAGTTCTGATATTTGGAGCAATCATAAAATAAATGCATAAACTTCTGACATTCTTTTTAATTATTTTAATATTTTTTATTTAATTTTATGTAAGTGTTTTGCCTGTATGTATGTCTGTGCATCACTGTATGCATAGTGCCCATGAATGGCAGAAGAGGGTGTCGGATCCCACTAAAACAGAAGATGCAGTTGTGAGCCACAATGTGGGCACTGGGAATTGAACCCTGAAGAGCAGCCACAAAGCCCCCAGTTCTGAGACTTCTTTATTTTAATTTTAAAATGTTTTAAAATGTTAATAGTTTAGAGGCTATGGCAGGAGGCTTGTCAGATAGTGAATTTCAGACCAGCCTGGGCTCCAGAGTAAGACCCTGTACTGATATTATCCCCCTCCCTCCAAAAAACACCCTCAAAAGTTAATATTTGAAACATTTAATATATATAAGAAACCCATGCTGTGTGGGTTAGCTCTATTTCTAATTTTGTTCAGTCATAAAACCTTTTAGATTCCTAATTTGAACTGTTCATCTGACATTTGGAGTCTGCTCTGCAAACCAAACTATCTATACTCTTTTATTGAGAATTTAATTTTACTTCAGAGTAAACAAGGCTGATTTATAAAATCTTCCCACCTGCCTTTCTGCATTTTCCTTTATTTAAAAAAAAAAAAAAATCAGTATGGCAAACACTATTTCTTCAAATTCATGCTAAAAACTGGAAAGGCTTTTCGAATGTTCTTCTTTACTACATTATTCTATAAAAGTATTCAACCATTCTATGGAAATTTTGATTTTTTAAATTATATTACTTATTTGGTATTTTGATACTCATTTGTGGAAACCACATAGTGCAATGTACCCTGTGGCTGTGTACTAGGGAAACAAATAGAAGAGAAGAACAGACACTTCTGTGAAGGACTCTAGTACAATTATGATGAGAAAACGATGTAATGATTTTTAATATTTGAATGTAACAAGGACCAGGCTTGGGCTATACAACTGATTATATGGAAGATCTATGCTTACTCAAGATTTATTCTCTAGGAAAACTTTACAAAGGTACTTGCTCCAAAAATGAAAAAGTAAGATAGAAATGTTGTTGTTTGTTTTTGCTTTTTGGGGGGCCCACCACCCAGCTCCCAAATAACTCTCACACACACGGAGTCTTATTATTACTTATGAATGCCTGCCCTTAGCTTGGCTTAGTTTCTTAACTTTAAATGATCCCATCTACCTTTTTCCTCTGGGCCTTTCCCTTGCTCTGACTTGTGTAAATCTTACTCTTACTCCATGGCTCACTGTGTAGCTGTGGGGCTGGACCCTGGAATCCTTCTCCTTCTCTGGCTACTCTTCCTCTTCTCCATTTTCTTTTTCTTTCCTCAGAGTTCTCCTTCTCTCTATATCCTCTCTGCCTGCCAGCCCCGCCTATCCTTTCTCCTGCCTTGCTATTGGCTAGTTCTTTATTAGACCACCAGGTGTTTTAGACAGGCACAGTAACACAGCTTCACAGAGTTAAACAAATGCAACATAAATAAAAGTAACACACCTTAAAATAATATTCCACAAGAAGCAAATAAATGAACTGACAAATGGTTAGTTTGGCAATCAAAAAGTTGACAGATGATAAGAATAAAAACATCCTAAGAAAATTATTCTTCAGGCATCATTGTGGAAGAACAGGCAAAAATATTTTAAGAGCCAGAGGAACAAGGAGTTCGCTGTGAAGCTGTAGCTCCTAGAAATGTCAGAAGCAACACCAATCAAGCCTCCCAACACTCCCAATATGACTTCCTAAGCATGAGCTGAACAAAGATAACAATAGGCCAGCTAAAGCGGATGGGGACAACCTATGAGGCCTCTATCCTACACAAAGAACTACAGGCAACTAAGAAATACAGAGAGCAGGAGAAATAGTCTTCCCTGGTGATGATCATGACAATTAGTTAACCAAAACCAAATGGTCAGCACTGTAAACTTATACATACATGTAATGTTATACACATTGAGTAGTTTGCATTTATGTATTTAGGAATACACATACATACATGCATGCATACATACATACATATATATAAAACAAGAGTACAAGGGGGTACATGGAAGGGTTTGGAGGAAGAAAAAAAGGAAATGATGTGACTATATTCTAATTATTTCTATATTATCTATCTATGTAGATATATCTATAGACAGGAACCCACATAGACAGATAGATCTCTCTATATATAGCATGTGGTTCTGGTTCTGAGCTGAAGCGAGAACAGGCTTCAGGCAGCAAAATAGCCCTCAGGAGAAGATTTTAGTGAATCAACTCCACTTCATCCCACAGTATAGGAAATACATAGGGTTGGGAAGCCTGGGGACAAATCCTAATTTGCATTAAGTGGCATGCTCCTATCATAAGGGTGGGCTAGTGGCAGTAGGATTCTCTCTCTTTCTCTCTCTCTCTCTCTCATCTAACTATATGCCCATACATCATGTTTTTTTTTTCCCTGAAACATTTGAGAGTATACTGCAGTATGTACTTTGGCTTTTGGGTACAATTAAGGTATTAATTAACACAGTGCATTTTGTCAAATTTTACTTACCTTATCCAAACCCTACAATAAACAATTTCTGACTTAGTGCCCTCTCCAACTATGAGAACAGACTAGCACACAGTAAGTCTAAATTCGGTCATTATTTCCCCAGACTCTCCATCCCAGGGGAAAGGGGTTGTAAGACGATAGTGGGATGAAGCTACTAAAAGCTTAAGCTGAACTTGTACTACCAATCAATTCTAAGAGAATTGTGTAGAAACATGAACACAAAAGCCAATAAAGTGATACCAAAGGGAAGTTGTAGGATGGTTCTGTACAGAAGCCAGTCAGTTTGAAAGATAAATATTCAACAAAAGACAGATGTCCACTCTAAACCAAGTCTTATCTCTGAGCATACGAAATTTGAAAATAAAACCCTTCTATCAAAATTCTTTCTCTCCCTCTGTCCCATGTTTAAAATAGGAGCTCTCTTTAGTACTCCATATTAAGTGTTTAATCAATGGCATTGTTAGCTGTTCTGCCATTATGGCTAACTGATCTCACATTATTTAAATTCATCTCTCCATATGGGATTAGATAATACTATTTTTTCATAATTCATGTCTATGAAGTCTTGGTTTCTTTATTCAATTTTAAGCAACAGGAAAATCCTTATAACTATTATCATGCCTTCATTTGCTCTTCTGTGACCATAGTTTTACAAGGACATAGATACCTACCATTTCAAATGTATCTTTGAAATTTTATTATTACTAGCTAATGTTATCACTGTTGTGCTAACTTCTCCTGCAACTACCTGAAATATTCTGGATAGCTACTACAAGGTGTTCCTCTGAATACCATGCATTGCTATTGCCAAGGAAGTTATGCGTCTGGACAAAACGAGTGGAATTGATGCTGACCTTTTGAAATCAATACCTATTGGAAGGCTAGCTACAATACAAGCGCTGGAGACCTCATCTCTCTCTAGTGGACTGAGGTACCATTTCAATGGATGGTTTTCATGATTGAAAGAATTCTTATTTTACTTATGGACATATCAGTATTGCCAACAGGCTCAGTGCCAATGTGTTTAAACAATCGATTTCTTCACTCTAGAAAATAAACCAAATTATGATACCATTTCCTTATCTAGAAGAGGAAGCTCTAAGATCCTTTTTGAGTACATTTTCCACACAGTTGCACAGAAATGTGTATCTGATGTTACCCAAGAAATGAAAACTCACAGCCCAAACTAAGACTTGTATCATGACTATCACACAGAAGTGATAAGGTGGCTAGAATCAAATAGGAATTCAGAGAAGCTGGGAAAGTCTGTTCTGTCTAGCTTTGTAAATAGTTTGTGACAACTGGTATCTGTGTAAATGGATTTGATGGTTCCCTGGGGGGGGTCAATATTGTTTACAGAGCTGTTTCCTCAGAGTGGTTGAACTAGAATCATCCCTAGGGATCCTACCAGGTTACTAAGAATAGCAATGACCTAGTCACCTGAGAGTTCAAGAATAGAAAAAGACAAGCAGATAAAAGGAATATTGGCAAATGCATTAGAATAAATGAACCACTGTCTTGTTTTAAATTTCCCCTCTTGTTTTTGAGATTCTAAAATAATCACATCATTTCTCCCTTCCCTTTCCTCCCTCCAAACCCTCCCTTATACTCCTCCTCATTCTCTTTCAAATTCATGGTCTCTTTTTTCATTAATTGTAATTGCATATATATGTATATACACATACATTTCTAAATAAAACCCACTCACTCTATATAAAGCACAGCTTAGGAGAATTTGTACCTAAGATTAACTGCAACAGGCATGTGGTTACTCTGCTTCTGACATTGCTAGCCACTTAAAGGAACTTCTTTAAATTCTCTTTTGAGAGGAAATGAGGAGGAAGAAATAATTACATTTACCAACGGATTCTATAAATATAAAAATAAACCCTGTTGTTTATGGCCTTTCACTCCTATACTGTCTCCAGGTTTTTGCTATTAGGTTATAAACTAGATGTGATGAAAGACTTACCACAGTGTTCCACATTTTAAATAGTTTTTAAAAATGAACATTAGTTTCAAAATACCAGAAAAATAGTATCAACTAAGGGTTCCTAATGACATCTGCAACTTTTAAGTAATTTAAAGTACGTGTGTATGTGTATGCATGGATATGTCTGCCTATCTGTACAAATATTACTTATTGCAGTTAGTATGTATTTCCAACTCTCTGTCTCCTTTTCTTAAGAAGTGGAGAAATAGTATCCCACATAGATGCTTACAATATGTGTTCCCATGACACACACAGGAGAAAAAGAGAAAAACCCATCAGAAATACCACAGCATGTCCACTTAGTATGAGGTGTTCAAGACAATAGCTTACATTTTCAGTAGTATAACTACCACACACTGATGGATTGTGACTTTCCAAGCAGAAACTTAATTGGGGCAATGACTCTGAAAACAAGATTGCACACTTTGAATTCTAACACCAGGCATGGCCTACTGTATGATCTATAACAAACACTGTTGTTTATTAGCTTATTTGTCATCACTGTATAGGCTAGGCTAGGGGCTGGGAAGTCAATAAAGTTCTTGTTGTGAAAGCATGAGAACCTATGTTCAAATCCCCGGAACCCAAGCAAAAGCTGGGCATGATACATGAGTGTATTCCCAGTACCAGCCAGGTAGAGACAGGAGGATCCTGAGAACTCACTGATCAGCCAACCAGGCCAAAACAGTAAGCTTAAGTTTGATAAGAGACCCTGTTTCAAAAAATAAGATAGAGATCAAGAGAAAAACAAACCACCATCAATCTCTAACATTCACATACATGTACACACATACTAATATGAATGAATGAATGAATGAAGTATGCCTTGGTTGACCTTGAATTCATAATCTTACTGCCTGGCTTTCCCACTGCGAGGATTACAGGTATGGAGCACCACACCTGGCTTTTAGCAAATTATTTAATGGTGATTAATTTCCCTACCAGTAAAGTACAAAATAATATACCCTTCAAAGGGTACTTAAGATTAGTAAATTATTTAAGTTATAAAACTATCTTGGAAAAGTATTATCACAGAACACATACTCAATAAATGTTGGTTATTACCTTTAAATGTGCTGTTAACAGTTGCCTTCTTCATTTTTATTTCCAAATCTTCCCTTGTCTTTCTGTGAAATTTGTGTCACAATCTTGATGTCAAATTCATATTTTAATTCAAATTTTGTATTAAAATTTTCTTAAATATTAAGAATGAAAGCAAAAAATGATATTTTTGTTCTAATATTACCTAACTTTTATATTAAAAATTTCCCAGATTGTTTTGTGACCAGAATGTAGTTATATAGCTAAAATCAGTATGATTATTCTAATAAAAAACATTATTACATATATATTTATTCCCTGAAAGAAATGTTACCAACTATGTAAAAAAAAATCAGATACCATAATACATATAGTACTCTCTTAATAGAATACCTATAAGACAAATAATTAGGAAATAAAATATCTAATTCAATAAGATGCATAAAGAGAGAAACTATTTAAGATTAATTTTTAAATGATATGCACTTCAGATAAAATTTAAAAAGCATTACATTTTTAAAATTTAGAAACACTGTCATAAACAAAGTCCCTGAAAGCAACAGCAATTCTATGTGAAGGACACTGTTTATATATTTCTGCAAATTCAATGGAGTGGCAGCAATGCAGTACATTTTAAATAAGAAACTATTTCAGCATTCACTAGATTGTACCATGACATTACTTACAATTAGGGTCACTACAAGAATACAGATTCCTATCACCCAGAGAATCACAGGATTTCAGGCAGCTCTTAGAACCATATTTAACTTGCAAACTTTGTATGTGAGTATGGTGTGCTCACACTGATTTCTTATGTGGGCATCGTATGTTCACAACAACTTTATACATGGGTACTGTATGCTCACACTGACTTCACATGTGGGTATTGTATGCTTATGCAGACTTCATACATGGATACTATGTGCTCACAATGACTTTACACATGGGTACCGTATGTTCATGCTGACTTTATACATGGACACCGTATGCTCACAATGACTTTACACATGGGTGCTGTATGCTCACACTGACTTTATACATGAGTACCATATGCTCACACATTATTATGTGGGCACAGTCTGCTAATACTGATTTGGGGCTTCAAAAACCATAACATAAAAAAATATAATTTTCAGCAGTTTCTTTGCACTTAATGCCCTTCATGCAAGCTTCCAAAAAACTTTTAGGTTATTCCCATATAAAAAAATGACATTATACAGTAGTCTTTTTGTCTATATTTCAATCTCATCACCAAGTTAATAATAAACCTGTTGTGGTTAAATAAATCACAGAAAAATAATTACATATTTGTGGTCTCATCTGTGTCCCTCTCCAAGTATTGAGTATAAACTCTATTATACTCATGTCCTTAAAATACATAGTAAAAAGCAGTGATCATACTAGATTTTTGTATTACTGAAATGAATCAGTGAAAGAAAATAGTGACTTCTAAAACCATCTTAAAGATATATAGACACTAAATACGCAGTAAAAAAAGAAGTGTACTTGTTGAATGTGGTAGCTAACACACACTGGTAATTCCAACACTCAAGATTTTGGAGCAGAGTGACTGCAAACTACAGGGCAGCCTAGACTCCAAGTTCAAGACTGGGGCTAGGGCTGTAATTCAGTCACAGAATGCTTGCCTAGGGAAACTCTCCAAACATCCCACCCAAGAAAAACGGGAAAGAGTACGTATGACTTTGAGGTTAGCCTGGGCTACATAGTGAGGCTCACAGAAAACAATAACGAAAAGAGAAAAGAGAAAAGAAAAGAAAAAGTACTGAATAAAACCTACTAAGCACTGAGATGGTTCCAGATGTTAAATAGAATTTAAAAGTAAATAAAAAACTGTTATCTGTTCTCAGGAGAAATAGCAAAGATCAGGGAGACAGACAATAGAAAAATAATTGTAAAGAGATACACAAAAGATTGGCAGAATGAGTAGAGTCTCAGCGACAAGTTCTGTTGAGACCAGGACTATTTAAAGATATTCACAGCATTTAAATGCTCAGTAACCACATAAACAAGAAATAAGACACAAGTAATAGTAACATTATAAACACTGCTTCAATGTGCAACATAAAATCATTTTGAGATAACTTACATTCTTTTTTATAGTCCATTTACAGCACAACTGCCCTTAGAGTCTAGATATAGCTATATGATTCTGAAAGCTTTTAGAAGGCTTGTAAGTCCCACACCCCAAACCTACAAAACTGTCAATAGTATTCACTGGGATACTAGAATTAGTATCAGAACAAATGCACCCTTTGAGCTCCTGTGCAGGGATATATCTGGATAAGTAAACACATCAAAAAGAAGTGCTGAGGTTATTTATCTCTGATTATGACAATCCAATGATTTGGATTCAAATCACCCCCTGGCTAGTCACAGAAATTACTTTACTGGAATTTTCTTACTTTACTATATAAGAGTAACATAAGATGTTAATCCTACACTAGATTTTATAAACTTTTTGTATTATCAAACTGAAATACTCATGAACACTACACTATTTAGTCTATAGGGAAAAGTTCAAATTTATATGAAAGAACTATTTAAAATATATAAATATTCATAAAATTCTATCCTAAAATTTAAGATTTTCAGTTTTAATGTCTTTTATCTGATGTAGAGAATGAACAGTAAAATAATATAATCAATCCCTTAAAGCATAAAATAATTACAACAGAAAATAAAAGCTTTGTAAAACTTATATAACACTATTTAAAATACTTAAAATATTCTTTAAGCTGAAATAATTATTAAAACTAGCGCAAATTTGAATAATGTAAGTGTAATATTTTTATTCTTTTATTTTCCTTGTCATGAGCTATGTAGAATTTATAATATATTTCAAATATTTTTCAGACTTTCCCAATTTTTCTAAGAATAATTTATAAAATGTAATTAAAACATGAATGAACTCATTAAATTTTAAGCTTTTACAACAGCACATAAACTAAGCTTAACAATCATATTTTTTGTCTTAAGTTAAATGCACAGCTATTCTAAATACAAATTTTGATGCCATTTATTACAGACAAAAACTCTAATAAGTATAAAGATAAAAACAGATTTTCTTTCTATGTCCCTTTCATTTAATTCTGGAATATCTTTAGAATAAGAAAATAAAACAGAAGAAGCACCACTTAGATACCAATCGAGACTCACTGACATAAAATGTTAGTTCTAATGGATGGATGATTGTGTTTGGTCTTTTGAAACTTTGAAGTATAGGTAAGTCTTGATCACACAAATTAATAAATCCTAAAGCTGGAGTTAACAATAACCATTACACCCAAATTCTGCAGCTTAGCCCAGGCAATTTTTCGAAAGGTCAGGTTGTGAACTGGAGAAGATCAGGGAGGTCCACCGCGTAGCTTTGTTGCCAGGCATCTCTCGTCTGGATTGTTGCAGGCATTTATTAGTATTCGTCAGCAGACTCAACAAAGCAAACAAGAAATTCAAGCACGAATAATAAAATGAAATGCTGCTATATAACCCTTTGTCATTCAGCAAATATGGGACTTTTTAGCTACATTGTTCCTAAACCTGGGTTACTACTTTAATTTTTCTCCACAGTGCTGACTGAATGAGTATGCATGTGTGTTAAATGCGCAGCTCCCCTAACAACTGCAGGACTGCCATTTAATCTGTTGGTAGATGGACCATTTCCTGTGGGAACCCTGGCTATGATTTCCAGATCCACCAAATAAATCTCAGATTAAGATTCCAAATGAAACCTGCCTTTGGCAGATAAAAAATGTCAAGATGGATATAAACAGTAAAATTATAAATTATCTAGGTGTTGCATGACAAACTAATGCTCAATTTTTTTGTTGACATGTACCCAGATATCAAAACTATATGAGACATTCATCAAATGTCACACTTTCATAATACTGGAGGCATCATTAAAACTGTTTGACTAAGGACCTCAAAGTGTTTAAGCAGTAGCTCAAAAGTATATTTGTGCAAAGTAGAAGAATAAATTTACATATCAGCAGCAGCTCATAAGGGATAGGTAAATATTCTGTTTATCTCTCATTGTAATTCAGGTTACTTTAAATACAAGGTTTTAGGAAATCATTATAATCTATATGGCATTATTACATAACTTCCTATGCAAATGATGTATTTTATTCAAATTTGCCATCATTATTAAGAAAAACAAAACCATAGAAACTAAAAAGGTAGAAGGGCTATTTCATTGATAATTCTGACTCCTGCACTAGTACCTGGCTACTTACACAAAAAGAATCCTGAGCCCTGGTTGGAGTTGACATTTTAAACTTTTAAAAGCATTAAATCCTTGAGACCTTGAGATAAAAGGGGGAAAAAAAAAGAAGAAGAAAGAAAAGCCTCAGACCCGGAAAAGTAAATTTGTTTTTTGATAATGTGTTCATTTCAAATGACTTGGGGGAGGAGCAGAGACAAAAAAAAAAAAAAAAAAGTAATAAAAGGCCAATATAGACCATCTTAGAAAGCAAATGGCCTATTAAAAATGCACAGTAACTCCCTGTTGCTCATCTCTTTTAAAATTTCAGTAGATCAAGGACTACCTCAGTGACCTTTTGGGGGAGAGGGGTGGGGTCTTTGTTCTTCTTACCTGGGCTAATACAACCCTGTCCTAATCTTAAACTCTGTATTAGTTGATTATAAAATATAAACAAATGAAGGTTCATGGAGAAAAAAAGGATTCCACTGATATACTTACTTTTCTATCTTTCAACTCTTAAAAACAATTGAGTAAAAGTTACTGATGTTTTCATATTTTGAACACTTGGTTTTAATAAAACATTTTAAATACTCTATTTAAAATATACTTTTAATTATAAATTTTTACATTTTCATTGATCTTGGAAAAATAAAGAATAATTATTCCCAACTCAAAATCTTAATATAAGCATAAAACCTTAAGGATTATGCATTAATTCTGTCTTTCTTACCCCAAATTTTTCCATTAATATATGTTGTGTTATAAGAAATTAATTCTAATTACCCTAATCTTCTAGAAACTGACACAAATCTACAACTTTCAAAAATACTTTTAGGGCAAGTGAGAAGAAAGTTAATAAAAAGAAAATACCCATTTTAAGCTTATCTTGTTTATTTGGCTACACTAACAATGTTCTAAGCAATGAATACTGCTAGTTATATTAGCCTATTGAGTTTGATAATTTCAGAACACATTAACAGCTGCAATTAAAAGCAGGCTTAATTTGCACTTTAAAAAATATGAAGTTACAAAACTTACACACACCTTTCTAGGCAACAAACATCTTATCAATATGGAATGACTATTTTCCATTTTCATTAGTATACTGATTTTCAAATAGTCAAAGATTATATTCAAAGGCTAGAGCAATCCAAAATCTCAACATGAAAGTGAAAATGTGATTCTTTAGTAATTATTCTTTCTTTCACATCTTTTCAGTGCAGTCCTATGATCTGGCAGTGTTACCGATTACATCTAAAGGCTACAGACTAATTTTGGGTACCACTAGATACTGAAGACAAGGTCTCCTATTTACAGAGCACATGAGCTACATCCCAGCCATCTTACAATATGTTTAATTCAATCACTGAAAAAAAAAATCTATTTAACCAGAGTCAAAAATCTGAGGCCTGCCTTATTTAATATTTTTCATAGTATTCCAAAGAAGCGAAACAGACTGAAAAATAGTGTCTGAAATTCTCCCCAAAAAGAATGTCCTTCATGATATAAAACCAAGGCACCAAACGCTGGAATATTTGAGTAACTCCTCCAAAAACTTTTCTACTATTAGATATTTATGCAGTCTGTGAGTAGATGTACATTATACCACACAGCTTTGGCAGCCAAGTGAAATACAAAAAATGCCTTCAACCCAGGAAGTCAGTCCTGCCAGGACTGTTCTATATTCAACCAGGAGAACTCGGTAACTTGTCTTAGCATCAGTTTATATAATGCACACTAATTTCTTTGACCAACAAAATGCCAGTGCACATTCAGAATTCTATATTAATGATTGTAAGAACATGGTGTTGTAAAAACCAGAAATTCTAATTTATTGAAAATTAAAGGTCTAAGAATAACATATGAAGATTTGTGTTATAAATAAGGATTCTGAGAATATCCTCAAATGAAATACAATAGCCAGAAATAAAGAAGGATTTTTTTTTTTTTTTTTTTTTTTTTTTTTTTTTAGTGAAGAAGACAGAATATTGTTTAAAAAACCTGAAGCAAGATCTTTTTACAAGCTCAAGCAATATTTTCATGGCCTACAGTTAAACTTGAGAGAGCATCTACATTTCAATTAGAATTGAGATGGGGGATATCTGTGTGTTTGGGTTTTGTTTTTAGAGAGATAAAGAATAGAATTTAGGTTGGTAAGCAGTGGGGACGGCTCTGGAAAGAGTTGGGGGAGGGAAGGAAGATGATCAAAATATACTGTATGAAATTCTCAATAATAATAATAAAACATTAAAAAAAGAAAAGCATTAAGTTCTCCATAAAGAAAATTGTAACAGTGGAATCAAAATGTGGGAAAGGAGAGCCTAGGGAAAAAATACATCTACCATTTCATCCTAATTCCTGATTATATCATTTCAATAAGCTGAAAGACCAAAAGTGTACTAAGAATTTCATATGAAGAATTATATCCCCATCTGATTTTAATTTTGAGGAAAGAAAGGGCTGTTGAGAGAAGAAGACAGACATTCCTATTCTCTCAACTTTTGCCCTTATTGAGAATTTATGTGCAGGTTCATGGATTATAAACAACGTTCCACAGTGGTCAGCATGCTTGTAGCAAGACGTGTTGTGTATATGAGGGAGCAGGAGGTATATGGGAACACTGTAACAGTTTCTCAATTTTGATGTGTTCTAAAAAAATGAAAGCTGTTAAAAACAACTGCCAAGAAATATTTTAAAAGAACCTACTATCCCAGCTATGTGACATATTGATATCAGAAATGATGGCTGTGGAGAGAGTCCATAATCAGCTAAAAATATGTTAGCTTATAAAAAATATTTTTGTAGAGAATTCCATTCTTCCACTGAGGCACAAGTAGTAACAGAATCATTCACATTAAACCTTGAAAATAAAAACCTACAGAATTGTATTACTTAAACATACTAAAATAATTTTTTTAGGGAAAGAGAACACCCTACATCATTGCTCTGAAGGAAGAGTCCACATCTCTTTGGGAACAGCCAATCCTTATTGGCCATCTGCCAGGATCCTACCTCCTCTCCATCTGATATTTTAGATAGTCATGTGGAGAAGCTACTAACACACTGCTAAGCCAAGTCCCATGGAGCTAGATAGTGAATTTAATCACATCGCAGCTCTGTTCTTTATTCAACCCCTTTAGGGCATGCATAAAATTATAAAATACAATCTTAAACTCATACTTGCAGAAATAGGCATTTAAGCCTGTATGTCAATGGTACTTGTCTGAAGGTTTTTATTACAATCAGAATTTCAATATATATAAAATTGGATTTTACCCTAAGTGAATATTATTGACTCTATATTCTATATGCTTCTTTTAAAAATCGAGTTTCTAATGACATCCTGAACATTAAATACAATATAAAAATTATGAAACTAATAACGATATAAAATAGTCTTTAATATGGCCTAATATCCCTGAAATTTAACACGTTGATTGTTCACAGCAAGAAAGGATATCACAATTTATTTAAATGTTCCATAAAATATGTCAGCACTCTTTTATTTTGTTTCTAGAACTTCTAGCCCATTTTTAAAAATCACTTTAGTTAAAATGATATTTGGACACATATATAACATAAATGTAAAATACACACCAAATAACTGCATTTTCTGTTCTGGAAATTGTAGTAGGACTTTTCCATACAGCAAAGATGATATTCTTAACAGCAATGAAGAAATGTCTCTTCAGTTCCCCATATAAAAAGTAAGCATTCTAAAACTTGCACGAAAGTCTAGGTGCATGGTAAATAAGACTTACAGCACAGAGGTTCTGCTTATCTAGTTCCAAAATTTGTGTCATTTCTATCATACCATTTTATTAAAATTAATACAATGCATTGGTTTTTCCAGTGCAATTTACCTTCTTTCAAACACAAGCAACAAGAAAAGACGTGAACAAGAAAAGAAAACAACTAATTACTAGTTAGATTATTTACATAGAATGCTTACTAGAAAGTCTTTTATTAAATGGAATTTATTTCCTACAGCTTAGCACAGAATGGTTAGCTCTGTATAGATGTTAAAACTTTCAGTGTAAAGAAGTATCTAATCATAATGTCCAAGGAATAGAATTCTTTTTTCTACCAGCTAGCTTGTCTTCTCTAATCAACTGTTTCCTTCTCCCTACCTTAACACAATAAACTAGAATCTCGATTCTACTCATAATGATCAGTGTCATCTAAATGCATCACACAAGGTTTTCTGGCATGCATGCTTCTTTAGTTATGTACTTATAAAATCTTAGCGGGGCGGTGGTGGCGCACGCCTTTAATCCCAGCATTCGGGAGGCAGAGGCAGGCGGATCTTTGTGAGTTTGAGGCCAGCCTAATCTACAGAGTAAGATCCAGAAAAGGCATAAAGCTACACAGAGAAACCTTGTCTCGAAAAACAAAACAAAACAAAAAAATCAAAACCAAATAAAATGTTAATAAATCATAGTTGGAATTCCATTACAACAAACAAACTTCCGAAAAGATGAAAACCATGCGCACGCACGCATACACACACACACACACACACACACACACACACACACACACATACAGAGTTCCAAAGAAAAATATGAACTAATCAATAATAAGAATAGATAGTAGCACAAACTCAAAATAACTATCACAAATAAACTATTTTGATTCAGTAAGAAGCAAACATAACACTTAAAAGTCATCTTCTGCCTTGTTTTATTTATTAACTTATTTGCTTAAGACAAGGCCTCATGTAGTCCACACTATCCTGAACCCATTATGTAGCTAAGCATGACCCTGAACTGCTGATTATCTTGCCACTATCTCCCAAGTGCTGGGGTTATATATGTGCACCATCATAATCAATTTTATTTGTTTTATAGTGAAAAACTTGGGACTATTTATTTTGTTTATTGAAAAAAAAAAAAAACCCCAAGAACCAGAGCTTTATAAGATATTTTCTGGTCTAAATATTAAAGTAAGGAAGATGACTTCTGAGTTTTACTTAAATTTACTAACATGGTATTTCTAAAAACATCTTCTAAACTCCAGTCAAGTGTGATATGCAGATTCTATTTGCTTGAGTAGTTTGGGTGATGGGTTTTCACAATGTTACCAAAGTCCAAAATCTCCTGAGTAGAATCACACTCATTTTAAAAGACACTGAGGCTTCAAGGAAATAGTTTAAGGCTTTGGAGCCCGTGTGAGATCGGACCAAGGCAAGGTGTAAGTGAACCAGCTTCTCTCTGCATAAGATGTGTGGTAAATATGACTCCCTAAAATGTTAAAGCCGAGGGCAATATTGAAAAATTCATCAAACTAAAGCGTTTTTATTAAAAAGGAGAAAGAGCTCTACAATCTTAACAGAGTATAGATTTTATTTAAAGCTTCCTCAAGCTAGGTGATTCATACCATTTCTTTCTTTCTTTCAATTAATAAAAAATACTTAAAAGATAGGTGATTTAATTGGTTTCTGATATGCACTGTAGCCTTTTTAACCTTTCTTAGGGAACACTGACCCCTAAAGGTTCTAAATTTAAATAAGTTTCACAGTTTCTAAAGGCAACTGCTACTCAGGCCTTGTTTTTTGGTTTTTTGCTTTTTGTTTTTTGTTTTTTGTTTTAACCAATGCTGTATAAGTGTACACACTATGGCAAGCATACCTACCTTCATATAATACATAAACAGTTTCCAAAAGATTATTGTGAAGTATAAAACCCCTAAATCACATGTCTGTGATAAATCACCCGAATTAGTTTAAGAAATTACTGAGGAATTTATACTATTGCAAATTATTATACATAAGAGACTTACAACTTCTTTAATACAGTCAAATAAATAAGTGGATATTGGTACTATAATACCAAAACCTGCAGGTAAGGTCCTTAAGTTCTTTACAAAGTGGCATAGAGACTGCACATAACCTACAGACAAGCCTTTCCAACACTTTAAATCCTTTATAGACTGATTGTAATGCATAATGCTATACAAATAGCTGCTCCCCTGTATTCTCTAGAAAGTAATATGAAAGAAATTCTGCACCTGTTCAGCTCACGCACAAGCTTTCCTCAAAATGTTTTCTATCAGCTGGCTAAACTCTTGGCCACATAATCCACAGATATGAAGGGCTACATTGTAATTGCTAAAAAGACCTAAACAATCAACCATAAGACTACCTGTTAGAATACATGCTTAAGTTCTTCAAGACATTTTGTTTTACTTCTTAAAAAAAACACAAAAAGAATCCTGAGAAATGGGAAGTTTTTATAAAAAGGCAAAACATGTTTACTTAAGAGACCAGAAGACTGCATCAGAGTTCCTGTAGCTGCGGTGCATCTAGTAACTGAAACTCTGTTCATTCCTTCATTCAAGGTTGGATTTCAATTACTGAAGAAAATGAGAGGATGCTTTTAGATGCCTTCACCACCTATCCCGTCTATCTTAGACAACACATACACAAAAGCAAATGCTCATGTCTAGTACATGATCTATCTAATAAACTCTTATCTTTAAAACATTTCAGCAATATTTGTATAAGAAATTCAGTAAAAGATTGTATGTGATATGTAATGTGTGTGCGTGCATGTGTGTGTTCGTGTGTGTGTGTGTATGTGTAAAAATAATAAAGAAAAAGAGACAATAAATTTGTGGGGGAGTAAGTATGAAGACATGGAAGGGGTTGGATGGAGGAAAGAGAAGGGGGAAAGTGATGTAATTATATTTTAATTAAAATTATATTTTAAAAAAGAAATGCAGAAAAGAAAAACCACTTGGGTATTCCTTATGGAATTTAAGACAATACAGAGACATGGCTACATAAGTTTTAATTAGACCACTTTCTTTTACAAAGGTAAAATAAGATTTAGTAAGGTAATAGTCATAAGAATAGGCTTTAATATCTGTGTGAGATCGAGCTTTAAGCAATTTATGAATAATACTGTGAACTTTAAGATAAAAATGACATGTGAGAGTTTACCGATGAAGCAATACTAAAAAGATGCTATATTTACCTGTTTGTTTCTTAATAATGTTTAGTATCAATTTGATAAAAATGTTTTATTTGTATTTCTATTGTCAAAAGTTCTTATAAGATGCACATTTTCTTATTAATGTTTCAGTCCATTCTCCCATAGTACATGCCTCCTACAAGACTATTTGATATGTGTGTTTTCGTTCCTAAACCCTTAATTTTCAAAGACATCCGAGGCGTCAGAGGTCCCTTGCTGGTTGCACTACACTTGAGAAGTACTTCCTCCATAGCTTCTATCTCTTTAGCTTTATTAACAATGATTCCATTGGCTCCTTAAAGATCTATCAGTCTCTACTGTGAACAGTATGACTTTCACAACTACGTGACCTAAGACTGGAGAATGTAAATAGGAGGCACATCATTATTTGCCTTATTTTATTTTGTACCTAAGTTAGGTGGAATGCATTTTCAGCTATTCAAAATAAGAATATTTGCTTGTTTGTTTGAATAAGAGAAGAAAATAGCCACAACAAATTAGTTCCAGTTCACATAAAAAATTCTTATCACAAACTTAAACAAAAAGAAAGTATACCAATAGTAAGTGCCAACAGTACAGGCACAAAACCGCTATCATTACAGTGAAACCATATACAAATACAATGTATACTATCACTTTAAACAAAACTCAGTCAGCTATTTGAATCATAAACTCATCAAAAGCAGCCCAGAGTATCAAGCAAGAAAGTAAATCACTAATGGCAGTGTAAATAGAAAGTTTTAACTATGAAAATCAAAATCAAACGAAGAAGTCAGAAAAATATTCATAAGGCACAGTACCTTTCTATATTTCAAAACCGTATGTAGGAACTTACTCAGTGATCATCAGACTGCCCCTTAAAATAGCTTTCAGCCTTCTTTTTTTTTTAAAGTACATACTTTATAAAGATTTTATTAGAAGGACACCAAACCAAGAGAAAGGACTGAAGTCTTTTAGTAAGTATCCTATTTTCAGATGATAAAACTGAGATGAAAGAAAATAGATGAATAAAAATATTTAAGCTTTAAACTGTATGTACAATGTCATGTTCGAAATTATTTGTTTCCTAAGAGTTCCCAAATTTCAGAATTTTACTAGGATACACTGGAAGCCTCCTGCATTTTCCCTTCCCCTCAGCATTTATCCACCTGCCTTAATGTTTAGACTGCCATTCTGTTTGTCACTGTTTCTGCATATCTATGTCTTCTCTCTGTCTCTCTCCTTGTGTCTGTCTGTCTGTTGGAGAGTCAGCCTTTATGCATCTTAAATCTTTGCAATTGCTGTTTTTGCAGTTCTGACTCTGGCCCCTCTGAGTCCCTCTGGGTGTGTCTTATTGTAGGCATGTGTCTGCTTCTCAGTCTGTGTCTCAGTCTCTTCTGCATGTTTCTCTCTTGATGCGCCTTTCTCCCCAGGCCCCATGGCCATGTTTGTCCGCCCATGCCCAGTCTGCCACTCTGGTGTCTTTTGCCTCTGCTAGTTCCTCTGCATTCCTGTGCATACGCCTGCCCCTTTCTATTGTGTGTTTCTTCCCCCGTTCTCTGCTTTACTGTGTAGCTCTGTCTCCAGGATGTGTGTCTCTCCAAATCTGGTATCTCTGCTTTTCTTCAAGCCACTGTGTGTGTTTCTTTACGTGCATCTCCACGTGTGTATCTCTGTTTTTGGGGGTCTTGGTCAAGTATGTCCCTTCCTGTCTTTCTCTGACTGTGCCTCTGTATGTCTGTCTCAGTCAATCATTGTCCCAGTCGCCTTCGTCCTTTTGTGTGTACATTTTTTTTCTTTTTCTGTGCATCTTTTTTTTTTCTCCCCTTTGAAAAATCTTTTCTGTGTTTTTCTCTTTCTCTGTGAGCATGTATGATTCCTTTTGGGTATGTGTATAAGTCTCTATGTCTTTCTTTGTGTCTCCTTTGCCATAGGTCTTTCTGTGTGAGTCTCCTTTGTGTGTGTGTGTGTGTGTGTGTGTGTGTGTGTGTGTGTGTGTGTGTATACATGACTGTGTGCAAATGCATGCATGCATGCATTCACGAGAGTGTGTGTACTTGTTGTTTGAGGCTAACATATTGGTTAGGACAAATACACTCCACCACATGAAGCGCTTGATATTAAGATCAGGAGTCCCCACCTTCTGAGCAGCCTTCCATGTGCACTTCTGTCTTGTTTGCTCTGGCACTGTCTCTGCTTTTGGCTCCAAGACTGGAGCTAAAATAAAGCCAGCTCTGGATAAATAAACTTAAAACAATATATCAAAACACGCTTAAATCTTACCTTTATTTAACAGATTTATTGGATAAACAGCTTTCTGAAACATCTATAGTAGGAAAATTAACTTCAACAAGTGAAATTAAATCTTTATTCAGAAAAATGTTATTTTATCACAGATATGTTTTCATAAATTCAGGTTAAAACTTTGACACATTCTAACTTCTTGGGTTAGAGAATATATATTTGACTTACATCTTCAACTACAATCTCACGTGTTTAACACTTTACTATTCATTCCATAAACTTTACATCTAAAACTTCAAATTTATTGATTTAAATTTATCACACATATATTCATTTAAAACCTGTAAAGACAATTTAAGATTGCTAGTCTACTTTTTTAATCATTAATTTATGAAATCATTGGGATTTTTCTTCTGCACTTGTTTTAATAAATATGATAAAAGTAATACAGGTTTTACTTCCTCCCTTATTTATTTTCTTCATCCTTTCTTTTTAAAGGAAAATGAAGTAAGTTATCCTTCCCAGCTAGAACCCTGTGTTCTTCAAAAAGTACTTATATAAAGCTGTGGTAAGCTTCTTCTTTTCCAATTTTCTCTAAATATGTTGATCTGGAGTTGGCAATCTTTTTCTAAGTTCCTCATTTACTTTTGGATTAGCTGAAAATATAGGAAGTTATTAATATCAAAGAAATATGTTCTAGTCAATGAAGCTATTTCCCTACATATTGCCCAAAAAGGTTAATAATAATTGCAGTATTTTAATAAGAGATTCATATAGCAAGACATGTAGAAAATACAGTCTTTAATAACCTCTGGAGTATTTTAAAGCATGTCTTACAGGCCTTAATGTGCTTAGTAATATACTATTTAAAACCATAATTTTATCCCTCTGCAATATACAGTCACTCTTCCTCATCATTTACCCAGCTAATGAATGCCAGCAATTAGTAAAATGTAATCCCATTGCACAATCATTTTAATGCTTTTAGCACTCAGAAAAGTAAACACCAAATTAATACTGCTCAAGCCATATCAGATCCTAGTTGGAAGCAGGCAATTATAGTTCAGCTCCTCAGGTGTAATTAAATGATTGGAATGATTTAGTTCCATAAATGCAAGTTAATTCATAAGCAAGCAACAAATATACTGGGAGTAATTACAAGAAACATTGACAGCCTAAGCAGGGCAATTTTTTTATTTTTTTAAATAAGCCTGATGTAGTAAGATGCTGCCCTCTCCTGGGCAGATCAGTGAATTTCTCAGAGCCAAAGAGTTCCACTTCAAAAATCTTAACTTTAAAGCCTCTAGCCAATAAATAAATGGCATATTAACTTTACATTACTTTTTATCTCACAAGCCCAGAAAAATGTATTATAGTATAGTAATTTATAGAATCAATGTAATTAATTTTTTTCTAAGTAACATCTTTGGTCCTGAGAGCCAAAATGAGCTGAGCAATTTCTAAACTTTTAATGAAACCAAATCATGCTTGTGTAGCACTGACTGACTGTAAGTGAGTCTTCTTGCACCCATCTGGACTGTCAATGCAGTGTATATCTCATAACTAAGTTATGCTTTCATAAGCTGCAAGATTTGTGTGAAAAATGTAAACTGACAATGTATTAGGACTTTACATAATGGCCTAAAATTGTTTTTAAGTTTAATAATAAAAATTAAAGACTGGTAGAATTGTCATTATAAGAATAATTTAAAAAAAAAATTGTGTGTAGCTCTGTTGTGTGTTTGTGCCATGTATGTGTGCATGCCTGCCAAAAAAGGGCATCTGTTGTCTTGGAGCTGGAGTGTCAACGCACTTGTTACCTGCCCAGTGAGTATGTTAGGAACCAAATTCAGGACCCCTGGAAGATCAGCAAGTACTCTTAATTCAGATCTATTTATGCAGCTCAATAAGAATTTGAAAAATAAAACATAGGAGCACTACAGCAAATGGATCTTATTTACAGAACTCCCAACGTTTTTCTTCCTTACTTTAAAATGAAGCAGGAACCTACTTATGTTTTACTCAGATGATCCTTAATGTCACACATTTAGGAAGCTTACTTATTATATTTTAAAGGTGTTATAATCAATGTTTGTGTGAAAAACATCTATTGTATTTTTATAATACAAACTCTAACATGTATCCCTTTGCCTTTCTGCAGAACTGAACATGTTCTAATAAAATTTTGCAATTATCACAAATGTTTGTCTTCAATAAATGCAAACACATAATGTTTACCACTACACCATCATTCTTTGGGAAGGAAAAAATTCTAAACCAATGCTCTTCTAATTTGCTCTCAAATGCATTAAAATCATATTCAAAATAATTTCTTATGTAAACTATAAAAATAAATCAAAATATTAAAAAGTCCTGTCATGAAGTTTAAAATGTACAGCACATTTTCTTTGACCTTGGTGTCAGAGTCTTATTTTTCAATTCATATCTTGTACACTGTAAGTTAATTGCTTTTGGAAAGTACTTATTATTCATGTAAAAATTAATGTGCCAATGTGTTTAAATCCTCTTAAATGACCATTCATGCATCTATCTTCTTTAAGTACCAATGAAATCTGTCAAAAGACATCAATGCAAAATGATCTTAAAGAAAGTTCTAATAGAAATTTTTTCTGCTAACACAATTTTCATATTCACCAACTTTACTTAAATTCCATTAATTTTTTAAGCTACTTTTAATAAATTCACCAAGTAAAATTTTTAGGCCTCATAGTCTGTCATTTGTGTTCCAGCTGACATTATGAATATTAATAACTGTGTTATCCTGATTAAATAGGCTTCATATGAAATCCCTGTGAATCCTATAGCTCAGACATCTCATTTTTCCAACTCTTTATGAATTTGGATTCAGACATTAAACTGGGAAAATCTTAAAAAGCAGATTTAATGGCACATTTGCATATTCTTAAGCAAAAATTAGATGTTTTAGAGATCCAAACAATTAAAATATCTATATATTATAACAGGAATAAATTTCTATACACATGTAACATATTTTACTTTTCTATCTTTTTTACAGAAAAGGTTAAGGATAATAAAATACTGATTATTATCCTTAAGAACTTCATATAACAACTTACTTTCAAAGAAATATTGGCTTATATTAAAAATAATTGAATGATTTTAGAGTATCCTCAGATAAATTTAGCTCCCTAATAAAAAAAAGTTAACTTATAGACAATACAAGTTAATTGCTTAATTATTAGTAATTTACATAAAGTTCAATAAGCAAAATATAATTCTCTTCAAACCAAAATTGTAAGTTGTGCTGAAGGGAACATGCTGTTTTTGAAAAACTAATAAAATGAGCATTGTATGACATTAGCCTTTGTTAGTTAAAATCTTCTCCATCCCAAATTCTTAGCCTCATTCCTCCAAGTTATTTTTAATTCTCAAGGAATGAGTTTCATGGGAATGTAAACTTGTACAACCACTTTGGAAATCAGTATGGTGGTTTCTCAGAAATTGAGAATCAATCTACCTCAAGACTCAGCTACATCACTCTTGGGCATATACCCAAGGAATACTCAATCATATCACAGGGAAACATGCTCAACTGTGTTCATAGCAGCATTATTTGTAATAGCCAGAACCTGGAAGTAAACTAGATGCCCCTCAACGGAAGAATGGATAAAGAAAATGTGGTACATATACACAATGGAGTACTACTCAGCAGAGAAAAACAATCATGAGGTTTGCAGGCAAATGGATGGAACTAGAAAATATCCTGAGTGAGGTAACCCAGACTCAGAAGGACACACATGGTATGTACTCACTTGTAAGTGGATACTAGATGTAAAGTAAAGGATGGCCAGACTGCAGCCCACAGCTCCAGGGAGGCTGGTTGGCAAGGAGGACCCTAGGAAAGATGCATGGATCGCTCAGTGATGGAGAAGAATAAAAGAAAATAATAAACTAAGCAAACTGCACACCCCCTTTTCTCTATAAGGAAATGGAATCTCAATGTATGATAGAGTTACCTATACTCACCCAAAAATGTAGAAAAAATTTAAACATGTCTATACTCTCAAGTGTGGTTTACCTCTCTTTGTTTACTGAGCATTAAAACACTTCATGAAATAAAATTTGTTCATAGGCTACTCTGAAATTTCAAATTTGTCTAACATTTGACTTTTAAAATTAATGTTCTTAGAGAGTTTTTTTTTTAAATGGGATTTCATTCACCAGTGTTACAGCACCCAGGATTTTAAGAAAATTATGTATACAGGTGTTTTATTTGCATGTATCATCCATGCATGTCTCAGTGCCTACTGAGGACAGACGAAAGAGTTAGATCCCCTGAGACTGATGTCACAGATGACTATTAGCCATCATGTGGGTGCTGGGAATTGAACTCAGGACCCCTGGAGGAGCATCCATTGCTCTTAACTGCTGAACCATCTCTCTAGGCCCTTCAGGGTTTTAAAAACTTAATTTTAATAAGAAATAACCTTTCTTTATACTACTTTCTTTAACTACATTTCACAAAGGTTTTTTTTTTTTTCTTCTTTTGCTGGCTTTGGTTGGTTACCTATTGAACAAAATAATCTCCTCCTAATTGAATCATGAGTTTTTGTATGCCAAATCCAAACTAGGAATCATTTGTAACACTACAATGTATCCAACTACAAACTTCAGATTTCATCTTTTCCAGATTTAAGAATGTTGACAGTTTCTTTATGGAAACAATTTCATTAAATGGCCAAAGGGGAGCACCATACACTCAAGATCCAATTATCTTGTCATATGATGTAACATACGGACAACATAAGCATATAGTCTACCTAGTTTTTCATCTTATTGAACAAAAATCCCTCAAATAATCACAATCCCTGGTGCATTCTTTTTCCAAAAGAATTTCTTTCAGTCAACTGCCTTCTTTCTGCCACAAAGCAGCAACTAGTGTTCCTCAGAACCAGGAAAGCAAGAGAAGGTTCAGAGAGAAAGCATGTGGAATAAATATGGCCCTGGCTCATAGTTGCCAAAAATAGAAAATTTACTTTGGGGGGCACCCAGGCAGGGGGATTGGGATCTGTCCCTGGTGCATGGGCAGACTTCTGGGAATCCGGTGCCTGTGGTATGACAGCCTTGGTGCAGTGGGAAGGAGATTGGACCTGCCTAGGCTCAGCGTGCCAGGCTCTGCTGACTCCCCATGGGAGACCTTGATTTGGGGGATGTGGGGATGTGGGGTGGCTTGGGAGAGAGTGCTAGGGGGTGGGAGGAGAGAGGAGGGGGTATCTGGGGGTGGTCTCTGGAGTGAGTAGAAAATGTCTTAATAAAAATGAAAAAAAAAGAAAAAAGAAAATTTACCTATTATTTGACCTTACAGTTCTAAAACTGAAGGTATTATAAAAATATGTAAAAGTTTGTATGTACAGAATAGTCATGAAAGCAATACATTTTCTAAGGGCAGATGCTGAGCCTTCAGTCATGCTGGACTTCCGTTCCTCATACACACCTAGCTAATTCTTGCCTTGATGCCTCTATACTTGCTATTCCTCTGCCTAGACTCTTACCTAGACCTCTGAACGGTTTTTCTCATCAGTCAGGCTAGGCTAGGAAGTCATCACTTCAGAAAGAAGTTACCTAGCTATCTTAGCTAAAGATCACAAAACTAATTGAGTTAGGTTTTATTTCTTTGTTTCTGATATATCTCAACATCTTTATACATGGAGAGAAGGAGCCCCTGATTTCCTGCATCTCTGTTTCTTTGGAAAATGTGAAATAAGCACCAGGTATGTGATGAAGACAGAGGGTGGATAGAAGACAGGTAGAAATTGGAATGAACATAAATGTCCATCAATAAAGAACTGGCCAAAGAAAATGTGATCCAATTATAACATATTAAATCTATAAGGTTTATACCACAAACACAGAGGTATACAGAAAATGTATGGAAGATTATTTTAACAAATATTGTTAAGCATTTATATAATATGAGCCAAACACTGTTCTAACAGATAAAAAAAAGAAGAACACAGGTTTTTCATGAAAATATAATCTCTTCAAAGTGACACAGTGTATTCATACATTAAAAACAGCAAAAATTTTCATCATATTTATGATTAAATAGACACAGTATTTTTCTTAAATCTGGACACACATGGAATTATTTCTAGTGAACTGTCTGCAGAAAAGGTCTTAGAGCTAGAAGGAAAGATGATGACAATCAGAAAAAGAAGTGTCTACTTCATTCACATCTGTAAGTATATTGTTTCAGTGTGGGTCTGAATTATTTTCATTTAAATTTAAATGCTTATAGGTAAGTTTGTGATTTAAATGGAAACCATCAAGGTATCACATTTCACCTGAGAGGGCCAACATGAAGAGAAAGGTAACTATCTTCAATGACTCTATATTTTGTTGTAGTTATTTGCTTGCTTGGGTTAAGTATATGAAAAAGCTCAAGGCAAATGAATAAATATGGTAAGGGTTTCTGGCGATTGACCAAATCTGTATGTCAGTCCTGGGGACTAAACCTAGGGCCTTGCACATACTAGCCAAGCTATTGAGCTACATACCATCCTTTGCTTTTTTCAGACATGCTGACCTTGAACTCTATGGAGAGCATGATGGCTTCAAACTCAACATCCTTTTTCCTTAGCCTCCTGAGCACTGGGATCATGGGCTCATTTAAAAGGCTATGTCAACACATCTGACATAACTGTTTCTTAAAACTACATTTCTTAGTTCAACTAGGAACTATTTATAGTAGTCTCAGAATTCAGGAGTCTGTAGTTTTAAGTTTTATAATGAAACTAAGTTATTCTACATTATGACTACTTTCCTGCAACAGATAACTCCTCTTTGGTATATTGCTTTAGTCATAACAAATTTCTTTTTTAAAAAGACTATTTCCTATCACTAGAGTCATTGTAATATAGAATGTATCTGTGAACTTGGCTGGGTCAGCTACTTGATCAAGTAATAATTTACCTGTGCTCAGAAGGTTTATCTGGATAAGCACAACATTTGAAATCAACAGACTTAATCAAATGGACTGTCTTCCCTAATGAGAATGGGCCAAGCAGTCGGTCAGTGGAAAGTCTGATGAACAAAACAAAAAGGCTGACCTGTACAGAGAGAAGACTGCCTGACTGCCTTCAGCCTGGAACAGCCTTCAGATTCAAATGTCACCTTTGTTCGCGCTCGAGACTACTAGGCTTCAAACTCAGAACACCACCATAAAGGCGCATGGTTCTGAGGCCTGCAGATTGGGATGGAACTGCAGCATAGGCTTTCATACTTCCAGCTGACTGCAGATCTTGTGACTTGTCAGCCTTCATAAGACATGAGCCAATTCCTTACACTAAATCAATGCATTCATTCATGATTCATTCATTCCTTAACCACGCACTTGCTCTGAACTACCTGAATAGTCATGAAAGGTCATCAAATTAAGGAAAAACTAAGTGTCTGGTATTCTACATTATCAAAATTTGCAAAGAAAAAGAGCATACTCTGGTGCAGAAGCCTTCAGTACAATTATGAACAACACTTGAGAATACATGACATGGCACAGCCCAATGGTTTAAAAAAATACAGCAAAACTTTAAAACTAGTACTATTTTCAAAGGGCTAATCATATACCAGGATTTTATAAAATATTCTGAAACATTTTGCCCCAAGCCAAACTAAACTAAATCACTTAATCTAGCAAAGAACAGACTATAAAAACAGAGTTGGCTTATAGAATAGTTTCTCCCCGGAACAAACAGCCTGTTTTCTTAAGATCCGTGTGGGTGCCAAGTTCTGATGCAATGGCATATTCCTGCACACAAAAGCTTACATTGCCACACAACCAACTGAAGTTTTTGGCATAGCTATGGTAAAAAGCATTAGAGCAAGTCAAGTCAATCTCTAATGACAATTTTTAAGCACAGACACTTGAAATCAAATAAAACAGCTACCAGAGAAATCCTTCTAAAATAAATTTAAAAAACTAATCATATAAAGTATCTAATTGATTCCATTTCATAATAATATATTTTCTCTAATTTAAAAAAATTCATTTAGTAATATTCTATAGTTTCTAAAGTTTAAGTATACATACTAATAAAGATATTAATAAAGCATATTATATCTATATATCTATATCTATATCTATCTATCTATCTATATGTATCTATATATATAGAGAGAGAGAGAGAACTAACACCAACAGTTAAATTGAGTTTTGAACATTTAATAACAGTTCCATTAACTCAGAGTGTTCAGATAGGCAATTTCATAAGACAATAGAACAAATTTATTTCCAACAACCAATGGTGCATACAAGCTAGGCATTTTCTTCTATAAAGTGTAAAGCTAGAGATAGCTTCAAAGTTGTAGAATACAATTACTAGAAGCAAGTTTTAAATATACTAAAATAAATGTCAGGATTATAGCTTGAATTTCTTATCTAGTATCAACAAGGTCACAGACAATACCATTCATTTTTTTGAAAAATCATAAATCTCAAGTAATTTTTGTAGTTAATTTAAACTAATAAATCTTTCCACTAATGAAAAAGTATATATATGATCCTAAAATAGTTATTCCACAGATAATATGATAAAATTTTATTATTACAAAAAAAACCATAAATAAGACACCAAAATATAGGATTTTTCCTTGAAAAAGCAAGGAAGTTTAAGTACTAACACATGTGTTATGTTATCTCTCTTTTACCAAACTATAAAGAGTTTCTTAGGATATAGATGAATAGATATACACATTCAATCAAAATTGTTCTTTAAAAGGTTTATTTTTACAAAAACTATCTCAAATTGGAAAATTTACTGAATTTAAAATATTACCTACAAAATTAAGCAATACAATTGTATAAGAGTCCAGACAAAGTATTGAATAAATTAATAAATATATGCTATTTTTAAAAGACATTTTCCTCTCTCAGGAATGCCTTCCACTTTTTAAAAAGAATGTTACATCTTTCAGGACAATTTAATTTATATGATGTGTAAATTTATGAAATATAATAATTCCTACAAACTATTTTCTTGTATTAATAACTTGACAGTTTGAGTTTTGTAAGAAAAGCACTTATAAAACAACAAGTAAGAAAAAAGAAAATAAGCTGGGTAGTGATGGCACACACCTTTAATCCCAGAACTTGGGAGGCAGAGGCAGGTGGATCTCTGAGTTTCAGGCCAGCCTGGTCTACAGAGTGAGTTCCAGGACAGCCAGGACTGTTACACAGAGAAACTCTGCATCAAGAAACAAATAACAAAAACTGAAAGAAAAAGAAAATTTTATCCTGTCATAAGTATTGAAACTATTTCAAAATAAAGCAAACATTATATGCCTCCTGATGAATGTATCAGTAGTGTTATTCTTGAGTAGGAAGAAAACAGGGAGAGAAAAGACCGAGACAGGAGGAGTGTGGACATGAGAATAATAAAACAACTTCAGTTAACCTGGCCATAAAGGATGAACGCTGAAGATGGGTAAGAGGATCTCTACTAACGCGTGTGTGTGTGTGCGTGTGTGTGTGTGTGTGTGTGTGTGTATGTGTGTAAGAACAAGAATACACAAGAATACACAGGACTCAACAATTCCTTCTAGAACCAAAAGGGAGCATTCTCGTCTGTCACATTTGAGTATTTCCTTTTATGATAGAATATCTATATGTGATATATACACACTATACTACATAAATACCTACCCCACAGGATATCACAACATATATCATTGGAAAAAGCCTACAAATTTCATTTTAGCAAACAGGAACTGAAAGAAAATGTTTCTAGTTGAATGTATGTATTTTTCTTAAACATCTTGGAATTACTCCCCACTTTAAAGTTTACGTTGTTAGCAATAGTTTAGTGCATATGAGAAATAGGGTAGGTGCACTCTGTCACCTTTAGCAAGCATCTCCTTCACTGTTTCAATGACTGTGCTATTGCTGTGAAGAGGGCATGACCATAGCAACTCATAAAGGAAAGCATTTAACTGGAGCTAGCTTACAGTTTCAGAGATTTAGTCCATTATTGTCATCCATGGAACATGGTGGCAGGCAGGCATGGTGTTGGAGATGTAGCTAGAAGCTACATCCTAATCCAAAAGCCAAGAGACTGTGGTGCTATGGGATGTTATTTTGTATGCTGTGAATATGTGTTGCTTTGATTGGTTGATAAATAAAAAGCTGATTGGCCAGTAGCCATGCAGGAAATATAGGTGGGATAAGCAGACAAGGAGAATTCTGTAGTATGAATTTTAAAGGGTCTTATTAATAAAAACAAACCCAGGGCCAGGTATTGGGGTGAAAGGTGGAAGATCAGAGAAGCAGAACAAGCCACAGCTACCTCACATTGCCAATTTCTCAAACTGTTTCCTCAAACTGGAGGCCTCTGAGTCCTCATCCAGAATGAATTTCAGCTGAACTGCTGCTCAAAAGCCTAAAAGCTTAACCAGGCCTAGTTCCTCGTCCTCACACTTTAAATACCTTTCTGCTTCCTCCCATCACTTCCTGGGATTAAAGGCTCTTGTTACCATTCCTGGCTGTTTCCAGTGTGGCTTTGAACTCACAGAGATCCAAATGACTTCTGCCTCTGGAATGTTAGGATTAAAGGTGTGAGTGCCACCATTTTCTGGCCTCTACATCTAGTGGCTGTTCTGTTCTCTGACCTCAGATAAGTTTATTAGGGTGCACAATATTTTGGGGAACACAATATCACCACAGAATTCTTGGAAGAGGAAGGCTGAGTCAGGAGTCGCCAGCCAGACACAGAGGAAGCAAGATGACAAGGCAAAACTGAGAAACGGTACCAAGCCATGTGGCTAAACATAAATAAGAATTATGGGTTAATTTAAATGTAAGAGTTAGTCAGTAATAAGCCTGAGCTAATGCCCAAGCAGTTACAATTAACATAAGCTTCTGAGTGATTATTTTATAAGTGGCTGAGGGGCCACAGGAGCCAGGAGGGACCAGAAAACTTTTAACTACACCGTGGCTGGTGTGGACTCTTTAAACCTCAAAGTCTACCCCCAGTGACACACTTCCAACAAGTCCACACCTAATCCTTCTCAAATAGTGGCACTCCTTGATGACTAATCATTCAAATATATGAGCCTATGGGAGCCAATTTTATTCAAACCACCACACTCATTAATCTACTCAGAGGCCATATGCAACACTTTAGAGAAGCACCTTAATTATATACAGTGTAAGTCATCGAGTTTTATTATCTGTTCAACTCATAACTTTAGGACCCTAAAATATTCCCTAATGTGTTTTAAAAGACATCACCATTGTAAATAGTTCCTTTTTATAGAAGTCATTGTTTCTTACATATGTACAACATTTTTTAAATCAACTAAAGTTGATGGCTTTTAGAAAGAAATCATAAATAGAAATAGTGATGAGGACTTGTGGTAGTTTGAATATAAGTGACCCCAATAATCTCATAGGGAGCAGCACTTTTAGGAGGTGTAGCTTTCTTAGAGTGGGTATGGCCTTGTTAGAGGAAGTGTGCCACTGTAGGGGTGGGCTTTGAGGTTTCTTATGCTCAGGATACCTCTCACTGTCTCAGTCAACTTCCTGTTGCCTTCTGATCAAGATGTGACCAGCATCATGTTTGCCTGCACACTGTCATGTTCCCTGTCATGATGATAACAGACTGAACCTCTGAAAGTCACCCCAATTAAATGTTTCTTTTATATGCCATGGTCATAGTGTCTCTTCATAGCAATTGAAACCCTAACTAAGATAGGACTATATAATTCTGCTTCAAAATCTGAATCCCTTTTACCAATTAGTAGTCATTAAACTTATACAAAAACCAACAACAAATCTGGACAACAAAATTAATTTATTACAATGTATATAAAAACCAGATGTGGTTGACTCATTTAGAAAGCTGATGCAGAATTGCCATGTTTAAGGTCCATAAGTTCTACTACATTCCAGGCTACAGAGTGAGGCCCTGTCACCAAAAAGCTAGTAGCTGTAAGTGTACTTAATACATTTATAAACATATATATATATAAATATATACATATTATATATATTAAATTGTTTACCAAAGTAACTCCTCAGAGCAGTGATGAAATAGCTATGCCCCAAATCTTTGACCTGGGAGAAATGAGGAGCTGTCAAAGGCCAGGTTCTGAATCTAGTTGTAGTCTCTTTTGACTCCTTACTCAAGAGAACACAGTGACCGTTGGAGCAACTGTCCACAGATCTCTACTGAAACCCTGAGTTCTAACCTATCAAAAGCATAATCCCCCTCCCCATTATCTCTTCCGATACAGATAAAAACTTGAGCACGCTTGTCCCAACTCTGGATATTCCACTCTTCCTCTTTCCCACACAGCTGCTTACCAACCTCCATGACCTAGCTAACCTATTTTCTGGGACCCTAACTCAAAAGGTCTGACTCTCTCTTCCTCTTCTCCATCTGCCTCTTCCTACCAGCCAAGATTTACAGCTTGTCGGCCCCTGGTTTGTCTCTCAAAGTCTAATAAAAGAGTCCTTGAGCTTCCTTATGACTTCATTTTTCATTTACATATTTTAATCAAGGTGACTAAGACCCAAGACAAGGCCCCTGAATTCCTTGATTACAGACGCTTTCCAATAGGCTTCTCCATTAATTATGAATTGCATATTTGCAGTCATGTGATCATGTCAATGCTCTCCTGTTTAGATGTTTCCTCCACCAGACAGTCTAGCTCACTGCTCTTAAGTTCTGCACTCCACAATGTCTAAAGACAAGTCCACTGAATTGATTTTGTGTTTTGTTTGTGATGCTGAGAATCAAGCCCAGGACTTCACAGATATCAGGAAAGCACCTTAACACATTTTTTTCTGAGTGATAAAGATGGCCATTACTCTATTTTCTAAAACATGTTATCATTTCCATCTGAAATTTCATCAGAATAAATAGCTTTTTTTTATTTGGCTTATGACAACTCCTGGGGATAAGCACTTTAGCTATGATGTGCTGACCCACTTAAACACCAAATAAACTCTTGGCATCACTCTTTAAACTTCAATAATGTGCCCTCATGGGTCCCACCTCTAAAATGGTTTCACCACCTCCCAATTGTGCCATGGACTGAGAACACATGGGTCTTTGTGAGGGGCACACCAAATGCAAATTGTAACACCCAGATAAAATAAAAAGTTGGCTAAAAACAAATCTTACTATAAATTAAGGCCTGGTAAGATTTGATAATGATTTAAGTCTGAGATAACAGGGACATGTATGATCTTTAAAAACTAATTTAGTATTCCTTACTGACCTTGCCTTAACAGAATAATCAGAGGCTAATGGAACTATCTGGGATTGGAGATGCTCTGTTTGCTGTCTAAGAATATTACTAAGCCTAGTCTTTAAGATAGAACAAAGGAATATGAATTTGAATAGAGCCATAGGCAAAATAATCTACATAGAGTTTTAAAAGGACCATCTCTTAGGCAGTGCTTTTAGACCCTTGAGGCTATGACATCATGATCTCAATATGCAAGCACTTTTATAAGTATTCTTAATGCTGACACATGGATGAAGATGCATAGAAACCAATGACTATACTTCAGCAGATTCTCAAAAAGAAAGCAGCAGAGATTTGAAATCTGTCTAATGTAAATGCTAATACATTACTTTTTTAAGATTATAAGCAAGCCTGTTCTGGGCCCAGTCAGAAACTGTGGCTATCATCAAAGGTCAGTCAGCAATTCTGAGTTCAGAAAATTTCACCATTTCCTGGATCTGTCAATTATTTAAATATGGCTATTGCCATGGGTTAGATGGACTTTGCCCCCAAGGGCTCACGTGCTGGAAGTTCAGTACCCATTGCAGTGATGGGGAAGCAATGGAACCTTTAAGAGGCAGCACCCAGTGGGAGCGTTTTAGGTCCTTAGGAGTCTACCTTAGGAAAGGAATGCTTATTTCATAAAATGAATATTGAAAGAATAAGTCTGACTCCTCCCATTTCTTTTTGGCTTCCTATGTCACAATGATCCCTTGTTGCTCCATGTGTTCCTGACATTGTGGTGTCATCTACCTTGAGGTAATACAGCCAAGAGGATCCTATGCAGAACTAGCACAATGTTGTCTGGAATACCAGCCTCCAAAAATGTGAGCTAAGTAAATTATTTTTCTTTTTAAGTACCCACCTTCAGGTATTTCATTACAGTAAGAAAAACAAATTTCTATATGCACTTGACAGAGATGACTTATAACACAGACACGTGCTAGAAAGAAAGTGCAGAAGGTTGCACAAATACAGGCGAATTCATTATCTTTTTTTTTCTCTTTCTACTTTCTCCAATTCACTATCTCAAAAAATACTGATAGTAATGCCCAGGCTCCCTAACAGATGTGGTGGCTCATGTGCCTATAATTCAGCACTATGCTGACTAAGGTACATGTCAGGGGTGGAGAGGGGGAGAAAGAAAAAGAGAGAGAAAGGGAGAGAGGAGAAAGGGAAGGAGAGAGACAGACAGACAGAGACAAAGAGAGAGGCCATAGAACTTCCCAATACAGACTACTATCTGATATGACTCCTGTGACTCACCCACACACCACAACAGACCACTTGTTGTAACAATAAGAGTTCCCTAACTGGCGTATTGAATCCAGGTGCCAAACGCCACTATGGGTCTTTTGAAATCAAGATAAGCAGTGCCACATTTTTAAACAATCAGTCAGAGACAGGGTACTTACATAAAACCACAACTATAGGTTATAAATAAGGGCTTTTTATTCCTTTTTGCTAGAGAGTCAATCTTTTATTAGTAACTACCAGCATGCCTCTGCCTACCCTGAAGACAGTAATGTCTTTGAAAATTAGCTATGCACAGCTTATAGTAAGTAAAAATGTGGTGGGTAAACCTGTACAATAATTCTTTAGAGAAAATATGAACAGCCAATAGTTTTGGATCATTTGGGTAAAAATCCAACAGAAAGGTCTTAGAAAACTAATAAGAAAACAGAAAAATTTAGTAATAAAAGTTGTTGGCTCAGTGGAAAATTAAGGTGCTAAGATAAATGTCCAATTTATAGTCCTCAAATTGCTGACTTGAGCTAATAAAATAAGAGTACTAGGTTTCTCAATCAGTGCAAAGGTGGGACAAATGATATGGAATACACAAATGCACAGGATAAGTATTGTTGAGGGAAATAAAGTGAACTAAAAATCATAAGGTCTTTTTATTCCAGAGTAGTAGTTCAAAGAGGCTGTGGGGACCTTGCAAGATTTCTTAACAGGTTAAGGCATTTGCCTTCAAACCTGATAACTAAAATTCAATCCCTGGTACTCACTAGGTGGAGAGAATGGACTCCCACAAGTTGTTCTCTGACCTCCAATACCCATGCAGTGGTAGGTGCATGCACACACACACAAATAAATAAATATAATAATGAGTTTTAAATGAACCTCTAGAGAAACAGAAGCAGTAATTAAGTTTTAAGACAAAAACAAAACACAAAACAAATGGATTCAGCACAGAATTCTACCAGACTTTAAAAGAAGAACTAATGTCAATGCTTCTCAAATTATTCCACAAAACAGAAAATGGAGGAACATTTCCTACTTCTTTTTACAATGAACTGACTTTGATAGAGCCCTGGACAATACCCAAAGTTTTCAGCAATCAAAACAATTAAGAAAAATTTATCATTAAAATGGTGAAAAAGAACATGGCCTCTTGGTACAGACCCAAGGTCCGCCTAGTTCTTACATGCCATGCCTCTTAGCTTTTCCTTATAGCCATTCTGTTGTGATGCAACTAACCCACAGAACTCATCTTTACCAGGCAACCAAAGCACCCACACTAGGCAAGGATTCAGGGACCTCAGAGCCACCACACTTGGCTGGGATTCAGGGACCCCCACAGCTGTCACAGTTGGACAGGATCCAGAGTAGGCAATAGCAACCAAAGAATGGAAAGAAAAATCCACCCAACAAAGACAAGACCAGATATATAAGAAATACTTTGAAACCATACTGCCAGCTGCATAGATCACAGTGCAACAACACTAACATGAATAACCAAATCAATATGTCTCCACCAGCATCTAGCAGCCCCATTGTAATGGGCCCTGAGAAAAGCTGTGTAGCTGAAACTCAAGACAAAAACTTCAAAACAGCAATTATGAATATGTTCAAGGACCCTAAAGAGAATATGAGTAAATCACTTAATGAAGTCTGTCAAAACACAAACAGCTGAATGAAATAATGAAGACAATTCAAAACATACAAGAATTTAACAAAGAAATATAATCACAAAAACAAACCAAAAAACTGAAACCAAAATAAAACTGGAAGAAAAAAACTTAGGATGTCAGGTAAAAAAACTCAAAGTAAGCAGCATGAATGGATTAGAACACAGGGAAGAATCTCAGGTATCCAAGACAAGACAGAAGAAATGGATAGCTCAGCTAAAGAAAATGTTAAATCTAAAAAAAATTCCAGGCACAAAACATCCAGGAAATCTGAGGCACCATGAAAAGACCAAACCTATGAATAGGATTAGAGGAAGGAAAAAACCCAGGCACAGAAAATATTTTCAACAAAATCACAGAAGAAAATTTGCCCAATCTAAAGAAAGAGATGCCTATCAATGTGCAAGAGGCATACACAATATCAAATAGACAGAATCAGAAAAGACTTTCCACAATATATTATAATTAAAACACCAAATGTACAGAACAACAACAAACTGTTTTAAAAGCTTCAAGGGAAAAAGAAAAAGTCCCATATAAAGGCAGGCTCATTAGAATAATACCTGACTTTTCAAAGGATATTCTAAGAGCCAGAAGGACCGGGAAGCTCTGAGACCACTGATGCCAGCCCAGACAACTATACCCAGAAAAACTATCAAGCACAGTTGATAGAGAATGAAAAGTAAAAACTTTCCATGATAAAAATAAATAGGCAATCTTAGTGCACCAAAGGAGGAAAACTTTAGTCCAATGATACACTTCCATATAGCCAAGAAGACAAAAGGAATAAAACCAAAACAGTTCATCAAAAAGAGGGGATAGGGAGAAACACACAATAATAACAAAATAACGGGAGTTAATAAAGTCAAGAAACCTGCCATGGCCATACAATTTGTAAGTAATATAAATCTCTGTGTGTTTACTTGGTTGTCTGAGCCTCTGCGAGACTGCCGGGTGAGAGAGATTTGTCCTAACCAAGGTCAGATAAGACCAGAAACACTCCCGACTATAAAACTCTGCTCATTAATAGCTCAGTATTAATGATTTCAATTCCCAATTTAAAAAAAAAAAAAAAAAAAGATCCATCTTTCTGACGTATCCAAGAAATGCACCTACCCATCAAAGATAGACACTGCATTAGGGGAAAAGGATGAAAAAAATTATTCTAAGTAAATGCAGCTAAGAAGCAAGAAGGCATAGCTGTTTTAATATTTGACAAAATAGACTCCAAAACAACACTAATCAGAAGTAGAGACAGGCAATACATACTATTAAGAGGAAAAAACTATTGAGATGATATTATAGTTCTAAACATTTATGCACAAACATGAAGGCGTGCAAGTTCAAAATAGAAACACTACTATATAGCTAACGTTATATTTTGATCCTAACACTTTGATAGGGAGTTACTTCAATGCCCAAGTATAGTCAATAGATAAATCACCCAGACAAATATTAAATAGAATCGCTGAATTTAAATAATGTCATAAACCAAAGAGATCTACAGAATGTCTCACCCAAACACTAAAAATAGGTTTTTTTTTTCAGCAGTGCATGGAACTTTCTCCAAAATTGACCACATATTAGAATACAAAGAAAGTTTCAACAAATTTAATAAAACTGAAATTAAAACTTTCTAGAATTGAATGGAAATTAAAACATAACATATCTAAACATATGGGACATAATTAAGGTAGTTCTAAGAAGCAAATTCATAGCACTAAGTGCCTACATCAAAAACCTGAAAACCTTATACTAAGAACTTAATGGCACATTTGAAAGCTCTAGTAAAACAAGAAGAAATAATACCCCATTAAAGCAGCTGGGAAGAAATAAATTAAGGGCTGAAATCAATGAAATACAAATAAATAAATAAATAAATAGTCAATGGAAGGAAGAGTTGGTTCTTTGATAAAATTAACGAAATTTACAAACCATTAGTCCAATCAACCAAAAGATGGAGAGAGAAGATGCAAATTAATAATATTAGAGATGAAAAGAAGGACATTACAACAAACACTGAAGAAATTCAGAAAACAGCGAGAACATACTGAAAATCTGTATTCCACCAAACTGGAAAACCTGTAAGAAATGGATTAATTTCTTGATATATACAACTTATCAGAGTTAAAATAAGATGAAATAAATAATTTAAACAGATCAATAACTCCTAGAGAAACAGAAGCAGTAATTAAGTTTCAAGACAAAAAAAAAAAAACAAACCAAAACAGATATAATCAATACAGAATTCTACCAAACTTTAAGAGAAGAACTAATGTCAGTGCTTCTCAAATTATTCCACAAAACAGAAAATGGAGGAACATTTTCTATTTCTTTTTACAAAGTCACTATTATCCTGATTCCAAAACCACAGACTCAACAAAAAAGACAATTATAGACTAATACACCTTATGAACATAGAGCAAAAATTCTCAATGAAATACTTGCAAATCAAATCCAAGAACACATCAAAAAGGTTATCCACCATGATCAAGTTGGCTTCATCCTGGAGATACAGGAATGGTTCAACATACATAAGCCAATAATCATAAAACACCATATAAATAGAACGAAAGACAAAAACCACATGGTAATCTACTTGGATGCACAAAAAGCCTTTGATACACTCTAATATCTCTTCATGATAAAAGTCCTTGAGATATCAGGGATACAAGGAACATACCTCAACATAAAAGAAGCAATTTACAACAATCCAACAGCCAAAATTAACTCAAATAGAGAGAAACTCAAGGCATTTCCACTAAAATCAGGAACAAGACAAGGTTGTCCACTCTCTCCATACCTACTCAATATAGAACTTGAAGTTTCAGATAGAGCAATAAGACAATTGAAGGAGATCAGCAGGATACAAATAGGAAAGAAGTTTAAGTACCTTTATTTTCAGGTGATATGAACTTTTACATAAAAGACCTAAAAACTTCACCATGAAACTTCTATAGCTGATAAAGAATCAATTTCACATGGAAACACAAACACAAAAAAACAGGATAGCTATAACAATACTAAATAATAAAAGAAATAAATATTGGAGGTATCACTATTACAGACTTAGAGTTGTATTATAGAACTACAGTAATAAAAAAAAAAACCATGATGATCAATGAAATCTAATTGATGACCCAGACATAATTCCACAAACATATGGACACTTGAGATTTTGCAAAGAAGCCAAAAACAAACAAAAAACAAAAAACAAACAAAAACAAAACACCATGGAGAAAAGACAGAATCTTCAACAGATGGTGCTGCTCAAGCAGGATAGCAACATAGAGAAGAATTAAAATAGATCCATATCCATAACCCTGCACAAAAAATTAACTCAAATGTATCAAGGACCTCAACATAAGAACAATAGTCTGAATCTCATAGAAAAGAAAGTAGGGAACAGATTGACTTCATTGGCACAGGAAAGGATTTTCTTGAGAAGAATAACAGTAGCACAGGTATATGACCAACAATTAATAAATAGGACCTCATGAAGCTAAAAAGCTTCTGTATGGCAAAGGACACCATTTGAGCAAAGAAGCAGCCTACAGAATGGGGAAAAAACCTTAGCAATTCTATATCTTACAGATGATTAGTATCTAGACTATATAAAGAAATAAAAATGCTAAACATCAAAAAAATAGTAATAACACCACAGTTTTAAAATGGGGTATAACACAAAAACAGAGTTCTCAAAAAATGAAACACAAATGGCTGAGAAACCCTTAACAAAATGTTTAACACCTTTAGACATCAGGGAAATGCAAATTGAAACTATTTTGAGATTTCACTTTACCCCAGTCAGAATGGCCAATATCAATTTATATATATATATATATATATATATATATATATATATATATATATATATATATATGACAGCACATGCTGGTGAGGATGCAAAGAAAGGGAAGTTCTTTTATGTTGTGAGTGCAAACTTGGTACAGTCACTATGGAAATCAGCATGGTAGTTCCGCAAAAAATCTACCATCTACCTTAAGATCCATTTATACCATCTTTAGGCATATACCCAAAGGACTCTACATCTTATTATACAGAACTTTTTCATCCACGTTCATTGCTGCTCTGAGACTGGAACCAGCCTAGGTCTTCATGAAACGATGATAGATAATGAAAATGTAGTACATTCACACAGTGGAATATTAGATGTTAAGAAAAATGAAGTTATAAGATTTGCAGGTAAATGGATAGAGCTTGAAACACTGAATGAGGTAAATCAGACTGAAAAGGACAAATATCACGTCATCTCATATATGTGAATGCTAGTTTTTAAGCTTTAAATATGTGTGTTTTGATCAGAATATTGACAGAGGTCAGAGACCTAGTAAGGGACCAGGAGGGAAGGAAGGGATCTTCAAGGAAGGGAAACAGAATATAGTATTATGAAGAGATAAGCAGGGAACTAGAAGGATTAAGTGGGGGAAGGGAATAGTAATGAGCAAATAAAGGAGGGAAATTTGAGGCAGGACAACTAACACTAAAGAGACTTTTGAAAAGCCATATGGAATTCAGACACTGTAGAAGCTTCCAAAAATATATACCATATGAAAGGGACTTAAATGGAGTCACCATATAAAGGGCAGACAATGCCCCAACAAGACATCAATGCCACCAATTAAAACCTCCACTGCCAAGAATAGATTACAACTTGCTGAATTGTTAGCCAAAGGGGTCCTATAAACCCACTCCCCCAAGTTACAGACTATTGCCAAGGCTACTGGTTACTCCAAAACCTGATGGTAAGGCCTTATTTTTGAAGATACTATTTACTTCTATCACTGAACATAGAGAAATTGAGCTGGTGCCCAACTAGAAGTTCCAACCCTATTGACTAGTGTTGTAGGATATGTGTTCTCACTGACACTCCAGGACTGCCAATGAAGATAAATCTTGAATCAGAGGGTGGAGTCAGCAAATGGTTGACTGTAATTAGTCATAGAAATGTTGGAGGACTGAGGGGCTTGAATAAAGAGGGACAGGGAAGAGATAAGGAGGGGCTTTGAAAAGGTTTCACGGGCTTTTCAATTTGGGAAATGTGGAGATTAGGGTTAGCTGATCATTTTTCAGCTGTTCTTTGGATTTATCAGGTTTTTATCTCAATTTATGACTCTCAAGTTTTTATTAATACTAGACCAATTCAAGTAAACACATTACATGGTGCCCAATATGGGGCCTTGGAACACTCCTGGATGGCAGAGCAGCCCCTTTCAACCATAGCAGCAGCTTCCCCCACTCACCCCAGACCCTCCCAGCCAGTTGTGGACCTTTCTCTTTGCAGTGTCATGATGGCAGTCTCTGGCTACCACCCACCCCAGTATCAAACACTGCAGGTATCTGGGCCCCAAACAGTGCCAGAGTCAGCAGCCTACAGGTTCTCATGGTGAACTCATTCCAGGGCACCCTGCCCTTCTCCCTAGGCTCCCGCCAGCTTCTCTAGGATCAGTCATGACACAGCCTCTCCTGTCTGTTTTCCCCTTGTGTCCGCTTCTCAGGCCTCTTGCTCCCCTCCCAGTGCTGCTGGAACAAGCACCTGGACCCAGTGGAGCTAGTCCAGCTTCCTGGAATACCCACAGCTGCCCTCCCAGGCCCATCCTGTGTGGCCTGTCACAAGCACCTAGACTGAGCTAGTCAGGTGCCTGGCCATCCCTCCCCCACTTATTTTATTTTTTTGGTTTTTCGAGACAGGGTTTCTCTGTGTACCTTTGCGCCTTTCCTGGAACTCACTTGGTAGACCAGGCTGGCCTCGAACTCACAGAGATCCTCCTGGCTCTGCCTCCCGAGTGCTGTGATTAAAGGCATGGTTTTTCCCATGTGAAAAATGGAAAACAATATTAACAATGCAGGGAGTTAGGACTCTGTATGTTTCTACAATAGATGGTCTGAAACTGGAAAAATTAAATTAAATTAGCTAGAATTGACATAATGTTGATTATAATTATCAGTTTGGTAATTCATATTTTATCCTTAAGAAAAGGATTTTATCCTTAAGAAAAGTGGTTTGATATCAGTGCCAAATATGGAAAATTGATAAGATACAATCCTTAGAAAGATCTGCTAAGAAAATTAAGTATAATATTCACACAGAGACAGAGGAACTTAGAACAGAACCTACCACACCATTACATTATGAAACTGAAGAGGAGCAGCTCAAAGTTATTAGAAAACCAACCTTAACTTATCCAGTTACCATACAAAAATGACTACCAGATAATAGTCACCACCAAGGCTATGTAAAAATTATCTGGGATCCTATAAAAATGTTAGTTAGATTTGAAGAGATTTAAGGAAGCAGTCTTTTCATATGATATGTATTCACCTTTTGTGAAACAGATGTTAAATTCATGGCCAACTTAGAACAGAGTTAGCACACAAGACTGGAAAGATTAAGCTACAGCAATATTGGAAGCCGGTCCTCAGTTACAATGAAAACCATGGTGGAGAGAGGAAGCTAGGGTCATAAAACAACAAAATGGGGCTAGAGGTTCTGAGTTTTTCCAAGATCAGCTTCTCCATGAAGGTCAACATGTTGATTTGCAAAGACAGTTTGGATTTGATGATCACACCTTGGCCCTATGCCATATAGCAGCTTTAAATGCTTGGTATAAGGTTGAAGAATCAGGAAAGAGGACTGAGTCATTTACTAAAATTATACAAGGCCTTAAAGAAGCCATCACTGATGTTTTACAGAGATTGACTTCAGCTATAAACAGAATGGCATCAAATCCAAAAGCCAAATATTAGTTGAATCTTTGCCTTTCAGAAATGTTAATTCAGAATGCAAAAGGGTGATTAGGCCTTTAAAGGCAAGATCAGTGCCCACAGATGAATGAATCCAAAATATAGCTGATACTGGATCTCACATTTATGATGATTCTTAGATAGTAGAAGCGATTTCTAAGAAATAAAAAGGTTAGATGTTTTAATTGTGGTAAACAAGGTCATCTGAAAAGAGATGGTAGGGAAAGCATTCCTAGAAACAATGTTTTTCTATCGAAAATCCAAACAGGACGCCCCAGTCCTTCTGAAATATGTAAAAAGTGTGGCAAAGGTCAGCACTGGACTAATAAATACAGACCAAGAAGGTACAGACAAGGTAACCCTTTGCCATCAGAAAACACCTTAGGGGGCCTCTCACAGACCCCAATGTCAAATTTGGTTCAATCATTCCCTGTCAACACTGGGGAAACTCCTCCAAAGAACAATGAAAAGACTTAATGCCTGTTCTTAAAAACCCTACTGCTCTGCATGACATAACAGCTACATTACTTAAAACACAGTTTTCAGGAGAGACCAGAAAACAAGGCACACTGGCACAACAGAGGCACAAATGCTATAGGGGTAACCAGCCACTCTTTAAAATGAGATGTAAGGCCCACTCCACGAGATGGAACCCATTCCTGACACTTCTAAAGTGGCCAAGGACCTGAGACTAGATAGGTTATAGAAAACCTACTACTGTTATTCTACAAAAGAAACATAACAGAAGATGACTCTTAATGGAATATTGCTATGCCCATACATATATCAGAGCATCATTCAACTCCTATCAGAGAAGTTTCTCCTTGTAGTAGATGGTAATTAACACAGGGACCCACCAACTGGACACTGTGCTGAAGAGTGAGAAGCTTTGGAGCATTCAGTCCTAAATGGGATGAAATGTCTATGAAAACACTGGGTAAACATAAAATAAATGAACAAACTTCAGTGATGAAAAATTAGGAATAGTTTGCCAAAGTAACTTGGAAATTCTCAAAATACACTACTATTACCTTCAACAACAAAATACTAACACAAAAGACTTGAACAGATTTATGATGAAGATGTATGCTTGGTGAGAGAGAATGTACATTAAAAAGATGTTCACATCACCAGCTATTAGGGAAAGCAAAATCAAAACTATGGAACATGATTCATGCATGCATGATGACTGACATAAAAAAAAGAACTTAAAAAAAAAGCCTTTGCAAGGTTGGGGAGAAAATGACAAATATATTGTGAATCTGCTCATATGAGATACTTTAAAAAGAAAATATTGTTATAGAAGTGTGTAAAATAGATGCGAGTAAGGGCTTGGAGAAAAGAAAATAGGGAATCATTATAATTGGGCACAAAATTTCTATTTGGGATGATGAGAAACTCTGGAAGTAGGTGGTAGCTAATGTCACTGAACTGTCTACTTAAAATTGTTTTTATGCTATTTTCTGATACATATATGAAATGAAAATGGGATTTTATTTAGAACTAATGAACAGTCTTCTAACTGTAACATAGATGTACAGAGAGAAAAAGACAGAGACAGAGGGAGACAGAGACAGAGATGGCAAAAGACAAAGACAGAGACAGAGAGACAGACAGAAACTTCAAAATGGACTCCGATCTATAGTTTCCAAATTGTGTAAAAAAGGCATACACAAACAATGAAGCAAAGTTCGTATTTTAAATTTTCGTGGGAAACAGTGACACCTATTGAACATTATATGAACTACTACTTCAATATTTACTACTTAGATCTAACAACTCCTTGCCTTGCAGTGATTTTACATCTTTACAAACCTGTTTTCAGTAGTTACTGGAATAAAAAGCAAGTAACACGCTGAGGATCTCAGAAGGCAAAGTGTTTACCTTGAAATCACAAGGACCAAAGATCAATTACCAGAACCCACAAAAAAGTGCTACACTGTGGCAGCAGGAGCTCATAATCCCAGGACTGGGGAAGTAGAGACAGGAAGATCCCTGAGACTCATTGGTCAGCCTGTCTGTTTTAATTGGTGATCTTCAGGCTAATGAAAGAGCCTACCTCCAGGGAAGTAGACAATATCTCTAATGGCGGCACTCAAGGTTGTCCTGTGGCTTCCACACACACACACACCCATACCTGCATACATGAACACACACATACACTCGAATGCACACATGTACATGCAATTACCACAAAAAAAGTCACTCACAAACAAAAGATGAAGGTGGCCTAGAAACCACAAAAAAATATTACCAAGTAAGTCATTATGATAAAAACTTTAGGAACTAGAGCTTTAAGGACTCAGCAAGTAGAGAAGAGATGTAGCATTCAGAATGCTTTCCTCTAAAACAAAGACTGAAACAAAACAGTAACAAGAGGCTGTTTCATTGAAGTGTTTAGAACACAGAACCAAAGTGAAGATGGTCTTATAGCACAGCATCTTCTGTCTGATATACACATCAAACCATCACTTATTATCAAAGAAATGCAAAGAAAAAAAACCACTGGATCATCGCAGTCACAAAGGGTACTGTCAATAAAACAAAAATTACAGATGCTAAAGGAAATATAAAGGAAGGGAATTTTATACACTGTTGGTAAAATGCAAATTAGTGCAGCCATTATGGAAAACTAAGTGGAGGTATCTGAGAAAACAAAAAATAGATTCACCATGTCATAGGAACTCTACCTCATATATAGCTAAAGAAAAAAATCAGAGTGTTGAGACATCTGCACTCCACATGTACTATACAGTCCTATTTTAATAGCCAAGACAGGAACAAAGTAGGTGCTTCCCACTGAATTAATGGATTTTTTAAAAAAAAGTAACAAATACCTAGCTAGCTTTCTAGCTTTACGGTAGACATCTACAGAGAAATACACTATCCATCTAGTATGTAAAATAAAATTATTCAACCATAAGAGGATGAACCATCTGTTTTATCATTGGTGGAATTAAACTTAACTAAGTGAACTAAGATAGTCACAAAATGGATATTCTTACTTAGATGTAGAAGCTAAAATGTAGTTCTTGGAGAATTAGATTAAGGTTGTTTACCGAGGCCTAGAAATATAAGAGGAAAGTACATAGACAATTACTAGCGGGTGCAGTAAAATGTCATCTGGATAAGAAGATTAAATTCAACGTTCTACAGCACAGTGGAATAACTACGGCTGACAACAATTAACTGAACATTTCCAAATAACCAATAAATAGGGTTTTGAATGTTCCAACAACGTGTGAGTTGATGCATACACCAATTATTCAGATCCTATCATTGCACATCATACAAGTACTGGATGTTAAACTGTACACCACAGATACATATAATCACAATATTTCAATTACAAAGAAAATGTTTTTCTCACTACAAGTGGTTTTAATGGGCATCAAATTCCACAGGAGATTTTTGGTTAAGTTAGTTTCGTTAAAAAGTACTGATTTTTAGAAATTGTAATTTAAAACTTCCACACACATAAAACTTGGTCCATGAAACATTTTCCTTTTGTTCTGAAGATTTTATGGGGCATTGTTTTTATAATTCTGTCTTGTACTATTTAAACTTAAATGGCCAGTTGAGACAAAGAGTTTCTTCCACACAGATTGAGCCTGCAGTGGCAGGTGTTACAGATAATATCCATTTACTATTCTGAGCTTTCCAGGCAGACTTTTGCCAGCTCAGCAACCTTCTTGTTCTCTGTTTTTATTTTGTTTTCCTTTTTTTGAGACAGCATTTCTCTGTTTAACAGCTCTGGCTGTCCTGGAACTCACTTTGTAGCCAGGCTGACCTCCAACTCATAGAAATCTACCTGCCTCTACCTCCAAGTGCTGGGATTAAATGCCTGGCTTGTTCTCTGTTTTGATGACACGAACAGCAAATGTCTATCTCATATCATGAACAGGAAAAAAAAAAAAAAACACCTGGAGAGGGATAATCAAAGGGACTCTTCACACACACTGGCTTGCCTGGGACCATATCAATGATGGAAGCATACCAGATTTCAAGAATTTACAACAGTCTTCCAGCTTCTTATCAGAATGGTGGTTAGTCTTTTCTTTCAGTTCAACAAATGTGCAAGATGTGTGAGATGTGTGACAATCCTGTACTAGGAAGAGGAAGGGCAAATTTGTTCTGTATGGTTCAGGATGATCACCTGAGCAGTGAAACCAGCTGTTTCCATTAGTGGCTCATTTTTGCAACAACAAGCAATATGGCCACATCAAACATCTTTGACAGATACATTTGTTTACACTGGGTTCATATTTTGAAACAAAGAAACCAGCAAGTTGACCCTGTCAAACCTCTACCAATAACCAAGAACCAAAGACTGAGAAGACATCTACTGTACACAAGGCTTTGCCTAGTTTTTAGGTGAAGGAATTGCCAAGAATTCAATTAAAGGTTTGGAATATGGAATCTCTTATTAATTTTATCTGTCTGAATATATTTCATCTGGTTGTGTATGTATAAATAGAGGCAAAGAAATAAAATACTATGAAACGTTAAACAATACATTCTTTATTATCATGGTCTTGCTGAAAATTGGCATGAACAATTATAACATTTATTATTCAAAATAATGGGACTAAAGGATATTTAACATTAGCTCAATTTGTCCTAAGTTTAAATATGGGAGGAAATAAAGAGACTTTTCTGGAAACATTTCCAGGATGTAAATGTGGCAATGAGACTGGAAGTTATACAATTCACAATGGTCTCTTTCCAACCTCACAAACCTTTGTTTCCTCTTGCCAGACCATGCTGTAGGACCTGGTAACACTACCAGCAGAGGGAGATGTTCCTGCACATGGTACATGACAGCACCCAACTTGCTATACATACTCTTAAGAAAATTCTGAAGTGTGATGGATAATAATATGTTGATGGCTAATTTTATGTTTGAAAGTTTTACATTATTGTGCTTGAGAGAACTATAAAACAAAATTGGACTTCCAAATGTTAAGGGCTGTTTTTGTAATTGCCTGGTTTTGCACAATTTTAGCAAAACTGTGGTGTTATGCAAGATAGTAAGTCATAAGTTTAATCACTGTTTCTGCTTCTGTAAAGAAAGATTATCAACATTTTGCAAAAAAGAAAGTAATCTTCTGTTTGCAGGTAAACGGAATGTAACTTTATGTTCTTTGCCTTTATAAACCCAGGGCATATGTGGCTAGGAACCACATATGGGAATGCGGCCCTCCTCTTAGACCTTATACTAGTATCTGAATAAAAGCCTCTTCTTTGTTTAGAACTTAGTAATGGCCAAACTAGTGAGTCTCTGGACAACCCCAGACCTATAAAGGAAGTGTTTATCACTCCATCTTATGTAGCTAACTAGTACTATTTATGAACATTACTCCATCACTAAGTCTAGTCCCATAATAGTTTTGTTTTGTTTTAGCATTTTGATATTAAGTCTGGTTATACTCCAGGTGCCCTTAAACTCACAGTCTTCCTGAAATTGCCTCCAGAGTGCTTGGAATTACAGGTGCATTCCACTGGACCAACTGTCAGTATTACAATTATTTCTCTATCAAATCATGTAAAGCTTTCCTGGGAATAAACACAATCAGAGGTGCCTGTTTCTTGCCTCAGCAATGCAAGCCGGGGAGCACCTTGAGCTTGGGATGGGAAAGAGATTCCACAGGTTGTAAGAAAATGGCAGACAAGCTGGTCATGGGTGAATCACAAGCTTCCATAAGTCCAATTTGAAGAAAACTGAGAAGCAGGAGAGAAACACCCTGCCAACCAAAGAAACCACTGAGCAGGAAAAGCAGAATGAAATGTCCTAAAAGCCTAGACTACAGGATTTCCTCCAACCCCACTGCACCCCACCAGGGCATCTCCAAGGTCCCTTTGCGATGTGGAAGAGCCACCTGCAAGATGGATGCAAGCCACAAGCTGCACTGTGAACCTGAGGACTCTGAAACAAGACCACTGGCCCATGGGTCTCTGAAAGGGACCCCTCACTAATAGGACTGCTAAATGAAACCAGTTTGCCCTGAGATATTATAGAAAATTGTATGATTGATGAAAATAAAACATACCTTGTGGCCAAAAACACCGTGAGAGGTGCCAGCAAATATGCTGAACTGCCCATCACATAGATAAGACATAAATGAGGAAGGGAAATTACAAATTAAACTGAATAATAATAGAAACAAAAAAAAACAGCAAACAATAATGTGATAAATAAACTATACCATAAGGAATAATTTTATTACCTTTCCCAAAAGAACTACTCAAAGCAAAATGCAACTAACTCATTTGCTTAAGAATGAAAACCGATGCTAACTTATGAAAAACACTTGATGGTTCAATCTAGGTGATTTGAAGGAAAGTGTAACAGGCTCCTAGACCTTAGCACAACTGACTGCATGATAGAAATACCACTCAGGTCATAAAACAGACAGCACCATCAGCCAGAAAGGAAAACAAAGACCTAATCCATCAAAGTCCGTGGTTCTGGGGAAGTTTCTTTTTGGCTTCTGTAGCTCCACTTCTGGCTAACTGTTCGTGTTAAATGAAGTATGTCAACCCAGGATATGGTTTTGTGCTTAAAGGCTCAGCTTGAGAAAGGCTCGAGGCTACACTGAGATCCCGACCACCCAGTATAGTCAGTCACTGGTCAGCTAACAAAGACTTTGCATTGGCTTAAACTGTGTCTGAATAGTCTTCTCTGGTGGTTATCCCACAACAGAAAGATGTCAGACAGTCCTTCCAAGTTCACATCAATGACAGTAAATCAGACTGCCACTTGAGTCACATTTCTATTAGTTCTGCAAAGACTTTTTTGAATTAGGTACAATCAAGTATAATAGTAGACAGCTGATGTGCTGTGTCCCTGCTAAAATAAAGTCACTTTTCTTTCCTGAGAAACTTACTAGATTGTGAGGGAAAAAATGCTCTCATAGCTTACTTGCTATATAAAAGGACTACTTTGTTCTCTAGGTTATAAAAGGCATGAAATCAAATAGGAACACTATTGCAGTCAACATTCATGGATTAAGGTGGTCTCCAAAAGTCATAGAATACAGTATATTAGCTACATATAGTCCATAGATTCACCTTTGGGATTTAGGAAAAATACACAAACTAAAATCAGTTTGAAAAAGAAATACGCCTAACAGACTATACTTGACATTTGGGTAAATACACTATACTTAAATTATATCTAGGCCCTAAGCAACCATACCAACATTTGTCATGGTTATATCAACACCCGCCTCAAGAATCAAAAAGCATCTGAAGAGCCTTTGAGAAGGACTTAAATTATTAAACAACAAAAACCTCCAAATGGTGTTACGTAGTATCTCATCATGATAGAACATACTTTACCCCAAATGAGAGAGTAGACCATGTTCTCTTCCTGATGTCCAGTGAAAATGGAAGTTTAGGAAAATGAAGCCATCCATGAGTAAAGAAGATACCCAACTAAACTGTTGAAACAATACACATTTTTTAAATGTTTTTAAGTTAAAACACAATTCATTATTTCCCCTTCCCTTTCCTCCTTCCAGTCCTCACCTGTACCCTCTTGCTCCCAATAACAAATATATGTGTACGTAATGTGTGTATTTCAGACCTTTAGTGGTATTTGTATGCATATAATCCCAGGACTGACCACTAAGCCTTAGACGACCCATCAGTGGGCTCCTCCCTGGGGCACTATTATTCCTGCTCTCAGCATTCCTTAGTTGTCTGTAGTTCTGTGTCTATGGGTGGGGTTCCATGAGATTTCCACCTTGCATGTAAACATGTCTATTGGTCTCCTAGTTCTCCATGTCTTTTTGGACAGTCATGTTGTTGAGGTGAAGCTTCCCTGTTATTTCTAGGAGACACAATCTCACAGTAGCTTCCTGGTTATGTGACTCTTATAATCTTTTCACCCCTCTTCTGTGATGTTTCCTGAGTCTTGGGTACTCAAGTTGTATTATATATGTTTATAAATGAGGTTGGTCTAAGATCACCTGTTCTCTGCATTTTGACTACTTCTGTTTCTCTGTAATGATCTGTCTGTTGCAAAGAGAAACTTCTTTGATGAGGGGTGAGATTCATACTTATCTGAGGATATGAGGATAAATATTTAGAATGCAGTTAGGAACCCATCACAGCCCCAGAGACTAGGCAGCAATATCTCCCTGTCTCCCCCCACCCCGCCCCTGCCAACCATTCCCCAAGGCACCAGTGACCACCAGAGCCATGAGCTCCACTTGCACTGACTGGAGGAAGAGGGACTCCAGGAAGCACAGGCTTCATCTGTATGGATTGGAGATAAAAATGGGTAGGCAGCAGTGTAAGAATGCATTCAACAACATAAAGAGCAATATGGCACCACCAGAGCCTAGTGATTCTACAACAAGACCTGAGCATCACAACACAGATGAAGCAGAAGAAAACGACCTTAAAAATAACTTTATGAATATGATAGAGGTCCTTAAAGAAGAAATGAAAAATTCTCTTTAAAAAATGGAGAAGACAAACAAAAAATTGGAAGAAATCAAGAAATCCCTTCAAGAAAGCCAAGAAAAAAAAACAATCAAACAGGTGAGGGAAACTGTTCAAGACTTGAAAATTGCAATAGAGGCAATAAAGAAAACACAAATAGAATGCAGTTAGGAATTATGCTAGTTTAGTAAATTGTTGGCAGTAGCTTCTCTCCCAAGATCCATTTGCTCACTATCCCCAGGTAGATGACTAGGCTTCTAGTACCAGACATGTCTTTTTCTCCTGTTGAGAAGGCCTTCAGCTCAAATAGAGAACTGATGGTTACCACCAAAATATGAGTGACACTACTGTACCCTTAGGGTTATGGTGCCATGCTGGTCAATGCTGTGGTTCACTGGCATCATTGCTGGGTAAGAATATTGGTTGCTTCCCTACCTTCCAGTAATATTAAGGCTAGTCCTCAGGGAGGAGACTTCAAAGTCAGATCCAGCTCAGACACTCAGCGTCTTGCATCTAAAGTGCATAGTGTCATCAATGACAGGGACTAGCCTTCAGCCAGTGGGAATCAACCAAGGGCAACAACAGTCTAGGACTTCTGATCGACTACTCAAAAGTGGCTTTCTCATGCATGGTATTTGGGTTTTTGTTAGACAGTCTATGGCTTTTGGGGAAAGCACTGTCAGCCCAAGTGGGATAACTCAATTTAAAATTATGTGTATGTCTAGGTATACACAGGCATATATATTGTATGTAACTCTTGGGAAGTAAAGTATGGTTCCTTATGGTTTCTGCAGGCATCCTTAGAGTGCTGTTTTATTCTCCTCCCTTTGTCCTTCTGTACTGACCTCCTTTCACCTCACTCCCATTTCACCCATTTACACATTACATGCATCCTGCTATTCTCTTCATTCATGCCCCACCTCCTCTTTACTTTCCTGCTTTCTGCGCTTACTCTAGGTTACCTACTCACTTGGAAGATTGGAGCTCGAAATCAAAAATCATAATATGTGGTGTTTCCCTTTTTAGAACTGAGGTGCCTCACTCAATATATTTTCTAGTTCCATCCATTTACCTGCAAGTTTCATTATTTCCTTTTCCTTTACAACTGAATGGTATCCCACAGTGTAAATGTACCATGTTTCTTTATTATCCACTCATCAGTTGAAGGGTATTTAGGCTGATTCCATTTCTAGTTATGTGACTAGAGTGACAATGAACATGGCTGAGCAAGTATTTCTGGAGTAGACTGAGTAGGATGTTGTGTCCTTTGAGCATACACAAAGGAGTGATATCGCTGGCTCATATGCTAGTTTTATTTTTAGTTTTTTGAAAAATCCCACCAACAGAAATGAGGGTTCCTCCTTCCTGCACATCCTTGCCAGCATGTTGTCAGCTGTTTTGTTGTTTGATAACTTGGCTCTCCTCTCTTAGGAAAGCCCTACAGGCTGCCCAGAGGCCTACAAGTGATTCTAGATTCTGTCAAGTTGAACATTACACCAGCCAAACAACAACAAAAAACGACTCAGAATAAAACCAAAGTAATTCAGTTACTACTAATTTTAAGAAAATAAATGTGAATGATGAAAATGTTAACAGTGAATAAGGCTGTAAATATTGAGAAAGAACTTGTATACTTCTCAAAAGGCCTTTCTCTGAAACTACACAAAGAATAGACCCCTTAGCAGCACCATGTAAATGGATCTGTTAATGTGGATGAAATGACAAGATTAACAGCCCAATTATAATACAATAATGACACATCATTTTCCCCTGAAATACTGATGCATTAAGTATTTGATTTAAAAAAACATATTGCAGACTCTGGCCAGAGAAACAGGTAGGCTAACTACAGATCTTCACTGCTCCCTCAGCTCCTCCAATCCAATGCCCCAGCCTCACCCCAGCTCTGCAGTAAACCATCTACTAATGCACCACCCCCAAGCACCTCTATCACCAGTGGATCCCACAGATCTTCCCCTCCTAACCTCCTCCCACACACTAGTTGCTTTATCCCAGCTCCCAACTTCAGCAGGAATTCCCTGGGAACCTCACAGGCTACTCTGATTAGTGAAACACATAGGCTAACTGCAGATCCCTCTCCCTCATCACCTCCAATCCAATTCTCTAGTCTCATTCCCAGCTCTGTAGTAGACCTTTTTCTGTGGCTTCCCCTCACTCTCTGGCCCTATTCCCAGGGCATGAACTAAGCAGATCCTGGTGGAACACCCTGATTTCTTCCTCTTGTGAATTCCCTCAGCCTTCTCAGTCCATTCTCATCCATAAGTGTCAGCTTCCAATATTGAGAACCCATAATGGCTACTAATCAGAACCCCAGAAGAATTTCCTACCAGGCAACACATAACCACCACACTCTCCTAAGAACCAGAAAGTTAAGAGAAACCAAGGAACAAAACACCCACCCAACAAAGACAAGACCAGACATTAGCACCTAGAACTACAATCTTCCCAATCTCAAATGCCTAAATGCCAGGATAAAAACACAGTAACAGTCAGAACACTGTGTCTCCACTAGAGCCCAGCAACTCTACCTCAAAGGTCCTAATATTCCAACATAAATGAAGCATAAAAGAAAGAACTTAAAACAGCTTTTATGAATATAATTAAATGAATAAATCTTAATTTTCCTTAAAGAGGAAACAAATAAATTCCTTAAAGAAATCTATGAAACGAACAAACAAATAATGGAAAGAAGTAAATAAAATTGTTAATGACCAGTAAGTGAAAATATAATCAATAAAAAGAACTCAAACTAAGAAAAATCTGGAAGTGGAAGATTTAGAAACCCAAACAGGAACCCAGAGGCAAGCTTCACCAACTAAATATAAGAAATGGAAGAGAGAATATCAGAAATTGAAGAAAAGATAGAAGAATTTGATACATAGGTCAAAGAAAATGTTAAACCTAAAAAACTCCTGATGCAGAACATCTAGGGAATCTGGAACACTATGATGAAGCCAAATCTAAGAATAACAGGAGTAGAAGGAGGAGGAGAATTCCAGGTCAAAGGCACAGAAAATATATTTTTTAAAAGTCTTAGAAGAAAATTTCTCTAATCTAAAGAAGGAGATGGCTATCAAAGTACAAGAAGCATACAGAACACCAAATAGACTAAATCAGAAAAGAAAGTCTCCTTGGCACATATTATTCAAAACACTAAACATACAGAATAAAGAAAGAATATTAAAAGCTAAAAGGGAAAAAGACCAAGTAACATATAAAGGCAGACCTATTAGAATTACACCTGACTTCTCAATGGAAACATTAAGTGCTAGAAGGGCCTGGAGAGGTGTGCTGCAGACACTAGGAGACCACAGATGCTAGACCAGACTACTATACCTAAAAAGAACTTTCAATAATCATAAATGGAGGAAATAAGACATTCCATGAATAAAAACCAAATTGTAAATAATTTCTATGTACAAATCCATCCCTACATAAGATGCTAGAAGGAAAATTCTAACCTTAAGAGGTTAGCTATATCCAAGAAAACATAGGGAATAATCCCATAGCACCAAAAACAAGAGGGAAGCATACACATACACACACACACACACACACACACACACACACACACACACACACACTACCACCAACAACAACAACAACAAAAACAGCAACATCAAGTAAAAATAAAAGGCATCAACAATCATTGGCTATTGATATTTTTCAACATCAATGGTCACAATTCCCCCAATAAAAAGACAAGGACTAAAAAAATTGATGCAAAAACAGGATATATCCTTCTGCTACATCCAAGCAACACACATTAACATCAAGGATAGATGTTACCTCAGGGTTTAAAGGATGAAAAAGGATATTCCAAGCAAATGGACCTCAGAAGCAAGCTGTTGCATCTATTTTAATATTTAAGAAAATAGGCTTCAAATCAAAACTGATCAGAAGAGATAGGGAAGAACATTACATACTCATCAAAGAAAAGATCAACCAAAAGGACATTTCAATCCTCAACATTTATGGCCCAAACACAAAGGCATCCAAGTTTGTAAAAGAAACACTACCACAGCTTAAATCACATATTGACCCTCAGACACTGATACTGGGAGATTTCAATACCCTACTCTCACCAATAGACAGATCATCCACAGAAAACTTAAACAGAGAAATACTGGAGCTAATTGATGTATACAGCAAATAGAACTAACAGATATCTACAGAAAATTTAACCCAAACAGAAAAGAATATAATTTCTCAGCACCTCATGTAACTTTCTCCAAAACTGATCACATACCTGGACACAAAGCAAGTCTCAACAGATACAAGAAAATCAAAATAACACATCTTGCATCCTATCTGACTACTATAGATATCAATCAAGCTGCATGTAAACAACAAAAACAACAGAAAACTTACATACTCCTGTAGACTGAACAACTCACCACTGAATGAAAAATGGATCAAGACAAAAATTAAAACAGAAACTAAAGACTTTCTGGAATTGAATGAAAATGAACACACAATATACCCAAAAGTATAGGACACAATGAAGACAGTTTGAAGAGGCAAGTAGCACTAAATTCCTGCATAAAAAATTGGAGAGATCTTATGCCTCTAGAACAAAAGGAAGACATCAAACCCAAGAGGAGTAGAATGTAAAATAATCACACTTAGGGCTGAAATCAACAAAATAGAAAAGAAATATAAAGAATCAATGAAACAAAGAATTGGTTCTTTGAGAAAATGAGTAAGACTGACAAGTGCTTATCCAAATTAACTACAAGACAGAGAGAAAATATCCCAAGTAACAAAACTAGATATGAAAAGGGGGACATAACAGACATAAAGAAATCTTGAGAATCATAAGAACATAGTTTAAAAACATGTACTCAGCAAAATTTGAAAATCTAAAAGAAATCGATACTTTTCTCAATGCATATCACTTAACAAAGATAAATGCAGATCAGATAAACAATTTAAACAGACTTGTTTCCCTAGAGCAGTCATTAGAAGTCTCTCAACCAAAAAACAAAAAACAAAACAAAACAAAAAGCCCAGGGACAGATGGTTTTAGTGTACAATTCTGTCAGACCTAATACCAATACTCCTCAAATTGTTCTACAACAAAGAAACAGAACATTGCCAAATTGATTTAATGAGGCCATAGTTAAGTTTATACTCAACCACATAAAAACCCAACAGAAAAAGAAAATTACAGACCAATTTCCCTTATGGACATAGATACAAAAACTCTCAACAAATACTTGCAAACCAAATCCAAGAACTCATCAAAAAGATCATCAACTATGATCAAGTAGGCTCCATCTAAGAGATGCAGGGATGGTTCAACATACTTAAACGAAAAAAAAAATGTAATCCACCATATAAACAAACTTTAAGACAAAATCCACATGATCATCTCATTAGATATGGAAAAGACCTGTGACAAAATCCAATGTCCTTTCATTATAAAAGTCATGGAGAAATTAGGGATTCAAGAGACATACATAGACATAATTAAGGCAATTTACAATATGCCCATAGCTAACATCAACTTAAAGGGACAGAGACTCAAAGAAATTCCACTAAAATCTGCAACAAGATGAGGTTGTTCACTCTCTCCATACCTATTCAATATAATACTTGAAGTTTTAGCTAGAGCAACAAGACAACTGAAGGGTGCCAAGGGGATACAAATTGAAAAGAAGCCAGGCGATGGTGGCATACGCCTTTAATCCCAGCACTCGGGAGGCAGAGCCAGGTGGATCTCTGTGAGTTCAAGGCTAGCCTGGGCTACCAAGTGAGTTCCAGGAGAGGCACAAAGCTACACAGAGAAACCCTGTCTCGAAAAACAAAAACACAACAAAAAAGAGACAAATTGAAAAGGAAGACGTCTAAGTATTTTATTTGCAGATAATATGATAGTTTACATAGGCAGCCCTAAATATTTCACTGGGGAATTCCTACAGCTAATAAACAGTTTCACCAAAGTAGCTGGATAAAAAATTAACTCACAAAAATCAGTACCCTTCCTATATACAAATGGTAAATGGACTGAGAAAGAAATCAGGGAAATAACACCTTTCACAAGAGCCTCAAATAATATAAATATCTTGAGGTAACTCTAACAAAAACAAAGCATGTAAAAGGCTTATATAATAAAAACTCAAGTCTTTGAGGACTTAAACATAAAACCAGATACACTGAACCTGAGAGAAGAAAAAGTGGAGAACAGCCTTAAACTCATTGAGACAGGAGAAGATTTTCTGAACAGAATATCATTAGCACAGGTACTTAGATCAAAAATTAATAAATGGAACCTCAAGAAACTAAGAAGCTTCTGCGTGGGGAAAAAAAAACAAAACAAACAAAAAAACCAAAAACCAAACAAACAAACAAACAAACCATGTCATTTGGACAAAGCAAAAGCCCACAGAAAGGGAAAAGATTTTTACGAACTACACAACCGTAGTGGGCTAGTATTCAAAACATAAAAAGAATTCATTAAAAACTAGATATCAAGAAAACGTTATCCAATTAAAAATGGGGTACAAATATAAACAGAGAATTCTCAATACAGTAAACTCAAATGGCTGAGAAACACTTAAAGAAATGTTCAACATCCTTAGCCATCAGGGAAATGCAAACCAAAACCTGCTTTGAGATTTCACCTTGCACCTATCAGAATGGCTAAGATTAATGAAAACAAGTGACAGCTCATTCTGGTGAGGTTGTGTAGTAAGGGAAACCCTCATTCATTGCTGTTGGGACTGCAAACTTTTACAGCCACTATGGAAATCAGTACAGCAGTTCCTTGGGAAGATGGGAATTGATTCTCCCTCAAGATCCAGCTATACCACACTCATTGGCATATACCCAAAGGATGCTTCATACCACCACAAAGACATTTGCTTAAATATATTCATTGCTCCTATACTCATATTACCCACAAATTAGAAACAACGTCAATGTCCCTCAACATAAGAATGGATAAAGAAAATGTGGTACATTTACAAAATGGAGTCCTACTGAGTGGTTTAAAAAAATGACATCATGAAATCTGCAGGCAAATGGATGGAACTAGAAAAAAAATCATCCTGAGTGAGGTATTTCAGATCCAGAAAGACAAGCATGGTATATGTTTGCTTATAAGTGGGTATTAGCAGTTAGGTCAATGATAACCAACCTACAATCCACAGAAGTATAGAATAGGGAACTAGAGGGTACAGAGTCTCATTGGGAAATGGAAATGGAATAGATACATGGGAATGACTGGAATGGGGAGATGAATAGGGAAAGGAGGGGACTTGAAGGAGGGAATTATAGGGAGAGAGAGTTAAAATTAAGGAGCATTTGAGGGGTAGGATGGAAACAAAATACAGCAAAAACTTTCCAAAATATATAGATATGAAGGCGATCTAAATAAAACAGTCATATAATGGGGGAGACAGAGTCCCAACTGGCCATCTCGACACCAAGTGATGCATTCAGTAAAGGGACTGGGTTACATCTAAATTTGTTGTTGGACATGTGAATCCCCAAACAACCCAGGCTACTGCCAAGATAATTGCTGTAGATATCGCTCTGTGTAAATAAAGTTCTGATTGGCCAGTGGCCAGGCAGGAAGTATAGGCAGGACAAGAGAGAAGAGAATTCTGGGAAGTAGAAGGTTGGAGGGAGACACCACCAGCCGCTGCCATGAAAAGCAACATGTAAAGACACCAGTAAGCCACAAGCCATGTGGCAAAGTATAGACTAACAGAAATGGGTTAATTTAAGATAGAAAAGGTAGATAACAAGCAGCCTGCCACGGCCATACAGTTTGTAAGCAATATAAGTTTTTGTGTGCTTTCTTGGTTGGGTCTGAGCGACTGTGGGACTGGCGGGTAAGAGAGATTTGTCCTGACAGGGCCAGGCAGGAAAACTCAAACTACAAATGGCGCCCAACGTGTTTGCAAGAGTTTCCACCTAAAACCTGAGAAAAAAGATTCTAAAACAGAGCTAAAAACAGCTTCCTAATTGTTTCTTTCAAGTTAGCGACAGCCTGCTGGTTTGAGCTACTATGGCGGGTTCCTGGCGTGTGCATCTGACCTGCTGTATGGCAGGAATGAGGAGTCTACAAGTGGCACTTTACTCTGCTGTGTGGTAGATTTAGCCTTTGCTAGTTTAAAAAAAAAGTTCCTGGGCTATGCACTGCTTTGATAGAACTGCTTCTGATAGTTGATGGTACACATGGCTCCAGACCCAGAGCTGGCAGTAAACTGTGTACCACCGCTATGTTGGAAAACTGAGGTGGGTGGAGCCAGCAGCCACAGAAGCGTTTCAGTCTTACAAAGATGGATATTACACAGAGAATCTGGTTTGTCTTGTCTTTGGGATTTTTAACCACAGAAAAAGATTTGATCATAAAAGCTGTTGAGTTAAACAAATATGTAAATTTTAAAGGCACCTTGACTTCAAAATTTGGATATAAGGATATGTTGCTTTGGAAAGGAGTCTCTGCTTTTGTTTCCACAGAAAGCCAGAGGCTATGGATTTGTTCCAGATTAAGATACATCAGGTTTGATCAGCCAAGACCACCTGAAAGGTCTCCGATTACACCATGGCCCAGATGATCCAACATCCAGAATGGTTTCAGAGCAACTGGCTCAGAGGTTCACCCTAATGGACTACTCCATAATCCTAAAATTTTCTTTGTGTCCTCATAAGATACAGCGCCCCCCTCCAGCAGGAAGTAGTAAGAGAAACTACACCCACATTCCCAAAATTATCAAGCTGGCTTTGGAGATGGAATTGGCTCACTCCTTCTCTAAACCCAGACATACTGCTAAAAGAGAAGGTTAAGAGATTCTTGTGTCCCAAATCAGAAGAGCCCTCTGGTGTGGGACAGAGAAAAACCAATATTTTTCTTTAAAGCAGGTTGATTATAAATGTGATCTCTTTCTAAAGAAGAAAAGGGGATATGATATAGATATAATAGGATGAAAGGGTAGGTTAAGGAAGGAACTTACTTCTAAAGAGCAACAACTTGTTTAAAATGTTTTACATTGGTATAGATTTTAGTCTATTGATACAAATTTAAAGTTAATTTTGTTATACTGTGTGTATATTTCTACTCGTGTTTAAGGTATTATGTTTGTATAGCTCATTTAAAATTGTAATGGATAATTAAAAATAGAATAATAATTAATCATCTGTGATAATCATACTCATAGCCATGTTAGTTAAGTCTTCTGGGTATACATAGAGATATTTCAGATAGATAGGTAATCTTCAAATACTTCAAAGACCTTCAGAATATGGCATTTAAAATATTTTTAAAATTTAGACTTTCTGGACAGTGAGACATGTCTGTTCCTGGCAGCACCGATTCACTTCAGAGAGGAGGATGGGCATTGAAGACACTTCATATCTTATCTTCACCTTGGCAAAAATAGCCATTTGGGCAAGAAACTGTTCTTGTCTGGACTGCTTGATTAACTGGACATGCAGGACCCATAGAAAGGTGACCACTGAACTTTGCTTGAAAAAATGGTCCTTCAGGTTCCTGCTTCGCAGAGGAAACTGCCAGACATTCTACAGGACACTAAAAAAAGTGACCAAGAGATTCTAGCCCTGTGGGCTGAAGACAAATGCCCCAACTTTACAAAGGAACATTAGGTGACTGTCCAGGCTGCCAGCTGTCTCTGTCTACTCTTGCAAGACTCCCAGAAGTTGCTTGCATCCTTCTCCCGGTTCTCAGGTAATATTACATCCTTCTGAGGTCTTTGATGTGGTTGAAGACTAGATAGTTATAATTTCCTCAATTATGATAAAAGTTAGATATAAAACCTTAGACTCAAAAATATAAGATAGATAGGATATCTTCTTTAATATTGTAACTATAATTCTTGCTTGATAATTGTTTTGTTATATGTAATTGTACTATGTAAAAGTTAAAACCTTCCTTTAAAAAAAAAGAAAAGAAAAGGGGAAGTGCTGTAGATATCGCTCTGTGTAAATAAAGTTCTGATTGGCCAGTGGCCAGGCAGGAAGTATAGGCGGGACAAGAGAGAAGAGAATTCTGGGAAGTAGAAGGTTGGAGGGAGACACCGCCAGCCGCTGCCATGAAAAGCAACATGTAAAGACACCGGTAAGCCACAAGCCATGTGGCAAAGTATAGACTAACAGAAATGGGTTAATTTAAGATAGAAAAGGTAGATAACAAGCAGCCTGCCACGGCCATACAGTTTGTAAGCAATATAAGTTTTTGTGTGCTTTCTTGGTTGGGTCTGAGCGACTGTGGGACTGGCGGGTAAGAGGGCCAGGCAGGAAAACTCAAACTACAGATAATAGTTGCTCTCCACAAACTGACATCAAGCCCCCATTTCTGAAAGCAACACCTACACAACTCATCAAAAATGGAGAAATCTAGCTGGTGCATACATAGTGCCTTCACGCATCCCCCCCACCAACCATCCCTGTCCTAGAGTCTTTTATACAGGAAGGTACTCTGCAGGCTACCTAAAGAAAAATGTAAACACCAAGCCAGCCACAAACCCTCTGAACTTCAATTCTATCCTGCCTTCAAGATATGCTAGAGCAATGGTGGCTGTTGGAGAATATTATTTTAAGATGTGTTACTTTTGTTTATGCTGCATTTGTTTAACTGTGAAGTTGTGTTACTGTGCCTGTCTAAAACACCTGATGGTCTCATAAAGAACTGGAACAGCCAATAGCAAGACAGGAGAAAAGATAGGCGGGGCTAGCAGGCAGAGAGAAGATATAGAAGGAGAAATCTGGGAGGAAAAAGAAGTAGACAGAGAAGAAGGAGGACTCCAGGGACAAGTCACCCAGCTACACAAGCAGCCACAGAATAAGAGTAAGATTTACTGAAGTAAGAGAATGGGAAACACCCAGAGGCAAAAGGTAGATGGGCTAATCTAAAGTTAAGGAAAGCTGGCAAGAAATAAGCCAAGTTAAGGCTGGCAATTTATACTTACGTATAAGCCTCCTTGTGTAATTTATTTTGGAGTTTGGTGGTAGACTCCCAAAAGAGTATAACAACCAACAGGTGGCACAAAGCTTGTGAGAGTAACCAACCAATATCTGATTTGACTTAAGGCAAATCCACAAGATGGAACCCATACTCAATACTGCTTGGGGGACCAAGAACCAGAGATTAGATACCCAAGCACCTAGGGTAAAACCAAATACTACTGGTCTAAAACAAACAACAAAAAAGTAATGATAAATGACTCCTAATGATACTATGCTCAACTCATAGACCAGTGCCTTATTCAGACATTAGTAGAGAAGTTTCCTCCTATAGAAGATGGGAACAAACACAGAGACCCACAGCCAAACATTATACAAAGAATGAAAGACCTTGGAACACTAAACCCTTAATGGGATGTCTCCATCAAATCCCTCTTTTCAAAACTAAGGATACACCGCAGAAGAGGTGATGAAAGAGTGTAAGAGCCAGATGGGATGGAGGACACCAAGAAAACAAGGCCCTCTCTATCAACATTATCAGAGTTCATATGAACTCTCAGAGACTGATAAAGCCTGCACAGGGCCTGCACAGGTCTGCACCAGGTTCTCTATGTATATATTATAATTTCCAATTTATTATTTTTATGGGACTCCTCAGTATGGGAACAAGTGGGTCTCCAATTCTTGTGGATTCTCTTGGCCGTTTTTCCTTCTGTTGGTTTGTTTTGTTCAACTTTGATGAGGTATTTTTTATTTCATCTTCTATTTTATTTTATTACATTTTATTGTTATCCCTCAGAAGTCTGCTCTGGATCTGGTGGGAGGGGAGGAACTGGAGTAGAGGAAGAGGAAACCAGAATAAGGATATATTATATGAGAGAAGAATCTATTTTCAACAAAAGAGAAAAATGTGTTGAAGAAGTTAGAATGATGGCTCAGTGGTTAAGAGGGCTCACTGTTCTTGCTGAAGACCAAGGTTCAGTTTCAAGCACCCACCAGGTGGTTCACAAGCATCCAGTAACTCCAGGTGCAAGAGATCCAATACACTCTCAGCAGATAACCAGGCATGCACATGATCATACATGTAGACAGAACACTCATACACATAAAATAAAATATATATTTCTGTATTACAGATCTACATCAAAGCAAATTCATGAAAAGTTTTAGAAGAAAATAGAAAAGAAAAAACTTTACAAGCAAATCATTCTTAGAAATAACAAAAACAACATCATTTACATACAGAAATGATAAATAGGACCTACTAAAATTAAAAACTTTTCTTTTGCCAATGAACTATTAATGTAATTAAGAGAAACATTACAAAAATAAAGAAAACACTTGTAACATATATCTGACAAAGGACTTAAATCCAGAATAAATAGAAAGAAATATTGATGTTGAACAATAAGAAAAGATAAAGTACTGAAGCAATTCACCAAAACGGATATGAACATGACAAATAAGTTAAAGCAAAGCTGTTCAACACAATCAATAATTGGAAAGTGGCTAATAAAAGCCAGAAGGGATACTATATAGTGTTGTTCACATGTATAATATTACAAGTTAGATGTCCAGTGCTAAAGAAAAAAAAGTAATAATGTCAATTTTAAGATTAAAATAAAGGTATCAAATGATAACAAAGGGTGAACAGCTAGAATAATTCCCATGAACTGATTGTGGGAATACAAAACAGAATAGCCAGTCTACAAAATGGTTTGTGGTTTCTTAAAATGCACAGGATACAGTCAGCAAATGACCTAGAAAGTCCAGTGCTGAGGATCAACCCTAGAAATGAGAAACTTAAGTCAACGTAAAAGTCCTTAGTAAAAACCTTGAAACTTTAGTGTTCTCACTGCTTGAATAACTAAAAAACCTAGGCATATGGCACAATACCCATCAATAAGACTTAAACTATTGATTCATGTGATAAATGATTTTCAAAACATCAAGTTCAGCAAAAGTAACCAGCATAAGAAAAAAAACTACACACTTAACTTCATTTACACAACTTTCTTGTTAATGGCACAACTACAGTATTGTAACTACAGTACCAGGCAACAGATCAGTACTTAGTAACTGTGGGCACTAGGAGGATCTGAGAAGAAAGGATAGCACCAGGGGATAACTGTGGGTGGTGGACTCACTGTGTTCGGACTGTAGAGGTGTACATGGATTTTTAATTCTTTTACAATTCATAGGACTGTATTCCAAAATTCATAGCATTTTAAAATAAGAGATTCCACAAAGGGATACATGTGAAATATAACTAAAGTACTATCCAAGGCAAACTTAACTTACACACACACACACACACACACACACACACACACAATGTATGTATTGTAAATGAGAAAACAGAAAATTAACAAGTTAAATAGCCATAATGAGAAACTGAAACAAAAGGAAAAAAAAAAGCCAAATAGAACAGAAAAAATTAGGACCAGAAATTAATTAAATCAGAAATAAATATAAGGTCCAGGGGTGTTGGCGCATGTCTTTAATCCAAGGACTTGGTAGGCAGAGGCAGGTGTTTGAGTTCAGGAACAGCCTGGTCTACATAATGAGTCCCTCACCAGCTTGGATGCAAAAGTGAGAATCTCTCTCAAATAAATGAATGAATTAATTAATTAATACACCACTAAGATTAACAAAGTCAAAATTTGACTCTTTTGAAGACACTGATGAACTGAGATTTCTAAAAAAATGGTCAAAAAGAACAGTCACAAACAAAACAATATGAAGAATTATAAAAATAATAACTTTATTTATGACAATGTATTTGAAATGTTATATACAATAAATAAATCTTTAGGAAAATAATAAAATCACTCTGTAGATACAGAAAACTTGAATAATCCTATATCCTTCAAAGAAATTCATCAGAAGTAGAAAATATCTCCAGAAAGAAGTATATTACAAGGATTATTACTCCAACTTTATTTGGAATTATTTCCATCTTACCTAAAAATAATTTCTTTGTTTAAAGATTTTATTTTAATTTTAAATTGTGCATGCGTGTGTGTGTGTGTGTGTGTGTGTGTGTGTGTGTGTGTGTGTGTGTGGTGTGTGTGCATGTGAGTACAGTGCCTGTAGAGGCCAGAAGAGGGCATCAGATCCCCTGGAAGTGGGGTTGCTGGCAGTTGTAAGCTGCCTGATGTAGGGGCTAGGAACTGAACTCAGGTCTTCAGCAAGAGTACACGTTCTTAACTGCTGAACCACCTCTGCAGCCCTTTGCCTAAACGTTTCTAAGGTAAAATCAACAGCAAAATCTTTACAAGGAAAAAAAAAAAAAAAAAAAAAAAAAAAAAAAACTTGGATGGTGACTATACTAGTACATGAAATTTGAATTAGAAGAGAGTATCTAACAAGCACAAGTGTAGTGATATATTATGTCCCCCAATATATTGTGCATCCTAATAAACTTATCTGGGGTCAGAGGACAGAACAGCCACTAGACAGACATAGAGGCCAGAAAATGGTGGCACATACGCTCTAATCCTATCACTTGGGGGGATCTCTGTGAGTTCAAAGCCACACTGGAAACAGCCAGGCATGGTGACTCAGACCTTTAGTCCCAGGAAGCGATTGCAGAAAGCAGAAAGGTATATAAGGCATGAAAACCAAGAACTAGGTTAAGCTTTAAGGCATTTAAGAGCAGTTCAGCTTAAATTCATTAGGATGAGGACCCAGAAGCTTCCAGTCTGAGGAAACAGGATCAGCTGAAGAATTGGTGAGGTGAGGAATCGTTCACCCCAATACCTGGCTCCAGGTTTGTTTCTATTAATAAGAACTTTTATGATTTGTGCTGCACACAAGTGCAAAAATCATTCACAAAATAATGACAAGAAAAGCCAGCAATACGGGACAAGTAATAAACTGTGGCCAAGCTGTATTCGTCCTACATTAGACTTAATATTTAAAAGGAAATGTGTTTATTACAGTGACACTGAAAAGAAAATCAAAGAACAGAGGAATTCTGTGCAAAGAAGTGTACCACCTGATAAAATGCAACATGCAGTAATCTGGAATAATCTATGCATTCCAAAGGGACAATAATCTGATAACAATAGTAGAATAAATAAAAAAAAAAACTCTTGGCTATTTACATTTCTTTCAACATTTATACACTTTGTCATTACAACAAAACAAATTCCCTTGCAGCAAATAATACGACTTTATTGAGAAAAGAAAACCTAAAGAAAAGATAATACCATGCACCATGGTCATAGATTACAAAAAGTCAGTTGTGTTCGAATTAAATGTAGGCAAATCATTAGGCCTCATGACCATGATCGGTGACAGCAGATAACAGTCACCAAGGGCAATACCCTCTAATCCTGGTCCTTGGAAAAATCAGAAATATGTTTCATATGTTACCCTTCATTAAGCACATTTTTAAAACATTTAATTGTATCTACCACACGTCATTTTACTGATTTAAAATTCAGAAAACAATTCATATCACTTTGAAGTTAATTATTTCAAAAATTTGAAATCCATGAATGTGTTTCCAAGAACTACTGGTTCAACGGTGCAAAGTGGAACTATAGAACAAAGAGACCTGCTTTTTAAATACTTTTCAGGGCTGAGGAGATGACTTGGCTGTTAAGAGCATGCACTACTCTTGTAGAGGACCTAGTTCAGTTCACAGCGGGCAACGCAGGGCTGCCTGTAATTCCAGCTCCTGAGTGATCCAACAGCCCTGGCCTCCACAGGTTCTGCACTGATATGTACCTACCCACACACAGATGCACAAACACACACACACACACACACACACACACACACACAGTGAGAAAACATTCCCATTCAAAAAGGTAAGAATGAGAGCATAGCAAAGGGAGATGAGACCAGAGCAAGACCCATACCTAGCAGAGCAAACACACTGAAGCATGTATCTGGCATCTTAGACTCTAAGGAAATCATCTGAACTCTTACGGGCTTGGGCAGCCCTGCCTTTCCAGCCTGCAGCATTCACACCCTCTAGAGAATCAGCCCTATTCCACTGCTGAAGCTTTTTCTCAATGGGGATGTGGCATCTCTAACATCCTGAGGTCTCTACTGCAACTAAAGCTTTACCTTTACCTTTACCGCTTAACCCAATGCCCTCTCAAGACCTCTTGTAAAGAATCTAATATTGCCTGCTGCACATGCCCGGCCTCAGCAGCTTTCATGAACTATGGTGCAAGTTGTCACCCCAATAAACTTACCTGGGGTCAGAGAACAGAACAGCCACTAGATATAGAGGCCAGAAAATGGTGGCACACGCCTTTAATACTATTACTTGGGAGGCAGAGATCCATCCAGATTTTTGTGAGTTTAAAGCCACACTGGAAACAGCCAGACATGGTGACTCATGCCTTTAATCCCAGGATGTGAGCCTTTAATCCCAGGAAGTGATGACAAAAAGCAGAAAGGCATATAAGACGTGAAAACCAGAAACTAGAAGCTTTGGTCTGGTTAAGCTTTTAGGCTTTTGAGTAGCAATTCAGCTGAGATCCATTTGGATGAGAACTCAGAGGCTTCCAGTCTGAGGAAACAAGATCGGCTGGGGAACTGGTAAGGTGAGGAAGCTGTGGCTTGTTCTGCTTCTCTGATCTTCCAGTGCTCGCCCCAATAACTGGCCTTGGGTTAGTTTTTATTAATAAGACCATTTAAGATTCGTGCTACAAGAATCCCTCACTCTGCTGAGTTCAGCTGTCAGCTCAAAATACATTGGTTTGGTCCCTTGTGCCCAAACTGCAATGACCACAATGCCTTGGTGTCTACATCTGAGAAAATAATTCCCTAGACAGTTGACTTTGTGCAGGAAACTCCTTCAGCACCATAATAAATTCAGGCTTGCTCCTTTTAAATGAAATTGTGTTTTCGGTAGGTAGGGTCATGCCTTCAGGGGTCTCTTTGAATACTACCCCTGTGTAGTATGCTAAGTTTCTCTTTGGTGCTGACATTAATAGTTACAGCAGTCTGCATCCACACTTGCCTGTTGCATATGTAATTACCTCATACTGCTTTCCTCACCAAACCTCTTATTTCTCTTTCTTTCTGTTCTTCAGTCTCTCCTCTTTCCCTCACTGTAGACTTAAGTAAGAACAGTGAGCAGTAACCAAGACACAGCCTGAGGGAATAGAGAGATGGCTTTGCAACAGTCTCAGCTGGTACCAGCAAGCTCCTAAAGAGCTCTCACAGGGCACCACTACCCTTGCCCTGTGAACTTCTCAACTATATGAGTAGTTGTACATATTTTATACATACTTCTGCTTCTACTGTGGCTGGTTGTAGCAATACTGATTTGTGGATAAGCACAACTTCTAAGAAAGCCTGTGCATTCCAGGGAAAAGACCACCATAAACTGTTTCGGGGTGGGCAAGGGGAAGGGACTGGTAGACCAAGATTTCTAAGTCCAGCCTTGCTGCTGCGGCTCGGTTCCCTCTGCTCTCACACTGGAGGCTCTACTTTCACCTCCGTCTTCACCTGCTAAAAATAAACTTCAGGCTGCCTGTCCAACCTAGGCCCCGATGAGAATTCTTTTCCCTCCAGAGCACAAGAACCAAGACAGCTGCCATAGTTGGGATCAGAAAGAATCCAGGTAAGCAAGTCTCCCCATAACACTGTTTTGTCTTGAAATATCCTCTGCCAAATATATAACTGCTGTGTTATTTCTGAAATTCGGTCTCACTCCAACACTGAGGACACGGGCAGAACGCAGACAGCTTCTTTGCCAGACTGTCCCCTTCCAGTCTTTGCACCCTCTGAAACTCCATGAGCCCAGCCACCACCATCCACTTTGCTCTTGGCACTCTGGTCTCCCAAACTTCCACCACAATGGCTCACTAAGGGCTGCTTACAGCCTTCTAGAATTTCTCAAACCCAAGCTCCAACCCCTTCCACATTCCTCCCACCAATCAGTTCCAAGGTCTAGGAACCGTGCAAGCTTCACCCTAGCAGCAGCTCCATTTCCTGGTACCATTTTTTTTTTTTTTTAAATTTGTCACGTCGCTCATTGCTGTGACCAAACACTAACAAAGAGCAACTTTTAAAAGGAGGGGTTATCATGCAGGTTGAGAAGACACAGTCCATCAGAGAGGCTAAAGCACAGTGCCAGAAGCATGAGATGGGTAGTCACACTGCGTCCACAGTCTGCATCCACAGTCAGGAAGCTGCATGGAGAACGGATGCTTGTGCTCTGTTGGTTTTCTCCTTTTATTCAGTGCAGCACCCTAGAGCATGGGGTAGTACTGCCCATATTCAGGGTGGATCCTCCCTTAGTTAAACCTTTCTGGAACTATCCTTATCTACATGTCCAAAGGAGTATTTTCTGGGTGATTCTACACCCCATGGAGTTGATAATCAAAGAACAAGCACCACCATGGGGAAATCTAACTACCATTTACTTAAAGGCCGGCTGAATTAGAACCACAGCCATCCCCATGCCTACTTCACTATACTCGGGCCACCTGAGTTGTAGCCACTGTGGGCAGACATAATAAAAATCAGTTTCAGAACTCACCCTTCAAGGCATTCAGTGAGCGCCTACTCATCAACTCTTGCAACAGCTGGGAACTCTGCAATGGTGGCATCAGAAGCCTACACTCTCTGCTATGATTTAAGCGTGGCTCTAACGGCTCATGCACCAGAGGCTTGGTCCTTGGTAAAACAGTGTTGGAAAGTGATGTGGGATGTAATCGGATCACTGAGAAAAATGCCCTCTGAAAGAATGGACTTCTTTGGTTCTCACAAGAGAGTTGTTATGAAAGAACAAGCCATGGGCCTGTGTCTCAGGGTTTCTGTTGCTGTAATAAAACACCATGGCCAAAAGCAACTTTGGGAAGACAGCGTTTATTTCATCTTATAGTTTGTAGTCTACCATCCAGGGAAGTCAGAGCAAGAAGTGGAGGCAGGAGATCCTGCAGAGACCATGGAGGAGTGCTGCTTACTGGGTTGCTCCTCAAGGTTTGCTCATCCTGCTTTCTTATATACTCCAGGACCGTCTGCCCAGGTGGCACCACTCAACAGCCAGGGTCCTCTCATATTCATCACTAATTAAGAAAATGCACCACAGGCTTGCCCATAGGTCAATCTCAGTTGAGGTTTCCTTTTCCCAAATGACTCCAGCTTGTATCAAGTTTACATAAAACTAGCAGTCCAGCTGCAGGATGGCTCAGTGGGTAAAGCCACTTGCCTCCAAGTCTGTCAATCTAAATTCTATCTCCAGAACCACATGGTAGAAGGAGAGAACTGACTTCTGTCCTCTGACCTCCTCATGTGAAGTAGAGCACATGTGCACACACTCTATAGGAACAGACAAGCTTTACAACTAGACGTCTTTGTTCTGCTCCCTACTGATTAGATGAAATAACTAACTATACAGAAAAAAAAGTTCAAAGAACTGAATAGAAAGAGATTATGTTAGATGACTACTCTGGAAGAAACAGACCATTTCATTTGGTTAACAAGTAGTCTCTGAGAAACAGGAATAGGCAAGAAAACAGACTTTCCCTCAGGTTATAATAAAAAACAACCAAGTGCTATCAACGCCTTCATTTTAGTCTAGAGGCAACTAATTCAGAATCCTGACACCCCCCTCCAAATTTTAAGATAGCAAATTTGTGTTGTTTTAAGCCACTACTTTGTGGATCTTCCTTATAGCTGTCACCATAATAAGGAAAACTGAGGCGCATGCCTTGTAAGTTGTCTAGATCACACTACCGAGGGTACTCAAAAACACTTCCAGCTTCTCTTACACAACAAATTTTAAATAATCCACAAGTTGTGTGTTAGTTAAACAAAACTCAGTCACTTCCCAGAACAAATTTAAAAATGATTCCTATGTAATCATAAAATAAGTATTTAGATATTGGTTTATCATTTTTTGTTTTGGATTTTGCTCTCCTAGAACTCACTCTGTAGACCAGGCTGCCCTCAAACCCAGAGATCTGCCTGCCTCTGTCTCCAGAGTACTAGGATGGCATGCACCACCACTGCCTGGCTGGTTGTCATTTTTTAAAGTCAGTTGCTTTTATCAAATCACTTCCTTTTCCATTTTAGGAAATCAAAAATAAAATTCTAGATTTCATAAACCAGTAAAAACAAGAAACACTGGCACCTGTTCCTCTTATAAGAAAAAAAGGGGGGAGGGGGAAGCAACTTTTTCTCTTCTAAGCAAAAAAAAAAAAAAAAGGAAGAAACATTTTCTCTTACAACCAACAGAAGCAGCCAACATCTATAATCACAAGACTTTCAAACAATGAAGAACATTTGGCTGTACCTAACTTCCAAAAGCATAACACTTACAGGTGTATTAAACCTGGACCCGCAGGCCACATGTGGCCAAGGATAACTATGAATGGGGATCAATAGAAAACTGTGAAACTTGAAATGATGTGAATTACTCTGGATTTTTGTTGTTGCTTTGTTTTGTTTTGTTGCTTTAAAAAAAAGAAAAAGAAATATACTGTTCTATTCTTGAGTATGAACTTTGATGGTGGCAATGACATTGTCTAAAGGTTGGAGAGGCCAGCAAATTAAACTGAATAAATTGAATGTGGTTAAGACAAAAGGGCCAGACCTACAAACAGAACACCTTCTACAAAAATTAGGAGAAGACTACAAGACAGCCCCAGAGATTTGAATACCTATGTGAACACCGAATCACTCATGCAAAAGAAGAGGGAAGCACAGCAGCAACATGGTGTCTATGAACCAGGAGAATCCTCAGAACCAACAGGGAAGCTCTCAGGAGACAAAGGAATAAGGTCTGAAAGCTGCACCCTTTACATAAGCACTCTCGACAGACGTTCCTTCAACACCGTGCAGAAACTTGAAATGGAATTCACATCAACAGAAAAGCAGTAACAACGGGCAGGGGCTGCAAGTAGAAGCTGGGAAGGAGAGGAATAATAATAACAACAACAACAAAATTACTGCATTTTTACCTAAAAAACAATAGTATACACTTTAATAAACTACTTAAATTAATAATCTTCAGAATGCCATTTAGGGGATTTTAAAGGGCTAAAAAAATCATATTCCAATGTATTTATTTTAATCACTAAAAGGAGGACAATCAAAAGTCAGATGACTGAAAAGAAAATAATGCTGAATTATGACTTTTTTAGCAATTGATGAAAGAAAAACTAACAGAAATATAAATTTTCGGCACTTTTCACGTCACTATCTCATCTAGAAAGTAGTCTAGAATACACTTGAAGGAAAATAGAAAGGGGGATCACTCATTACATTCACTAACAAAGTAAGGATTTTAGAATTTTACTGCCTCTTTACACTGTTATCTCACACACACACAACTTCCACAAGTACTCATTTTTGCCAGAATATTGTATGATTTTCCAAACACTTAGTGTTTAATAGGCTGCTAGTTGGCAATAGCTTAGTTTTCTATTGTGAGCACTACTACAAACATCTTTTGGTGATTTTCAAAGATACCACTAATAGTAAATGTGATATATGTTAAAGAGTAACTTAAAATTTTAGCCACTATATTTTAGTCATAGTAAGTATGTGGCACAGTCTCTTGATTTTCCTAAAATAATTCTTAAAATTACAAATACATTTTAGGAGAAAATCTGTTCAAAAACTTCAGTTAGAAAAATAATTTCTCCACTGTTTAAGATACATTTACATGTAGACTATGAGTCTGCAAAACCCAAATAATTAGTAATTAGCATGATGGAATAATTTTAAATGAGATTGTAATTCTAAATGAGTAGCAAACAAAACACAACCCTTTAAAGATAATACATAGACCTTAACTGAAAAGAAGATCAAAATTAATAATTAGAATGGAATAAAGACAATAGAAATTAAGATGCTGAAATTCTAAACCCAGATTTTATCATTAAAGAATTATAAAAAAAAAAAAACTGACAGAATATTTTTGTACATTAACTTCCAAGGCTTCAATTCATTTACCCAAATGAATTACAATAATCCTGCCCACTGTGCCAGCTCATGCCAGTGAATAAAATGTTCTGCTTTGGAAAGTTTTAAGTTATAACAGAGCTCCCATGCTGGCAATAAGCTGTTGGACATAAATTAAGGAAGTAGCTTCAATTTACATTAAAATTTGGAGACAATAAAAGTATTAAAATACTAATCAGTTTTAAGACATGCTGCTTGACAGTCTGTCAAAAATTCATTACAAGAAATTTAAATTTAATTTAGATTATAATTGAAACGATGTAAAACACCATTTTAACAGTCTGATGTAAATATATGTGAGAAATTACAATCAAAATTCTAGCTAAGAAAGTAAAACAATAATGCAAAAATGTTTCCATTTATGTGATGAGTACTTAAATGCTTGTACCTTGTGCTTCAGCATAAAAATCACAGACTTTTGGGCCACACTTGAGAACACATAAGCAACAAAACATACGAAGGTGAAAACAGTGCACCGATTACCATTTTTAAATTATATACCGCTCAGAATAAGGCAGCAGCGTAGGAAAAGGGTTGTAAACATTAGTCAAAATAATATATAAATCAGATTAAGTAAAATAAAAATACTATTCAAACTAAAAAAGTATACATTAAAGCATTCAATTCACTAACTGGACACAAGAATCCTAAATAAGTTCAGCTATAACAAACATCAAACACTTCTGGTGAAAAGTGATCAAAGAGGCTGAAAAGGCAGCTCAGCAGTTAAGAGCACTTGCTGAGTGTCTTAGTGTTTCTAGTTAGGTTTGCTGTAACCAAACACCATGAACAAACAGCAAGTTGGGAAGGAAAGGATTTATTGGGCTTACACTTCCACATTGCTGTTCATCACTGAAGGAAGAAGTCAGGACAGGAACTCAAGCAGGGATGGAACCTAGAGGCAGGAGCTGATGGAGAAGCCATAGCGAAATGCTGCTTACTGGTTTGTTCTGTATGGCTTGCTCAGCCTGCTTTCTTACAGAACCCAGGACCACTATCCCAGGGGTGTCCCCTCCCACCATGGGCTGGGCCCTCCCCCAATAATCACTACTTGAGAAAATGCCTTACAGCTGGACCTCATGGAGGCATTTCCTCAACTGAGGCTCTTTCCTCTCCAATGACTCTAACTTATGTCAAGCTGACACATAAAACGAGCCAGTACACTGAGCAATCTTGGGGATCAGAGTTTGGATCCCATCACCCACATAAAGCAAGACGTCCTGGTGCATGCCTATTAACTGAAGACCCAAGGTGGATGGAGACAAAAGACAGTTTAGTTTTGCTGACCTTCACCTAGCAGAGTAAAAGGGAGGCCCAGGATCAGGGAAGGACACTGCCACCAAAGAATAAATGGAGAGCAATAAAGGACAGCTGACACACAGTGTGTGCATGCACACACATACAGGCACTTAAATAAAATCATATATATATATACACACACATATATATATATATATATATACAAAACAACATATATAGTATATGTATATATGTATAAACAAAAACATATATATATACACACAACAACATATATAGTATATGTATACATGTATAAACAAAAACAACATACACACATATGTTGTTTTTACTTTTTCAAGACAGGGTTTCTCTCTGTACACCTGGCTGTCCTAGAACTCACTCTGTAAACCAGGCGAGTCTCAAACTCAGAGATCCACCTGCTTCTGCCTCTGAGAGCTGGGATTAGAGGTGTGTGCCACCAGTCATAAAATTTTGTTTTAATTTATAACTTAGAGAAAAAACAAAGACATAACTATAATTAAATAACTTGATTCTGTAGTGTAAGTTATAGAAAAGCTAAAACTATGAATGATAATGACCAAACTTTATTTTAGAATCCTCCACTCAATTAGGCTTCAACCTTCAGCCCTCTGTGTTTGTCTCTGCATAGTTTAGTTTTAACAAGAATCTTGCTTAAACAGTTCTGAGGCTTTCTCACCTTAAAAATCTCATGACCCTGGTTTGCCCTCAAGAATCCTGGTCAGTGGATTTACTCAGAATTTCTGGCAGACTGATGACATTTTCATCCACTGACCCTGCTCCTTGGTTCCTTGGCTCTAACTCCCCTTGTCCTTGCTCTGTTTGAAATGGAGCGTGACTCTATCTACACTTTCCTTTCTTCCTTTTCCCATTGCAGTGGCTACCAAATCAAAATTGCTAGCCACTTTACTGTCTAGTCGGCTTTGTAATACTGTCATGCTCTGAATCCCAAATGTACCCCTGAAGGCAAATGTACTAGGAGCTTGGTTGCTACATCATGGGCTTTAAAGGGTGAACGAGTCATGAGATCTCTTAGAGCAAGGGCCTGAACGGAGGAAGTGGGTCAAGCTGGGCACCTCTGCAGGGTTGATCCTGTCCCCAGACTCCCCTCTCAGGCTCTGGGCTTTCCAGCTGCTATCATGTTGGCAGCTGTACTTTATTCTAGCTCCCTCCAGCAATGGAGACAGTAACCATGGACTGAAGCCATGAGTCAAAATAAATAACTCTGTTTTTCTTAGGTATTTTGTCACAGTGACACAAACAACTGACTGACAGAAACATCCACCAACTTGATCTAAGTGCCATTTACAAAAAAAAAAAAAAAAAAAATTTTTTTACAGAATCTTTCAATCACCACATTTAACAAAATAGATCCTATTCTGACCCACCAAACAGGCCTAACCTGAATATATTTGTCAGAACTAAAATCATAAAACCAGGTATTTTAGAACTAAAGTAAACTAGAAATGAGTAACAGAAAGATCTAGAAAAATCCTTCAACAAACATGTGGTTAAAAAAAGTTAAAGTTAAATCTTAAAATATTTGTAAATAGATAAAAATGATAACATGATGTATTAAAACTTGTGAGATGTAATAAATGTGAGCAAAATCTACAGCACCAAGTTCCTATATTCAAAAAAGAAAAGTCTCATCAATATTTGAACCTCCAACAATAAAAAGGGATGTAGGTCTCTTCTTATCTGAGAGAGGTAAGTCCCAAGGCACAAGAGCATGCCTGAACCACAGCAGTACCGAATCATATATATTGCAGTTTACTACACATACTTAGTTGTGATGAACTTTAATTAAAATTAAGCACATTATATCCAGGGCACTAAAAATATGTGGGTACAGTAAAATATTGACAGAACTAGCAATAAATGATACAGATGAATCAGAATTGTATACTATAATCCAGGTGGTTCTATACCCTCCACTTCATTAACCCGACATAATCCCTAAGTGCATTCTAAATATGTCCTTGTGCCCACAGAGCTGTACAGTGCTCACCCTTCATCAAGGAAACGTCTCTGCAACACAGACCAGTACAGAAAACCACAACCTACCAAAGTGCGGAGCTGTTGAGCTGTCTCAGCAGATACATCTACAATACTTCTGTCCCTAAGGCTCAGGAAACATTGGGGAAGTGGGGGAGGAATGATTTAAGAGCCAAAGAGACAGGGAGCTTGAAGTGAAATTGTGTCTCCTAGACATGTCAGAAACTACACATATGGAGTTTCACCTGACACGGCTGCCTACACATGACCTGAACAAGGACACCAGTCGACATGCTAACACGGATGGGGCTGACAAGGGGCTCAAGAGGCTTCAACACTAGACAAAGAACTACAGGAAGCAAAGGAGTACTGAGAGTGGGAAAACCCACTCTCGCCAGGGACGAGCACACCCACTGGTCATCCAGTACCAAATGGACACGTGCACCCATGAGTACTATCAGACAGACTGAGTCGGTTGTGTTTATTTAGAAGGAGAGTGTGTGCGTGTGTGTGTGAGACAACGAGGCAATAAGTCTGAAAGAGTGAAGTTGGGGATATAGGAGGGTTTAGAAGGGAAAAGGGAAGGGGGAAATAGTATACTTATTCTAATTTTGTATTTGTATATAATTCTTTCTTTCTTTCTTTCTTTCTTTCTTTCTTTATTTATTTATTTATTTATTTATTTTTTGTTTTTTCAAGACAGGGTTTCTCTGTGTAGCTTTGCGCTTGTCCTGGATCTCACTCTGCAGCCCAAGCTGGCCTCGAACTCACAGAGATCCACCTGCCTCCCGAGTGCTGGGATTAAAGGCGTGGGCCACCACCGCCCAGCTAATTATTTTTTAAGTTAATTTAACACATAAATTATTTTTTAAGCTTTTCACATACTATTTTCTAGTGTTCATTTCAGGCAACAAACTTTATCAAATAAAACTAAAGTTAAAGGGGGAACTATCACTTTTTTAAATGATTAAAAATAACATTTTTTTTTTAATTTTAAAACTTCACAGTTTATATAATGTAAACAAAAAACCCTCTCCTTTAAAAGCAAGCAATGAGTACCAGAACAATAAAAAGATAGAAAGCCAGAAGAGTCTGTATCTCTTAACAAAATCAAAATCATAATGTCAAAAGTCTAGCAAAGAAAATTTGGGGCCCAAGGATTATAAAATCTCTTAAATAGCCTTAGTTGCCTGGATGTCTTTCTCGGGAGAATCTCTGATCTCAACTGCTTGTTCTCTGGCCTGCCTTACAGTTGCCATTCACAGAACACTGTCTCGGTCTTTTCCTGGGCTACATTACTCTGACATTTCGGATGTTTTTGTTTTGTAGTTGTTGATTTATGTTGGTGCTTTATTTTAATAGAACATAACTTCTAGAACTTTCAGAGGTTTGCTGTCTAGAAGTGTCTTTATTCTGCATCTACCCTCCACTCTTCAGATCCCTGATTTTCTGCCATAGGTTTGGAGTCTGAAAAGTCTTGTCCCTCAAAACTGTCTAGGGGCTGAAACACTGTATTTCAGCAGCTAATCTTGCTAGCAAGAAGGCTGATGCCAGCATACTCAATTTTCTTGTTGTTGTTTTGAGGGCCCATTTTTATGTTCTCTCTGAAAATATTCAGGACTTCCTTTTTTATCTTGGTGTTTTTATCCAATGCTAAGGTTTCCCTTGTTTTAACTACGAGCTCAGAAAAAAAGAGACAGAATACAGTACAACTAGTTTTCAATGAAGGCTGTTTGTGTGAAAGGAGATTGCCTAAAAAAGTTTACATGCAATACTTATACTTTATAAAAAGTATGCCATTTAAACAAAAAAAAAAAAAAAAGAATGCCCCCAAACATGGATTAGAGCTTTAAATATGCAAATTTTTTGAGTTCACAATTCTATTTGTAGAAATCTAACCTCTCACAAAAGGTAAACTGCATATTACAAGAATATAAGCTGCAGTGCTGTTTAAAATATTTTAAAAATTAGAGTACAGGCACATACCACTGCCCATGTAAGGTACAGATAATGAAAGTTATAGTCTTGACAGTAAGCAGGAAAAGAATGCTAAAGTATTATAACTTCCAAATTAATAGACTACAAAAAGTAGACTAAAAATGTAAGTGCAGAGATGATGTATTTATAGTTTATATAACATGTATTGAATTATTTAGTGAAGTAGATTATATTTGTACATTATAATCGTATATTATGTCAACATTAAAAGTATTGTACATGGAATGTAGAATTCTAGAAAGATGTTCTTTGACATTTAATGGGCTACTTCCTGATAAATATATCAAAAATGCATTCAATACACCTAAACCATTGAATATCCAGCTTCACACAATGTACCAAAGACCACCAGTTGCTGGTTCTCTGGATACCACCTAGAACTGCAGCTTACTGCCACTGCCAGTGTCATGAATAACAATATCTTACTGTATCTACCCCTAGCCTGAATAAAGACTGAAATTACAATGATGCTGAGATATCATTTCTACTGGGTACCTATTAGTTTCTCACCACCCAAAGCCAAAAAATCTTCAGATAAAAGACTGTAAGTCAGAGATAGTATATACTATTTCTTTCAACTTCTCAGCAAGAAATACTATTTCAAAATAAAAAGGTTTTTTTTTAAATCAGATTAAGCTTTAAAACAAAAAGTATCACTAAAGATGAACTGAGTCACTGATAAAAGAGGATATCTCACTTATAGGAAAATAGATAAGCCATAAACTAGTATACTTTGAATAGCATGACCTCAAAAAACAGGTATGTACGTGTGTGTGTGTGTGTGTGTGTGTGTGTGTGTGTGTGTGTGTTGTGCATGTGTGTATGTCCAGGGAGAAACAGACTCATTACAAAAGGAGCTTTAACATATAGCAAATTGTCAGCAATTATCACTACTAAAGCACAGAAATTCATAGATATACAAACAGCATTAATAGGACACACATAAAACAATCCATTCACTGATGAATCCATTTCACATGTACAGACATGTTTTGTAAACAGCATACACAAATTAGTAACAAGTTTTAATGATTATTCATTAGTTCAGGAAAAAATGTCCATATGTTTCAATATACTTATCTCTAGATACATTATATTTCACAATAAATTTTTAAGTTATCATCATTTTTTCCATTTTTAAAAATTCAGTAGCAAAATCTTCAACATAAAACTACAAAGAAGCCCTGTGCAGTTGTGCACGCCTTTAGTCCCAGAACTTGGGAGGCAGGAAGATCACTCTGAGTTCAAGGACAGACTGGTCTAAATAGCAACTTCGAAGACATCCAAGACTAAATAGAGACTGCCAAACCAAAAAAAAAAAAAAAAAAAAAAAGAGAGAGAGAGAGAGAGAGAGAGAGAGAGAGAGAGAGAGATTTGCATGTTTCAAGCAAAAACAATGAAATTCAAGATTATAGACTGCAGTAAAATGAATCTTGTTATAGTCTAGTTATTTCTCAAACTTATAAATCCAAGAATAATGAAAGCAATCCTAATGTGTACATACAAATCATCTAGTGGGAAACTGTAAATTTATGAGATTATACCACCTACCTATATATATTCAAAATAGAAGAAAATTCAACAGAATATTTTCAGTTTTAGCAACAGCAGAACCAGGGGAGCTCTAAACAACTGTCGAAAACAGTTCTACAGGAAATGTGTCCCATTTGTCAACCATTGTAATGAAGGGCCAAATCAGCTACCCCTTTATGTTGCCAGATTCAAAACTTAAAAAACAAAACAAAACAAAACAAAAAAACAAAAAACAAAAAACAAAACAAAAAAAAAATGACAAAAGCTATAACCCAAAACAAAACTGGGGTATATGTCATGACTAAATTACTGCAAGACATAAAATTAATTATTTCCAAACATATTAAAGTAAACAAGTTAAGTGCAGTGGCCCATAGCTGTAGGCTCAGCTGCTTGGTAGGCTAAGGCAGGAAGATGGCTTGAAGCCAAGGGTTCTGGGCCAGCCAGAACAACACAGGGAGACCTTGTTTCTTTAAAATAATAATGAGGGTCTGGAGAGATGGCTCAGTGGTTAAGAGCACTGGCTGTTCTTCTAGAAGACCGGGAGTTCAATTCCCAGCACCCATATAGTGGCTCACAACCATCTGTAGTGAGATCTGGCGCTCTCTTCTGGCCTGCAGGCATACATGCAGACAGAACACTATACATAATAAACAAATAAATCTTTAAAAAAAATAATGATAATAATAACAACAACTAAAGACTCCAGGAATGGTAGTGCGCACCAGCATATAACTCTCCTGAGCCAGAAGCAGGAGACTCAGGATCTAAGGACATCCTCAGCTACTTAACTAGCTAACCTAGAGGACAAGAGATCCTGTTTAAAAAAAAACAAACTAAAATGTAGTTCTGTTTTTTAAACTCTTAAAAAGAGCTATTCTTTCACTATTTTTTCTGAATGTAGTAAGTAGTACATTTGCTAATTATTGATGCCTAACAGATTATCTTAGAATTTATTTTAAGTGCTTATATAAACGTTACTGTGTCCGAAGGTGTGGCCTACCTTAAATCTGTGTTTATTAAATTCACTTCTAAAGAACCACCTAAAAATAGAACATGTCCACTGTAAACGTTAACTGAGATAATAGGTACGGAAAAGCCGTAGTAGTACTGATCAGCCATTTTTTAATACAGCGGGGGTTGGCAAACTACTGCCCACAGCACAAATCCAGTCCAGGTACTCAGGTAAAATAATTACCCAGGAGGCCATTAGGCTGCAATGACTCTAGTCCCTTGGATTCCTATGCAAGTAAACTCAAATCCAATGATTACTATTGGAAAGAGGGCACAAGTGGAGTTTTCTGGGCTGCAATTACTATTATGCTATTTTGTTTCTAAATGTAACCTTTTATTTTATGTATGTTGGTATTCTGCCTACATGTATGTCTTGGCACTGCAAGCAATACACAGTGCACACAAGCATGCTAGGAGGGCAGAAGGAGGCATCGGATATCCTGGGACTAGAGTTAAAGAAGGACGTGAGCACCATGTGGACGCAGGAAATCAAACTGGGTGTTGTGCTCTTAATGGCTGATCTCTTTCACCATCTTATTATGTTCCCTCTTGATCTTGATACTAGACAGAAGAGTATGCATCGTGAAATGCAATGCGTTGGACACGTGGCTTAAACATTTTACAGTTACCACATAAAGATTTGTATTTCATACGCTGTGTCTTTGAAGAAAAATTGTATCTGTCTCCTATTCATACTTGTTTTCACATCCTTACTCTCATCTAATGAAACAATTCATATTATCTCACTTTTTAAAAGTAAGCCTGTTAATTTTATTGGCATACTATGATTACATAGGACGTGATCTAGTTTGGTTTCTGTTGCTTTGATAAATTCCTGACTAAAAGCAACTTGGGGGGGGGGGGCGGCAACCATCATCCAGAGATGCTCCCTACGGCACTCAAGGCTGGAACCTGGAAGCAGGAACCGAAGCAGAGACCAGGGAGTGACCCTGCTTCCTGGCTTGCTTTTTTTTTTTTTTCTTCCAAGACAGGGTTTCTCTGTGTAGCTTTGCGCCTTTTCTGGAACTCACTCTATAGCCCAGGCTGGCCTCGAACTCACAGAGATCCGCCTGCCTCTGCCTCCCGGGTGCTGGGATTAAAGGCGTGCGCCATCACTGGCCCAGCTCTCGGCTCTCTTTCTTACACAACTGTGGACCACCTGCTCAGAGGTGATATCAATCATTAATCAAGAAAATGCCCACAGGACAATCTGATGGAGACACTTCCTGGCAAAATAAATAACTCGTACAGGATGACACCCTATGTGATGACGACGGAACTGTCGTTTCGGGTGAAATCCTTTCCAGAATAGAAGACACTTTGCAAAGTGAGTAACTCGTGACAGTAGGCGAAAGCTGTCCTTCCTTAGCTCTTCCTACGACCCCTGGGAATTAACTCACATAAAAAAAACACTCGAAGGAGCCCCAAGACCTGTTTTTCTCTAGGAAAGGCGTTTCTTTAGACCACCCTCGCCTGTCCTGCTACCTAGTAGTTCACGCAGCTCCTTCCATAGACCTTCAAGTCCTTCACCAATACCACGGGGTGGTGTCATCCTCCCCTGAGAAAAGCCGGCTCGGGGATGTCGGGAACCCGGAGTTTGCAAACAGCCCAAGTCTAGTACCCGCGCAAGGGCTGAGCAACCCTGGGAGCTTTGCTCGCACTTTCAAGGGTGACGACTGTACACGGCTTGAGTGTCCCGCAAGGGCACAGAGGGGACCCGCGGTGCAGCCAGCCGGGACTGGAGCCCCAACTCGCCAAGACGAAAAACAACAGACACTTCTGAATGCACGTTCGGCCTCTTAACTTTGGTGAGACTGTGCGGAAACCCGAGGAGCAGGAGCAGGGGGTCACCCGAGAACACCGCAGCCGCGCGGGCCGTCGAGGGTGGCGGGCACGCTCCGGGCCAAGCCGGTGCCACCCTCCGGCATCCCCAGGGGCCGCGGCCGGAAGTCCGGAGGCGGCTGCAGCCCACCCTGCCCTCCTCTGCCCTCCCCCGACCCTCCCGGTGCACGCCGTTACCTGAGGAGCCGCGGGAAGCCTCCGCGCCCACTCCGCTGGCGCAGTTTCTCCGGCCGGAGGCGCTGCCACCGAGCCAGCCAATCGCCGCGCGCCCCTGAGTGACCAAAAGGGGCGGGGCCGGGGAAGAGGCTGAGCGCAGCGGGCATGCGCCAGCCCGCTGGCGACCTGGGGGCGGGGCTTCCGGCGAGCCTGGGGTCGCCCGGAGCGCAAAGAGGAGCTGGCGAGGACTGCGGGTCCCAGGTCGCCGTCACGGGGAGTAGCGGACTGCTGTCCAGAGCTGCTCTTGTCCGGCTAGAGGAGGGGAGAACCACGTGCGGATCGTGGGCTCCGCCTCACGTGGACGATCTTCACTGGGCAGAAGTGTGGTTTCCGTCAGTGGGGTGGGGTTTGCGGGTTACGAGCTATGCGAGCCCTGCGTGCTGGCCAGAGAGCACGTCCGAAGAGCTTTGGATCTGGGGATAGTTTTTACTTCAGGACTAGGAAGAGTGTATTCTAGACTACGCGCATTCTCAAGATGTTCAGTCTCAGGATTTAAAAGAAAAACCTGAACGCCAAGGGGTTTTTTGTTGTTGTTGTTGTTTTGTTTTGTTTTTTATTGCGGAGTGTAGGAGTAACAAGGAATTTTATCTGAACTGATTTAACTGGTAATGATTCAAGTATTTCCTTACACAGAGAGAGAGAGAGAAAATGTAAGAAAATAGAGAAGTAATGTCTCTATTGCCCAATCTGATGCAGAACTCCTGCCTCCTGCCTTAGCCTAGTTCCGAGGACTTAAGGGCACTTAAACTGGCAGTTTGGTACTGAGTTTTAAAGTTACTTTAATTTAAATAAAGTTACTTAGTATTCTCTTGAGTATTTACTGAGTGAATGCTGTGTGTATCCAAGTACTCTTCTGGATGTTGGGATCATAATATTATCAATAATAGTACTTTTTCCACCCCCGGCAGAGAATAAACATAAACTTTGGTGATAACCACCAAAGGTAGTGGACAAAGTAAAAAGAACTCACTAGTGTCAAAAAGGTGTGAAGTTTGGAAACAAGGACGAGAGAACTGGATTCAATTATTTGGAGCAAATAGAGTATAATACTCAAAAAAGCTTCATTATTTATATAACCAATAACTAGTACTATCAAGTGGCTTGTGACAGATTCAGCCTAAAAATGCATTATTTTTTTGAGACAGGGTTTCTCTGTGTAGTTTTGGAGCCTGTTCTGGATCTCGCTCTGTAGACCAGGCTGGCCTCGAACTCGCAGAGATCCGCTCTGCCTCCTGAGTGCTGGTATTAAAGCCATATGCCACCACCGCCCAACATCTAAAAATACATTTTTAATTTATTTATTTATTGCTGTACATTACTCAGGGTTGAATCAGATTTTTATAGATATAAAATACCATTTAAAATATGGTTATATTGATGCAACTCTGTCATCCTAAACCTTTAAAGAATGATCATAAATTTCAAGACAGCCTAGGATACATAGCAAAACAGAGTTTCAAAAAAAGGTGGAACAAATTTCTTAACCACCAGCCCCTGTTGTTGTAGAATATTAGTTGAAGATGTATTACATTTGTTTATGCTGTGGAACATTTGTTTTAATGATGCAAAGATGTGTTGCATTCCTTTACATTGTATTTGTTTAGCTCTGTGAAGCTGTGTTACTTTGTCTAAAACATCTGATTGGTCTAATAAAGAGCTGAATTACCAATAACAAGGCAGGAGAAAGGATAGGCAGGGCAGGCAGGCAGAAAGAATAAATAGGAGAAAAAGAAAGGAAAAAGAAATCAAAGTGGGCGGTGAGGGGAGAAGAGGCCAACCACATAGCCAGACACAGAATAAGAAGGAAAGTTATACAGAAACAGAGAAAGGTAAAAGTCTAAAGGCAAAAGGTCGATGGGGTAATTTAAAAGCTGGTAAGAATCAAGCCAAGCTAAGGCCGGGCATTCATAAAGAATAAGCCTTGGTGTGATTTATTTGGGAGCTGGGTGGCAGGTCCCCCAAAAGAGTAAAGAGTAAAAAACAACCAACAACACCCTGTAAAATGAAAAATCAAATTGTATACTTCCAATTTACAATAGTTTTCCAGAGTATGAGATAGCAAGGGAAAATCACATCAAAGCAATACTGAAATTCAGCACAGAAGATACAAAATCTTGAAGCTCCACATTCAACAGTTGAAATTGGTTGAGCTCCAAAGTCTTGTACAACCCTGTGGGCCCTAGCTCTACTGCCTATAACACGTATGGCCTCTGTTAGGGGCTGGCTCCCTTCCATGCCTGCAGCCTTCATCAGTGGATGTTCCCTAGTCCCAGCATCTCCAATATCATCTTCCCAGCTCCATGCAACAGCCTCTCAGGGCCTCTTCATAGAATCTTGCTGCTGCCACACATTGCCTGGCCTCCTCAGCCTCCTGGAACTTTAGCACAAACCTCCACAACCCCTATACTCTTGCATCTTTCATGCCTGCAAGTCAGTATCACTTGGACAAAGCTTCCAAGTTCTTGACCACCTTGAAATAGAGCAACAGTGGCCACTGTGTGCCTTTAAAGTTGGATCTCAGAAAACACCTTAATGGGCACCTGTTATTTTGCAGAGAAGTCCCCTTCATTGGCATTCTCAATTCACACTCTCTCTATTCAGGTGAATGTGGATATTCATAAGATGGAGCCTTTGAAGGATGGGGTCTTGCCCACAGGATACCTTTCCTATTGTCCCAGTGCAGAGTAGATTTCTCTCTAGTGCCACTAGTCTCTTTAATGACCACAGCTGCTTCCCTAGCAGCCTTCTTGTCTACAACTTTAAACTTGCTCAGAAAATGGCACATTTTTTTCATATCTTTGTGTTCATCTTCCTGCTCTTTCTCACTCTAGTCCTGTATAAGAGCAGTGAGCAGTGATCATGACATAGGCCTTTTCTGCTGTGACCAAATAGCCAGCAAAAGCAACTTAGAGAAGGCTTTGTTTGGGCCAATAGTCTATATTATGATCAATCCACATGAGTCTATCAAATGGGTAAAAGAATTTATTAAGATACAAATTGAGGAAGGACACTCATGAATACAGAATGGAGTAGACAGCTGAAGTTGTCCTCTGATCTGACCAGGAGTGAATCCTCCTCCTAGGCAGGAGCAGGGAGAAGGAGCATGTATAAAGTACTCCTCTGGAACTTTCTCTTTCATGACCCTTTTCCCTGCTTATAAGAGGTCATGTACAATGGCAGGAAGCACCTCCTCCTTTGGGCCATATAGCCCAAGGTCATGGGCAGAGCAAATACTACTACAGTCTAAGAAGAGATACTGTCCATCATGGTGATGATGTCATGGTGACAGGATGGTCAAGTAGCTGGGCACCCTGCATCCACAGTCAAGAGGTAGAGAACAAACGGAAAATGGGGCTGGGCTATGCAACCAATGCCAAGTGACAGATTTCCTCTAGCAAAGGTTCACTTTCCAGAAGTTCCACAACCTCCAAAAAAAAGTGTCTTGACTGGGAATGGTCAAGATCAGAGCTTAGGCATCCCTAACAAGCCAGGCTCAGCCACCTATCCTTAGTAGGACAATTAGACAAGTAATAATGAAAGGGAGGGAAACATGTATTCAATGTGGACAGAATGGGAAGAAAAACATAGAGATCCAAGCATCTCTCCCCATCCCCCAAGCCCATCTTCAGGGCCCTAACTAGAGGGCAACAGGTTTGCATAACTAAGCTCAAAGTGTGGTTCTGCCCTTCAAACTTCAAACTCTTCTGCAAAGTGGACTGTCAAGTTGTCAAGGCTGTGTGAATCCAGGATCAAGATCTCCCTCTAGCTGGTACAAGGGTTCTAGCCTTTTTCTTGTATGAGACTCCTGGAAAAATTTAAAAGTCTTAGGCTCTGTTGCCTCAGTAGTCTGCCAGCCAAAAGGAAGGGCAAAGGTATCTCTTTAGGACGTTTCCATTTCTGCCAGGACTTTAACAGGACAAAGTGTTCAAGTATATGAGCCAATAGAGGACATTTCTTATTCAAACCATAGCAAGTGTGATGAGTGAGTTACATGGGGAATATCTAAAGGGAGTTTGCCAGCAGTAAAATATTCAGTTCATATGCAGTGATGTGTTCTGGATTAGACTAAGATAAAGATATGAAAGTAAGAGAGTAAAGATAATAGCTTCTATTAAGATGTCCAGAGTGAGTCTCATGACTTTCTGATACATCATGATACATACCCCTTTTATAAATCACTTTTCTAAGGGATCATGACTCATTTAATACTATTTTTATTTCAGAGTTAAGGATCTAACCTGGATCTTCATACATATCAGAAGAGTATATAACGACTCAGCTACCACAACTCCCATGTACATTACTCACAGGAGGGACATGATGCATGGTACTAGAAATCTACCCAACTTCCTGAGCTAGTGAGGTCATGGATCTAAGAGGAGAACCTACTACTTCTACTTCACTGAACTGGCATGATTCCTAACTACATCCTAAGTACTTACCTTTATACCCACAGATAAGTGCAGATTTCACCCCTCATCGAAGAAGCTTCTCTTTGCACCAGACTTATTTAAAGACAAGCTCTCACTGTGTAGTCCAGACTGGACTTAAGCCTTTTTCCTTCTGTCCCAGCATTCCAGGTGGTAAGTGTACAGGCATGCACCACCATGCTGGACTCTTGTAGAGAGCCGCGTGTAGCCGCACCCTAAAGATGGTGCTGGCTTCTACCCTCTGCCTTCCCGATGGCAAACACTCTTTATGGTAAACAGCTCTTTATTTGGCTGTGGCTGGATTCGTGTGTTGCTGGCATATGCGTGAACCTGTGGACAGTGCCCACGTGGCTGCCTGGGGTTGGCAGCCCAGCCCTACTTAGGTGCTGGGAGAGGCTTGCCCCAGCAAGAGAGACACAATGCAATTAATCAAAGGTCTGAATAAACTGTAATAAGAAGGATCCCGGTGTTGCGTCTTCCTTGCTGGTCGAGGCGGGCGTGACAGACTCTAGGCTTTTTAAAGCAATTTTAAGCTTACAGAAACTTGAATAGCTTGTACAGAGTTCTTTCCTTAAGTTTCCCATATTATTAAGATCTAGTGAAAATGACTGATACATTATATAGTGGTTTGAAAAGGAATGGCCCCTATAGGCTCATATATTTAAAATGTTTGGTCATTAGAGAGTGGTGCTGCTTGGGAGGGATTAGGAGGTGTGGCCTTGTTGGAGGAAGTGTATCATTGTCAGTGGGCTTTAAGGTTTCAAAAGCTCAAGCCAGGTCCAGTGTCTCCTGATGCCTGCAGATCCAGATGTGGAACTCTCAGCTGTCTGCGTGCTGCCATGTTCCGTGCCATGAGGGTAATGAACTAAACCATTGAGACTGTAAGCAAGCTCCAATGAAATGCTTTTTGTAGGCATTGCCATGGTCATGGTGTCTCTTCACAGCACCAGAACACACTAAGACACATTATTAACTATAGTCTATAGTTTGCATAAGTTATGTGATGTATGCCCATTCAAAGTGCAGGTACATGGCATCTGTTTATGCACCATATCATGTACCCACTATCACAATATTAGAAATTTTATTCCCCTAACATTTCCCAGTGTGTCGCTTCTTTATCCTTCTCTCCCTTCTCCTGAACCTCTGAAAACTACTGATCTTTAACATCAACTTAATTTTTGTCTTTTCCCAAGTATAATGCAGGTATAATCACAAATGGATAGCCTTGTTAGACTAGTTTCTTCACTGAGCAATATTCATCTGAGTAGAAGCTTTAACTTTCCATATTTTATTTTCCTTTTGGTCTTTGAGACAGGGTCTCATGTATCCCCAATGGCCTCTAATTTGCTGAATTGCTAAGGATTCCTGATCTACTGCACCAGCCTCCCAAGTCCCTGTATTACAGGAATGTGCCACCACACCTGGGATCTTTCATCTGTTTTCAAGGCTTGATAGTTTATTTTTGTTTTGTTGTTTGCTTGTTTTTTGTTTTTGTTGTTGTTTTGTTGGGTTGGTTTTTTTTTTTTTTTTTTTGGTTTTTGTTTTTGGTATTTTTTTTTTTTTTTGGAGACAGGGTTTCTCTGTGTAGCTTTTGGAGCCTATCCTGGAACTCGCTCTGTAGCCCAGGCTGGCCTCAAACTCACAGAGATCCGCCTGCCTCTGCCTCCCGAGTGCTGGGATTAAAGGTGTGTACCACCACCGCCTGGCTTATTTTGTATTATTTTTAATGATGTTGTGCAGTATGGTATAAAACAATTTGTTTTTCCACCCACCTACTGAAGGACATCTTAACTGCATCCAGGTTTGGACAATTATGAATAAAATTCCTGTAGACATCTGTCTGCAATATATAGAAATAAGTGTCTCATTAATCTGGGTAATCAAAAAGGGGCAAAATTGCTGGCTCACTTGAGTATATTTTATTTTGTAAGAAACTATCATGCTGTCTTCAGAAATGGCTGTAATATGTTAAGAATTGTTTCCCACTTTTAAAAGTATTTGTTGCCAATGGCTTGAATTGGGACCAGAATGGAGAGGGTTAAAATAACACAAAACATTGAGACATTCATCAAACAGAACCTTAAAATTTTCATAAGTTTGATTTTGTTCTTAGTGCAACTGAAAACTACTGCAGACTTTTTAACAGGAAATTTATGTCATTAGGAACCTAGGGTAGATAATGATTGGAGAACAACCTAGAAGCTTTTCATGTAATTCAAGTAAACTATAATATGCCTCAACTAATATGATGACAGCAGAGAAGTTGATCAAACTAGGATGTATTTCAAAGGTAAAATTCATAGTATGTGCTACTGGAAAGATGTGAAGAGATTAGATCTCTTCTAATCAGAGATAATTCCTGTGTTTTTAAAAAGAACCATTGGGTGGATTGTAATGTCATTTCAGAAATAGATGTAGGGAAAGGAAAGTGTCTGAGAGATTTCTATAAAAAGTTATGATAAGTATAGATGAGCTTTGGACTGCCAGCCCCTAAATAATGATACAGATACTTTTTATTAATTATGAAAGCTTGGCCTTAGCTTAGGCTCATTCCCAAGTAACTCTTAAAACTTAAGTTAACCCATTTGTATTAATTGTATTAATCTGTGTTCTGCCAAGTGGTTTGTTACCTCTCCTCAGTACCATACATCCAACTTCCTCTGCATCTGGCTGGCAAATATCTCCCACCTAATATTTTTTCCCAGAGTTCCTATCTCTGCCCAGAAGTCCCACCTATCCTCTCCTGCCTTACTATTGGATGTTTAGTTCTTTAAGCCAACTTTTTATTTAGCCAATCAGAAGGTGTCTTAAGCAAGTGAGATAAAACAGACACATTTTCTCACAGTGTACAAAAAGATTATTCCAACAACCAAGTTTAATAGATTTTTATCTTTAATTATACCCAAGTAAGAATGTTAATACATATAATCGGTTGTTTAATCCTGGGGCTCAGATGGTACTTAGATGTTTCCTTCTACATCTGGAAACAATATTGGTAGAGTCCCCAGCATTGGATCTTGGTTTTTACTTGGGGCTTAGATGGGGTCACTTGAAAAAAAAAATACTCACAAACAAAAGAGCATAAACACAATCCCTAGAGGATTTCATTGAAGACTACCTCTAAGGAAAGGGCCAACAGAGAAGACTAAAATTATATTATTAAGGAGGAAGAATTCCAGAAAACTATAGTGTCATAGAAGCCAGAGGAATACAATGCTGAAATAAAGTAAATGACTCATGCTTTTAAATATCACTGAGGAATTTAGCCAAATGAGGTCAGAGAAATAACCTTTGAACTTGGCAACATAGCAGTGGTTTTTGGCAATTGTTTCAGTGAATTGCCTGATTGAGAATTACTGTAAACATGTGGGAGATATATCGGGTGATGGTAGAGTAGAGATGATACAGTACACAGTAGATTTTCTAAGCTACAGACATTGCATCTGGTTTTGCCTATATATAGAACTTCAGTTTTATTATGAGTGACAGTTCCTTGCTCTAAAGGAAGAGTAAGTACTCTGCTCTTTATCTCAAAATTAGCCTCATCATTTCTTATTACTCTTGGGGTTCTTTGCTAATGAATGGACCATAAGTGAAAGCCAAGTGGAGGGCTACTAAAATAAATAATCTAAACAGATCTGTAGCCAGCAATGAGATTAAAGCAATAATAAAATATCCCATTAAAATATTCTAGAACTAGATAAATTCACTTCAGAATTTTCCAAGAAATTGAAGCTTCAAAAGAACTAATACCAATACAACTAAGATAATTCTGTAAAACATAAAATGAACAAATGCTTCTAAATGCTTTATGAACCCAGTGTTACCCTGATACCAAAGCCAATAAAGAAACTACAAAACTTGCAGACTGATGCCCCTGATGAACACAGAGGCAAACATTCTAAATAAAATACCTACAATCAGAATTCCAGATCACATCCAAAAAATCATTAAGTATGCTCAAGGTGACTTCATTTCAGTGACGCAGGATGATTTGACACACATAAATCAATAATTTATCACATAGATACACTCAAAGACAGAAATCACATGCTTATCTCAATAGATACAGAAAAGACCTTTGTCAAAATCCAGCATTTCTTCATGATAAAATCCATTGAGAGGCTAAGGAAGAAGGGGACATACCACAACATAACAAAAACCATGTATGACAGATCTATAGAAACCACATGTTAAATAGAGAAAAACCCAAACACTCACTGGGATCAGGAACAAGACAGAGGTGTCTACTCTATTCTAATTCAATATAGTGTTTGATGCCTTAGCCAAATCAATAAGACAAGAGATTAAATGGTTAAAAATAGAAAAAGTAGAAGTCAACATTTCTGTTTGCAAATGAAAGGATTTTATAAATGAGAAACCAAAAACACTCTATAACAACAACACTTTCATCAGGATCCAAAATCAATATATTAATATACAACACAAAATCAGTAGCTTTCCTTGGCCTGGCATTGTGGCATATGCCTTTAATTCTAGCACTTGGGAAGCAAAGGAGTGAATCTCTGAGTTCAAGGCCAGCTTGGTCTACAAAGCCAGTTTCAGGCCAGCAAGGTTTATACAAACCCTTCCCCACACATCAAGATATAGATATATAGTTATAGATACACACACACACACACACACACACACACACACTTCTTATATACAAATGATAAGCATACTTAGAAAAGATATCAGGGAAATATGGGGCTGGGGATTTAGCTCAGTGGTAGAGCGCTTGCCTAGCAAGCACAAGGCCCTGGGTTCAGTCCTCACCTCTGGGAAAAAAAAGAAAAAAAAGAAAAAAAAAATCAGGGAAATAATCCCATTCACAACTGCCACAAAAATAATAAAATACCCAGAAATAAACATAACCAAGGAAACTAAAGACTTCTACAATGTAAACTTTCAGACAGGGAAAAAAGAAATTAAGGAAGATACTAAAAGATGGAGAGGTGTGGGTCCCTTCTCTCCCCATGGTTCATTGGCCACTAGGCCATGACGGCAAAGGGGGCAGAAGCGGCAAGCAGGGCCTTGTCTGGCCTGTGGTAGGATGGAAATGGCCTTCTGGGAGACGACTTCAGTGTTACAGCTCAATTTATTCCAGAATGAAGAGAGATACAAAGGCTGGGGACAGTGGCTGGGCACCACCCAGTGTGCTTACTCTCCTATCACAAGGCTCTGTATGTAGCAGCAGGGTCCCATAGGAAAGCTCCTAACATGATATCTGATTACCATATGGGCAGCAGGGGAAAGACTTCTACAGGGATCTGTCTGTGTCAAGGGTCATACGAGGGATAAGCCAGGCATCCAGGTCTAGAGAAGCGCTCCAGCAGGAAGAGGGAGTCCGCCATGTTGCCTACATTGGAAAGAGCCGCCAGGCAGCAGTAAACTGAAACCTGTTGGGGAACATTATTTTAAGGGGTGTTACTTTGTTTATGTTGCATTAGTTTAACTCTGTGAAACTGTGATACTTTGCCTGTCTAGAACACCTGATGGTCTAATAAAGAAATGAATGGCCGATAGCAAGGCAGGAGAGATGATAGGAAGGCTGGCAGGCAGAGAGAATAGATGTGAAGAGAAATCTGGGAAAAAGAAGGAACAAGAGAGGAAGGAGAACTTCAGGGGCCAGCCACCTAGCCACCCAGCCACCCAGCCACCCAGCCACACAGCCACACAGCCACGCAGCTGCATAACCAGACATGGAATAAGAAGCAAAGAAAGGTATACAGAGATAGAGGAAGGTAAAAGCCCAGAGGCAAAAGATAGATGGACTAATTTAAAGTTAAGAAAAACTGGCTAGAAACAAGCCAGACTAAGGCCAGGCATTTATAATCAAGATATAGCCTCTTTACTCATACCTCAGTAAAAATTTCATGGCCATTCTTCACAGACATAGAAAAAAATCCTAAAAGTTTTATAGAAGCACAAAAGACTAAAAATAGCCCAAATAATCCTGAAGAAAAATAGTATTGCACACCATGTTGGTGTCCAAGGGCCTTCTTGCCATCAGGGCAATACTGATGTAGGTGGCCTGTGCTGCCACCGGGGTCATGGTGACATCCAGACCTAACCTGCTGCAGAGAGCTATGTTTGAGTCTGTGGTCCTGCTATAGCTTTGGTCTATGGTGATGTCCATGGCCCACGTTACCACAGGGGGTCATAGGAACCGGGTGTGTTGAAATCTGAGGGCCTTGCTCAGCCAGCCAGACCTCACTGGTACGTGATAGCTGCCCATGCCTCTCATTGGACACTTCAACAGGAGAACTGGTCCCAATGACATGAGACTAGCAGAGCTGACTCTGCCCTTCACCTGAGGGGGTTGGTTTTAATGGCCCAGACCAACCAGCTCAGCTACCACCCAGACATACATCCTGGGCCTTGATTTGGCCCACCCTAACATCTACTCCATTTATGACTTGCGGAACTTCGTGGAGAGACTGGTCCTGCAGAACAATAACCATAGGATCTCCACGTCTCCAGGCGACAGCAGGATATCCCAGAAGAGTTTCAGTGAGGGTCCAGGGATGATGGTATGCCAGAGGCCTTGAACCAGACCAATGAGTCACTGCAATGAACATTGTTGACTAGACAAAAGGGTTTGCTGTGTGACACCCAGCAGCTCCCGATGCCACTAGGATGAAGAGGTGTTGGAGACGGAGCAAGGTGGGGGTCTTTTGTGTTTGTCTTGTTTTGTTTTTATTCAATTTTGGGAGATTCTTTTGGTGGGGGCATGCTGCAGTAGTAAGTGGTGGATATGAAGGGACTGGGAGGTGAGCAGATCCTGACTGTGGTTGGGCCACGGACCCAGACATGGCACTTGGCTCAGGCCCAGATGTCACCATAGCCTTGGTGATAGCATAGAGAACTCAGATTAGTATGGTCCTGGCAGCAGCATGGCCCTCAGACATCAACATGGCCTCACATGGTAGACCAGACCACAAGTGTCCATACGGCCTTCTCTGGTAACATGGGCCACAGACATCAACACATGGTCCCAGTTACAGTAGGGCCATGGAACCAGACATGGCCCTGGGTGGCAGCACAGGCCCAGACATCTCTTGACCCTGGATGGCAGCACAGGCCCAGGTATCCCTTGACCCTGGGTGGCAGCACAGGCCCAGGCATCTGTTGACCCTGGGTGGCAGTGTAGACCACCCATTGCTCCTCACTGCCATTGTGTCTTCAGTTCTGCTTCTCTCCACAGTGCACTAACCACTGTGATTCTCCTTTTCTTTCATTTCTCCACCACATACCTGTTCATTGTAGTGGTGATGGCCAGGGGCATGGGCACTGGGCAAGCCTGTGGCTGGCTTCCCAACCCACTGTGTTTTAAGTTAACTTTAATAACATGATTTTCAAGACTTTGAGTGGAGGCACCGTGCATGGATTGATAATGTCAATCCTCAAAGCAATGGGTTAAATGGAAATCCTAATGCCAGATGTGAGACACCACCCTAGGAGTCAATGACTAAGAAGGCTTTGTGGAGCCCCAAAACTACACAGGTTATAACCATTACCATTGGTTGACCATCAGAACTACCTAGTACGATCCTATTGTTGAAGATACACTTTGGTTGCAGAATACAGGAAAACCATGCTGTAACTGAGCTGCAAGTTTCCTGCCCACCAGCAGGTAACTGGGGAGAAAAGTCAGAACCTGTTGTCCCAAGCTTTAAACCTTGCATGCTACAATGCCAACTTGCCAGGCAAGAGGTGCTCACTGATAAAACAGTAACATAGTTGTTTGTGGGACAATTGTACTAGCTTTCTGTTGCTGTGACAAAACACCATGGCAAAGGCAACTTATATAATAAGGAGTTTATTTGGGCATTTGGCTCTAAAGGGATAAGAGCCCATGATGACAGAGTAGAGCCATGACAGCAAGCAGGGTGGTGACTGAAATAGCATAGAAGCATGAAACAGAGACAGAACTAGAAGTAGCGGAAGCTTTTTTAGTCTCAAATCCTCCCTCCCCCTACCCCACTCACACCGTAGCATACTTCCTCCAACAAGGCTACATCATGTAAATCTACCCGAATATCAAATGAGGACCAAGTGTTCACATGCCTGAGACTATAGAGAACATGTCTCATTCAAACCACCACAAGCACCAACTGCTTTTTATTGGACCTGAGGCCCACTCTAGTGGTAGGCAGGTGTTCATACCTAGTGCTATAAACCTGTTCAAAGGCCTGTGGCTGAAGAAGTGTGATGATCTAGGGGTAAACCTACCTCTTTTGCTTTGCTAAATGGACATGTTAAACTGTCTCCTAAATATGTATGTGTATGCCCAAATACTGGTGCTTTGATCAAAGAACCTTCTCTCTGCAGTGAATGGCAGTTAATATAGATCCATGGCTGGTAAAGATACTGAGAACAAGTCATCATTGAGTGTTCAGCATTAAATAGAGCACCACTATCACCTCCTTTAAGGCTCAGAGAAGATCATAGAACAGGAAGTAAAGAATGGGAGCGTTGAATGATAGAGAAGCAGCTATAAAACTCCGCTGTGGTTTAAATAAAAATGGCCCCACTAGGCTCATAGGGTGTGGCACTATTAGGAGGTGTGGCTTTGTGGGAGTGGATGTGGTCTTGTTGGAGGAAGTGTGTCACTGTAGGCGGGCTTTAAGGTCTCAGATGCTCAAGCCACACCCAGTGTGGCATTCTCTTCTTGCTGCCTGTGGACAAGCTCCTTCTCAGGATCTCAGCTCCTTCTCCAGCATCATGTCTACCTGTATTCCACTATGCTTTCCACCATAACAACAATGGACTAAGCCTCTGAACTAAGTCAGCCCCAGTGAAATGTTTTCCTCTATAAGAGTTACTGTGGTCATGGTGTCTCTTCTTGGCATAAAACTCTAACTAAGACAAATGTCTGGTGTATGTTGCCTGGCCATGGCACTCACTGACTCATGACCACTGGGACTGCCTACATAGGGCACTAAACTGAGCCAGTGACCATTCCATCATAGATGGGGGAGGGTTCATGGGTCTCACCCTATTAAAGGGAGCTAAAAGCTATCAAGGGCTGGTGGAGGAGAGGAGGACATTGTCATCAGTGACATAGTCATTGGTTAAGTTGCTCAAGCTCCAGTGAACAGCTTCATACCTGTGCCCATACAAGTGGCCCTGATTAAACCCAGTGAGTCACAAAGCAAAAACAAAAACCAGAAAGATGCAAAAAGTGGTAGGGAGGAGGAGTGTGGCTGATGGTGGTGGAAAAGGAGGAGAGAAGTGAAGGGAGATATGTAACCAGAATGTAATATATACAATCGCATATATATGTGGATCTATGTCTGTCTATGTCTGCTTTCCTTCCTACCTGTCTACGCAGTGTAGTCTGTCTCCAGCTTCTGACTCATGTGGTCTAGAGTGTAGTAGGAAGTGGAGGTTGGCCGGGTGGTGGTGTGGCGTACGCCTTTAATCCCAGCACTCTGGAGGCAGAGCCAGGCGGATCTCTGTGAGTTTGAGGCCAGCCTGGGCTACCAAGTGAGTTCCAGGAAAGGTGCAAAGCTACACAGAGAAACCCTGTCTCGAAAAAACAAAAAAAAAAGAAAAAAAAACAAAAAAAAAAAAGTGGAAGTTGATATCTAAATTCAATTATCCAGAAAAATGTGTATATTATACACAAGGGATTGGGGAAGGCTTTTGTTTTATTGATATTATCATTTAAGACATTAGAATATGCTTGTGGGTTGATGGGCCTCATCTAATTAAAAAAATGAGAAACCAATGATGTAAGATTTCATATTATGCATTATGATTAGGAGAGAGGGGGACAAGAATAATTAAATGTGGGAAGAAATGGCTATTTTTCATTATACTGAAGTGAAATCTGTATAACAAAAGACAGCCATCCTCAAGTGAACAATTAGTGCCATTTAGTCCATTCACAATGTTGTGGAGCCACCATCTCTATCCAGCTCCCAAGTACCTTCTTCAACCCTCTGTATGTTATCAGAATCAAATGAGTCACTTGTTTCAAACTCGAATCAAATGGAAAAAGAAAACCACTAGTTGGGAATGAGGGGCCCCATGCACATGTTCCTACGATAAAAAATTGTTGCGGAAACTCCTGAAGCGTTCTTTTATTCATAAGCTTGTAACAACTTTTCCCAAAAGCTTTCCATTCTGAGGTTTCTGTAGGAGTCAAGGACGGCTAGCCTAATACACAAGATCACTTGCCTAATATACTGTCTCTGTCAATGAACTGTTTCAGAACAAATAATACGGTTCTGCTCTCATTTGCCTTTACGAATTTCCTCTTACCTCCATCTTCTTGCATTGATCCTTGGTCCCCTATGGCCTGTGTGTCCCAGATTATAATCTTCTTGTTTACTCCCAAATAAACTCATTGCTTTTAGAAACGCTCTGCTATTCAGGTAGACAGGCCAAAAATAAACCAGGTGCCCACGAAGCAGCCATTTCTATTCTACTCTTCTCTTTGCTTCCACTGCCCCACATCCACCAATCTGTTTTCTGACTGGGATGCATGGATATTTCAAATAAGTGGAATTATACAATATGTGACTACTTGTGTCTGAATGAAACAGGATTTTATAATAATAAGCAGTTTCCCCATTATAAGAGGAGAAAAATTCAAGAATGTGAATTGATGTCCAGAAAGACACAATGATTTAGAGGTGAGGAGACGAGGCAATGCTGATTGCTTCTGTCGGACTGATGAATAATGAAAAGGACAACGTTAATCAATGAGGACACATGTTTAATGAAGTGGAGGCAAGGGTTTGTGAGGAAATTTGAAGTGGTGAATTGGTAATCTCAGAGAGTGGTAAGAGACTTGATTAATCAAATGTATAGGATAAGGGGAGAAGTTGTGTTTCAATAGGATTCTGAAGGTTTAGGACAGCAGTAGGAAGAGGGAAGTGCAGAGAATTGATTATAATGATAGATCTATTGCTAGGTTAACGTGGAAAGTAAGGAGGGTAGGTAGATATTGAGAACTATCTGAGTTTGTGTATTAAAACACTTGAAACTGAATAGTGTAATTCTGAAAAGTATTAGAAGTACAGAGGTGACATTCAAAGTTGGAATGTTTAAAATCAGTTTTTGGAGATGTATTTAAAATCAGTATTTTGGAGATGTTGCTGATGACAAAGTCCATATAGAAAAATCCAAGAAGTAGGCTAAGGGTCGGGGAGATGGCTTACTCAGTAAAGTGCTTCTTATCCAAGCATGGGGAACCAAGTTAGATTCCCTAGCATCCATGTGCAAAGACGTGCAAAGCAGTTTGTTCCAGAAATCCTGGCACTGAGGAGGTAGAGACATATGGATCCTTGCAGCTCATTGGCTAGCTAGTCTTGCTAAATCAGTAAACCCTGGGTTCAGTAACAGACCCTGTCTCAATTAGATGGAGAGTTACAAAAGAAGACACCAACATTGACCTCTGACCTCTAGGCATGTGATCACACCCCAAACCATGTTGTTTTAGGTTCATGGTTCATTTCTGTTATTGTGCAAGATAGCCTGACAAAAAGTGACTAAGGGAGGCAGGGCTTATTTTAGCTCGAAATATCAAGTTATGGTCTGTTACTGTGGCAGAGTCATAGAGGCAGAGACAGAGAGCTAGAGGCAGCTGCATACATCACATCCACAGTAAGGAGAAGAGAGAAACAAGGGTGACAACAAAGACCCAGTGAACAAAACAGCAAGAAGCCTTCCATGTATTTTCACCTGGGCTGCCACTAGAGGCTTCGCCCTGCATTTAGGGCAGGTCTTCTTATGGGTCAAGGACACGTCCACAGGCCGACCTGGTCTAGACAGTCACTCATTAAAGCTCTTTTCCCACATGATTCTAGATTGTTTCAAATTGAGAATTAAAATTAGCTGACAAACATGTACACAGCTACACTATACACATAACACACAGATACACTACACACACAACACACAGGTATACTACACACACACACACACACACACACACACAAAAAAAAAAAAAAAAAAATGTAGGCTAAGGAAAGCTCACTGGAGCTGGGGGGTGTATCTTGGGAGATAATTCTTTATGTCTCTTGCATCTCTGCCTGTGTTGGTACAACTGTTCTGGACTGGGCTTGTTTGTTTTTCTTTTTCTTTCTTTCATTTTTGTAGACATTGTGTAGCCAATAGCCTCAGATGGCAAACATTGTGTTTCACTCCAGTGGAGGGGGCGGACACATATCTTGGCTGCACAATAAAGGTAACACCTTCCTCTGGGGAAAAGGTTGTGAAGCTGCAGATACATTCCCTGTTGTGTTTGGAACCTCGGTTCTGACGGTTCTGACAAACTTGTTACGTATGCACCATGTGCATGGGCTTGCATCAGTCAGTGTCTCCAGGGAAGCTGAGGGAGGGGAAACCGACATGATGAGATGCTCAGGTTCAGATGCTGATTGTGTCATGAGCAGTAAAATTATTGCTATCTGCCCCAGGAGCCTCAGACTTTCTGCCAAAAATCTATGATGCTATAGTAGGCTAAAATTTCAGTTAAACAGGAAGAATATTTTTGATAGATTTTCACCCAACATGGTGAAGCTAGTTAATAACAGTGAATTTTATGTTTTTAAAATTACTAAGGAAATATATTTTTAAAATAAAAATGTTAAAAGTATGTGAAGAAATAAATGTGCTAAGTAGTCCAGTTAAGCCATTCCACAATGTATACATATTTCAATACAACATATACAAAATATATGTACATAAATATACAAAAATTGTCTATTAAAATGTTTATTGAAAAGACAACTTAAAGAAATGGATATGGTTTTGAGGTGAGAGTTTGATAATATGGGAGACAGAGAGTTTTTACTTCAGAAAGTAGTAAGAAAACAAGAGTCTTCTAGGAGAAGCATGTTTTAGTTAGGGTAGGACAGTGAAGGGACAATCCAGAGACAATATTAATTAAAATATTGAAACTATAAGAGTTTGTTGACAATCAACACAAACATGAGGAGAATTTGGAAGTGAGAAGACTGTTCTAATTTTGAAACAGACTTGGAGATATAAGTCAGGATGAATTTAAGAGTGAAATAATACTGAAGGATAACAAGGATATCAGAGTCAAGGACAGAATCTTAGAGTATGTGTAATCTTATCTAAGTTCAATTTGGGTTTCTAGTGAGGTTGAGAATGTAAAATAGGCATAGGTACATACAGTATGGATTCAGTGAAGAAGTCTATACTGCAGGTACAAAGTGTCAATCAGTACATGCAATTATAATGAAAACGATGGAATTGGGTAGCCAAAAGAATGTCTAGTAGGTAGCAAGATAAGAGGGTAAGAACTGGAACTTCAACATTTACTGGCCAGGTAAAGAAGGATAAGTCTGGGACCAGCGAGATACTCAGAATGGAAAGGCACAGGCCAGAGAGATAAGCAGAGAAACCAAAATGCTATGCATCCAAGAGGGGGAAACAGTGTGTGCTCCAGCTCTGGCTTCCTCCAGCAGGGGAAGAAACACTTCAATCTCAACCACATGTCAGAAGGAGGCCTTGACAAAAAGAGACTAGGGTACACTTGCAATTCCCATAAGCATCAAACCCAGTTGGAAAATTTGGTATGACTGGTCAATTTCGGAGGCTAAGTGTATTTTCTCACTCCCCCATGTCAGCAGCCTTAACGCAGGCACTATCATGAGAGGAGGTCTCTTGTTTGAGACTGAACTACCTGCAGGCCTGAAAAATACCAAACAGCCACAAGTCAGAGAACCTAGTGACAGCCACAGCCTCTGAGTGGGAGGTGGACATGCTGAGTTCAGGCATAAGCAAGACCTTATGAAGGGAAATGTGGATGGCGGCCCTGCCCTCTGGAATAAGAAGCAAACTCCACCAACCTGAGGATCATGTAGAGACCAAGAGCCTAGAATCTACAGGAGTTGGCTTTCAGGCCTGAAGGGCCTCTCTGCCTCATGGTTTACTGCTGGTAGGACCAAGGACTCTGAAGCTCAGTCCAGGTACTTAGCTCCACACCCTCAACCCTCTTACAGGCCATTGAATGAAGAGTAGGAAATGAAAGCAAAGACAGATTTTCCAGGTTAGCACTCAGCACTCCATTTGCTTTTTCCAGTTTCCAGTGCACTTGAGATACATCCCTTGTCCTGGACATGAGCCAACCCAAAGCACACTCTGGAGCAAGTGAGAAACTGCCCAGCCCAGGGCAGGCAAGCTAAGTTCTGAATGCAGAAAAGGGAAGCTCCCAAACTGTGGCAGCCCTGACTCTTCTGGGCTGGGCAGTATCACTCTACCTGGCAGATGCGAATAAAGGAGCGGGTCCACTACTTCATCATTTGAAAAATTACATTTTTATTTGTTATGAGCCTTATCTTTTTGATATATATTTAGCATTATTTTTATTTTTATCTTAAATCTTTGTGTTTGTAGTTTATATTTAATTTTTAGTGCATTTTTCTTTACTGTGTAACCAGGTTGTTTTTTTTCCCCCATTACCTGGGTTTTCTCTCCTTCTTCTTGCTGTGTTTTAGTAGTTAGTAGTTTTCACTGATTTTAATTGTCTTTCTCTCTGGTCTGATCTGATCTGATCTGGTCTGGACTGGTGTGTTGCTATGACAGCAGCTTCTTTTCCCCTCTCAGAAAACTTCTGGAGATTTGTGTCCTCAGGAGAAGGCCACTCATCAAGAAGACCTTCAAATCAATGCCCATCCCAATACATGCACACTTATAACACAGGAATATGAAAATACATGAAAAGTCAAGGTGAGATGAGTCATCCTAAAAACCACAGTCAAAACTCCTCAATTACTGAATAAAAAAAAATACTGAAATAATTAAAATGCTTGAATTCAAAAGCCTACCTTTTTTTCAAGCAGATATCAGCCTGCCTCTGCTTCCCAAGTGCTAGGATTAAAGGTGTGCTGCGCTACCACCACCTGGTTCTCAGAAGCCTCCTGTTAAAAGTGATCAATGGCTTTAGGAAATATTGTTTGGATGTAAAGAAGGAAAGAAAAGAAAGGAGGAAGGAAAGAAAGAAGGTAGGAAGGAAGGAAGGAAGGAAGGAAGGAGGGAAGAAAGGAAAGAAAGAAGGTAGGAAGGAGGGAAGGAAGGAAGGAAGGAAGGAAGGAAGGAAGGAAGGAAGGAAGGAAGGAAGGACAAACCACTAACCATGACCACAAACTTTGAGAACTCTCGAACAGAGTGAAAAGACAAAAGAAGAATTCATGATGTTTTCCCTACTTTTCATATTATCATATTAAATACTCGACAAAACCGCTTACAAGAAAGGGGACTTGTTACAGCTAACAGTTTGCAACGTATACAGTCCACCAAGGCAGTAAAGACATGGTAGTTCATGATTCCATGGCTGTGGGAATTTGTGGCCGCACATCACATTGGCAACTGGGAAGCAAAGATGGAGAATGGGGCCAGAAGAGAGGCTCAGCTGTAACCTATAAAACTCGGCCTTCAGTGACTCAGTTTCTCTTATTAGGTCTTACCTCTAAAAGGCTCCATGACTTCCTAGAACAGTGCTACTAGTTGGGGATGAAAAAAAAAGGTCAGACACATGAAACTATAGAGGGACACTCTGACAATAATACACGGGATAGAAAAGGAGCTGAGTTAAGAACTAGTGCATAGTGTGCCCATTCAATGAGATTATACCAGAAACTTCCTCGAACCTAGAGAACACGATGAGTATCCAAGCACAAGGTAGTTTGAATGAGAATGGACCTGAGAGGCTCATGTATTTGCAGGTTTGGTCCCCAGTTCTCAGAACTGTTTGGGAAGGATTAGGAGGTGTGGCCTTGTTGGAGGAGGTGTGTCACTGGCAGGAGTTTTCAAAACCCAAACTATTCCCAATAAGACTTCTCTACCTCATGGTTGTTTCTTAAGATGTAAGTTCTCCAAGGCTTATATGAACCCACAGAGGCCGAAGCAGCATGCAAAGGCCTGTACAGGTCTCACCAGGTCCTCTGCATGTATATTAGAGCTTCCAGTTTGGTGTTTTTATGGGATTCCTGAGTGTGCAAATGAGGGGGTTTCTGGTTCTTGTGCCTTCTCTTGGGCTCTTTTCGCTCCATTGGTTTGCTTGTCCAACTTCAATATGATGGGTCTTGTCTTCGCTCATTATATTTCATTTTGTAATATTTTATTGTCTCTTAGAAATCTGCTCTTTTCTGATGAGAGACAGAAAAAGGAGTGGATTTGGGTGAGAGGCGAGGTGGGAAGGAACTGGTGGGAATAGAGGGAGATGAAGAGTCATCAGAATATATTATGTGAGAAACGGATTTATTTTCAATAAAAGGGGGTGGGGAATGTAAGCTCTCAGCTGCTGTTCCAGTGCTGTTTGCCTGTCGGCTTCCATGCTCTCTGTCATGAGACTCACCATGTGAAACTGTAAACCCCCAATAAACCCTTCCTCTTATAAGTTGCCTTGGGCATGATGGTGTTTTGTCAGGGCAATTGGAAAGTAACTAGGACAGAGAACAAGAGACATTCAGAATCCCATGTAGGCATGACCAAAATGGAACCTCTCCACTATACACTAGAGTGAAAGTTCTAAGGCATGCAAATACTGTTAAAAGCCATGAAGGGAAATGCTAACTTGTAAGCATCAGACCTCTCAGCAGGAAGTTCAGAAACTGGAAAAGCATACAGTAGCATATTCCAAGCTCTGTGAGTAAATACATTCCGAGATTAATATAACCTAAAAAAAAAACCTTTCAAAATTGATGGAGAACCTTGAAAGACAACAAACTAAAGCAATTCATGACCATCACATTCACTTTGCAGAAGATATTTAAATGGAATCCAACACACAGAAACCATCTCAAAAAATGCAGAAAAGGCCTTTGGCAGAGTTACACTTCCCTTCATGATAAAGCTGTGAAGAAACTAGGAATGGAAGGAACCTATGTTAACATTAGGGCTAAATATGACACACATGTGGCCTACATTATAATAAATGGGAAAAATTGAAAACATTTTTTTCTAAAATCAGTAATGAGAGAGGCAGTCCACTTCCCCTCCCTTATTCAATATGGTTTTTGAAATCTCAGAATAAGGCAAGAGAAACAAATAAGTGAGGTATGAGCAGTAAGAGACCACATCATCACAATTTGCAAGTTGTAAGTGTTACAGCTTGGAGGGGAAGGGTTTCCCCAAAGCAAGGATTGCAGCTCTGAAGGGAGAGGCCCTGGCCATCAGGATCCACAGTCACACCACACAACAAACCTCAGACAAGAGATTTATTAGGAAAGACATCTGAGGGTGGCTGCCTCTGCTTGGGAGAGAAGCAACAAAGGACTGAGCAGAAGTCAGGCTTTATACAGGATTTCTTGGAGGAGGGTGGCTTGAGATGGGTGGAGTTTGGGGGCCTAATTTTGGGACAAGCTCAGGGATTGGTGGGATTTTGTGATTTTTTTTGTGGCCTGAAATTTGAGTTGTATTTTTTTTTTTCCTGTAAGGGCTAGAAACAGCTCTTATGGCCTTAAGAGTAGACTGCAGGCATGTAGCCCTATACTTAAAAGGCCTTTAAACTCCACCAGAAAACTTTTAGATATAATAGTTTTAGCAAAATACCTGATTATAAAAATCAAGATCAAAAAATCATTAGCATAAGACTTTCTATATACCAAAATGAACATACTGAAGAAAAAAAAATCAGGAAGATAATCACACTTCACAATAATCTTAAAAATACCTAGGCAATAAGTTTTCTGACCCCTCATTAATAAGTTTCTCCATCAATGCAGTAAGCCAGATCAAGTCAAATTGGAAATATAACAACGGGTTTATTTGAGCAAAGCAACTCTCAGGTGAGTTCTTCAGTCCCAGAGATCGAGGCTGGAGAAGCTGTGCCCCCAAACTGAAGCAGGGAGACTTTATAGGTTGTAGGCAAGGGATGGTGATGTGTCTGGCAGAAACTGGATTTGTACCCAAGTATGGTCAAAAGCTGAATGGTTGAGCTGGGATTTGGTCTGCTGGCAGCTACAGGGAAGGAAGTTGCAATAATTGCCAGAATGCAGAACTGGGCTTTTTGGTGCCTTTGTTAGGAGACTCTCTGAGTGAGTGGTGTTGGAGAGAGAGAGAGAGAGAGAGAGAGAGAGAGAGAGAGAGAGAGAGAGAAGGGGGGGATTTCCAGATAGTGCAGTGGTGATCTAGAGGTTGCCAGTGGAGTGCCAGGCATGGTGGTACACACATTTAATCCTAGCAGTCAGTGTCAGTCAACTGAGAACCACCCATATTCCAGAACCAGATGCTGCCCCATCTCCACCCTGACTTCAGTGACTCAGCACCAGCAGCCCCTCATCCTTAACAGCCAATGTGACATGTTTCCACTGTCACCATGGTCTTGTATTTTCCTTATGTACATATTCCATACCTCCTATAAAGCCCGAACCATCATGGCCTGATTTCTTTTTTTCTATACCCACTCAGAGGCAGCCTTCCCCAATAAATCCCTCAATAAATCCCTTGTATGACGTTTATTGTGTGGTATGATTTTGTGGCATTTCTTGGCTTTCTGATTACCAGGATACCCTTTTGCAAAAAAAATGCTTTCAGTCAGAGGCAGAGGAAAGTAGATCTCCATGGCTAACCTGGTCTATATAATGAGTTCAGAGCCAGTCAAGGCTACAATGAGACCGTCTCAAAACAAACAAACTCCTAAACACCTAGGAATAAACCTAATCAAAATGATTATCAATGAGAGTGTTTCCAGAAAGGTTTAACTGTGCCTCCATACTCTTCTTGGCAATACGATTTTGTTTGTTTGGTTTGGCTTGGTTTTTCAAGACAAGATTTCACTGTGTAGCCCTAGCTGTCCTGGAACTCACTCTGTAGACCAGGCCAGTCTTGGAACTCACAGAGATCCACCTGCTTCTGCTTTCCAAGTGTGCCACCAGTGGCAATAAGATTTTTATAATTTTAATTTTTATACCCTTACAAAAGGCATAAAGGCACAAAATTCTTCAGAATAGTGTCATATAATAATCATCAGTGGACCAGGAACTCTATAAGCTCTGCAATCAGAAAAGCAGCTAAAATGAACAGAACACATGTAAATGTGCAAATTTTCTGTTCTCTGAATCAGAGTTTCTCATCAAAAGTGATGTTGGCAGATAATTATTTATTGAAGGCTTTAGACATTTAATAGCATCCTTTGCCTCTACCCAGTAGACACCACAAGTTATAAATTGTTATACCTTTCCCATTTATACCATCAAAAATTATCTCCAGATATTAGCTAATATAGCCTAATGGGCAAAATCACCCCTGACTGAGAATTGCTACTTTAATTAAAGAACAAATACAATAGTGAAATCTACTTAAATTTTTTGGAATTCTGGAGTGAAAGACCAAGGAGAGAAATTAATTTTTTTTTTCTTTTTTGGTTTTTCGAGACAGAGTTTCTCTGTGTAGCTTTGCGCCTCTCCTGGAACTTACTTGGTAGCCCAGGCTGGCCTTGAACTCACAGAGATCCGCCTGGCTCTGCCTCCCGAGTGCTGGGATTAAAGGCGTGCGCCACCACCGCCCGGCTTTGAACTTAATTTCTTATTAACAGTTTCTTATTTACAAATGAGACTGATATGTGAAAGGACTGAGGCCTTTAAACTACCAAGATATTTAAGGCATAGCAGACACATCTGACATGGCATTTTAAAAATGGCAGTCTAGGCTGGTACATTGCCTATAAATGGAATCAAGTATGACGGTACAGTGGCCATTTTGATCTATTCAGGTGCTGTCAACCATCTCTAAGCTGTGTCATGGCTCCTCGTAACTCCTAAAAACAGAAACCAAAGTCCTAGTTCAAAGACCACAATGCTCGGTCTTCATGGTTACTTTGCTCCTAATGCCTTTTTCGGTCATCCTCATCTTAAGACACTGGGTTTCTTGACATCTCTTTGAGCAACCCAAGCATCCCCTTTTGATCGTGTGTTCTTTTCCCTTAGAAATCGCCGAGTTTTGGCTTCTTCACTTTGTTCATGCCTTTGAACAGGTATTACCTTAGCGGGGGTGGGGGAGGATTCTCTGTATAAAGTAACATGTGTGCTCAGTTTTCTTGTACTGAGAGGCCATCGGTAATGAAGAAAGGTGTCAGCAAGCTCGGTTTTTAGTGCGACCTCTTTTCTTGGTTACCAGTCACCTTTTCCATTATGTGTTCTCTCAGATTTTCTTAGAGACAAGGAGAAAAGAGACAGGAAAGAGGAGAAGGGAGAAGAGAGGAAGAGGAAAATAAGGAGGAAGAAAGGGAGAGGGAGAGAGGAAGAAAGGAAGAGGAGAATCTAGTGTCTATTATAAACAAACCAAAACTATTGGATTGGTTCCCAGGTCCTTATTTTCTTGCTTAGCTTTAATTATCTCTTAAAATACCCTGCTCAAAACAATTACACTTGTGTTAGGACTATAAACTATGAATGAGCAGCCCAATTCAACTTATAAGCAGGTTCATGTCTATCATTAAATTCAAGAAAAATTTTGGCCACTTCTTATTAAAATATCTTTCATTTTCTATATATATTTTCTTGGAACTTCTATGATGACTGTCTTCACACTTGATGGTACCCAATAGGACCCTTAGACTCTATTCAGTTTTACTTTTATTTTGTTTTATTTTATTTTATTTTTGTGATCCTCAGACTGGGCTATTTTGGTTACCCGGTGTCCTGGGTAGTTTTTTTTTTTTTTTTTGTCAACTTGACACAAACTTGAGTCATCTGGGAAGAAGTATCCTCAACCAAATTGCATCCATCAGATTAACCGCTGGGCATGTATGTGGAGCACCTTCTTGATTAATGGTTGATATGAGAGGTCTTACCCCACTGTGGGTGGTACTTCCTCTGGGAAAATGGTCCAGGGCTGTAAAAGGTAGCTTAGCAGGCCAGGGGAAGCAAGTCAGTAAGCGATGCTCTTCTGTGGTCTGTGTTTCCCTTCAATACTTCCAGATTCCTGCCTTATGTTTCCTTGGTGATGGACTATGAAGGGTGAGATGAGATAAAGCTTTTCTTCCCAAAGTTACTTTTGGTCATGAAATTTATCACAGCATTAGAAACCAAACTAGAACAGAAAATGGAAACAGGGACACAGAGTATTGCCGTGAGAAACATGATCATCTTTCTTTTTGAGAAGATTGTGGCGATTTGGGGTAGATAAAGCCTTTGAGTCCTCCGAACTTAATGGACTCGTATGGAAGCCTGGAAAGGACAAATGTTGAGAAGTGCAAACAAGGGTGACCTGGCCTGCGAAGTTTCAGAGGGAAGCAAAGGTTCTATCAGGGCCACCGTTCATGGGGTGCTTTGGATTGAGAATCTGTAGAAGTGGGACTCTCGGGATGATGGCGCCCTTATCATGGCCACAAGTTGACTGGAGGAAACTTTGACCATAAGCCCTATGCTCCAAGGCTCTCTTTCTCCCTTAACTCTGCACTCGAATGTCTGACTGCCTAGAACCTGCCCCCCAAACTCCCCTTCTCCATCAGGACCTGTCTTTCCCCCTTCATTTCCAAATTCTGTATACAGCACCTGCCAAAAATGCAGTATTCCGATGCAGAAGAATACGTGAGGCTTCAGTCTTGCATTGACATTGTGATAAGGCACGTGGTCCGATCACCAGCCACTAACACGTCCAGGACTGATTCTGCATTGGGTTATTCAAGAAGGGGCCTGAGGGGTGAGTGGCTGGACAAAGAGACATTACCTCTGCTCTTTGGGCCCCATGGAGCTTCAGGGACATTCTGAGCCAAGACCCAACCCAGGGCCTCCTGTGTGGACAGGACCAACCCCAGCCAGACACCTTCAGAAGAATGCCACTCAGCAGCTGTCCACCATCTCCTTCCTGCTCTTTGCTGACAGGTATCATCTCTGTGGCCTTTCTGCTACTGCCACTGAAGAATGAACTTGTCGTCCAGCTGCCCCCAGTCCTGCACGTGTCCCTGGGACAGAAGCTGGTGGCCGCTTACGTCTTAGGCCTCCTCACCATGGTGTTCCTCCGGACCTGAGCTCTCACCTGAACCCACCCCACCCACCCACCCTCTCCTCTGAGGGCAGGGACCTGAAGCAGACATTGCCATGTTTGCACCCGGCCCCTTCTCCTTCCTTTCGGTTGCTCACCCATCAGTTGCCAGGCTCCTCCTCAGCAAACACCCTAGGATTTATACTCATTTCCAAGTTGAACAAAACACATGAAAAAAAAAATCTATAGAAGCAAAACCTTTGCTGGAATAATTGGTGGTGGTTAGCTGGGGCTGATGAGTCTGTTGTGATTAATAAGAGACCAGAAACTATTGAGGTGAACTCTTCTGGCAAATATCCTCAGGGTCGGCACACAAAAGCTGTGGCCAAAGGGTGCCAAGGCCGCATCTCCAGCTGGCAGCCAAACTTGGTAAGATGTGAGAGTCTCCACGTGGTATTGATTTTGGTTTCTACTGTGCTGTTAACATAGCAGGTTTGACGTTAAAAAAGAAAGATTATGCATTAACAGCAATGTAGTTTTCAACAACACTGAGGTTGTAGCAGTGGCAGAGAAAGACTAATTCTATAATTTTCAACCAAGATCAGGCAGATGAATAATTTAAAAAGATTAGCTCGATACTTCAGCAGCTTTTTTCGGAGTCTTAGTACATTCTAAACCTTCTATCACTCCAAAATCAGTTTGGGGTGCATTTAGCTGCAGACAAAGATGTGTTCAGTCATTGGCGACCTTAACTTAGTGGGCACTTGTTGGCTCTGATGGGCCTTTTGCAGAACCCCAAGCTCTAGAGTGCTACATTGGGAGCCTACCGCATGTGCTGGAGAAGTCTAAGACTGGACTATATGTGGTAGACCTTATGTGAATTTACTCCGAGAATTACATTCTTCGCCGAAGAAGTTTAAAAAAAGGAGGCTGGGTTGTGTGTGTGTCAGTGTGACTGCACATCCATACTCATCTTCTGAGAGTAGGATTCTGTAGTGGATAGCCATCCCAGCATTGGCCTGCAAGTTCCAACCCCCACTGAGGCTTCGGTAATGGTCACGCCTACAAGGCAGGGCGAAGGAAGGAAGAGGAAGACCCAGGATGGAGAGGAGGGCTCTCTTGGTTCTGGAACACTGGACGCAGGCCACACCGCCGGACTGCGCCATACCTTTCCCAGACCCTGCAACCTACCTATCCCTTCATTTGTAAGTTACCCCACAAAATAAACCTCCCTTTTAACTACGTGGAGTGGCCTTAATAATTTCACCAATAGGATACTTGTTTATGAATGTATGGCATCAATAAGCCACCTTTAAATAGTGACTTGAAAGTATTAGTTAGTCTGAAATAATACAGGAAAATCAAAGTTTACACTGTAAAAGGGTAGGGCCTCTTCCACTAGATTGTGCAATCCACTATGAGGAGATGTTTAGTGTTAAAATTGTTAGTGCTAGGAAAATGCTGAACTTTTAAGGTTTTTGAATGACTGCATAGTTTGGTTGAGTGGGCGCCTTGGGATTTACTAGTCATCATTTTTTTTTTTCTTTTTTAATTCTGTATTTGGGGCCTGTGAGATGGTTCAGTGGTAAATGCAACTGCTCCAGCCTTCTGAGTTTGCTGAGTTGGATCACTGGACTCTCATGGTGGAAGGAGAAAACCAACTTCCACAAGTTGTGTTTTGGCCTGAGTGTGCAGCAGTATGCACGCATCCACACAAGGAACACACAATAAATAAATACAAAAAAGGTTTTGTGTTGACTTTTTAAAAGTCTATATTTTACATATGAATAGAATGAATTTGGGAATTTGGGAGGAGATCGTTATTTTAGTGTCCTGTGTGATGGGATGTGTTTGGCCTGTGGTTACACCTATTATCATCTTGAAAAAAATTGCAATTTCTGCTTTAAAAAATGAAGTAATGATTTTTTATCAGCTCTGAAATTCTGGGCCTGTGTCTAATATGTAACAGACTCTCAATATTGTTGAATAAGTGATTTACATTGTATAAGATCCCATATTTAATTAGTAAAGAAAGAAGTGGGGGGGAGAGGGCGAGGCGAGGGAGAAAACTGTATTTTTGGTAAACATTTTAATTTTTACCATTAGGGTTCTTGTTTATTTTTTACTAGTTTTTGTTTTTGAGATTTTAATATCATTACATTATATCTCTTTCCTTTTCCTCCCTCCAAGCTCTGCTCCCTTTTAAATTCATGTCCTTTTTTCATTGTTTCATGCTAGTATCATGTCAGTATAATGCTACTCTCATGCATGTATGTTTTCAGGGCTGACCATTTGGTACTGGTGAATATTTTCAAACTGGGCAGTTTTCAAAAGGAGAAGCTATTTTTGTGTATCTCATCGTGTAAGCTGCAAGTTTCCCCAGTTCCTCAGACCACACAAGTTTTCTAGTCAGGCACCGCTGTAGCTGCGTCTCCTGACTCAGCCTTGTTCTTCTCCCCGGCATCCCACAGGCACATGACTTGTGTGTGTACCTGTGGTGTTGTGTGTATGTGTGAGCAGGTACATACATGAAACAAGAGTGTGTGGTGGCCGGAGGTTATTGTTAGGTATCAACTGTTTTCCATTTTATCTTTTGAGACAAGGTCTCTAACTGAACCAGGAACTCACCGATTTGGCTAGACCCACCAACTAGACAGCTCCAGGGATCCACCTGTCTCTGCCTCCTCAGTGCTAGATTTCTAGACCCATACTCATCTTACTGGTGCTGGGGGTCTGTCTGTCTGGACTTGGGTCCTCAGACTTGCCATGGTAAGCACTTTACTGACTGGGCCACTGTTAATCCCAACAGCAAGAACGAGACCACTGCCACAATTTGAGCCAAATTTGAAGCAAGCTTGATATTTTTAATTGGGGTGCACCCAAGAGCTGGCCAGCGACTGTCTCCTAAGTCCGGTTTAAGAAAGCAGTCCCGAATCCATTTCTTGGGCCCCTTTCTAAAGAGGAGTAAAATCATGTGTAGTTTTACAGAAGACAGACAATAGGGTAACAACGAAATATAGAAAAAAAATCTCAAAACCCCCCCCAAAAAACCATCATGTGGTCACCACGTAATTAGGGAGGGTTCAGGGAGGGTTAGGGACAGTCAGGGTATTCTAAAAAAACAAGTCAAGGTCATGGGTTGGAGGAGGTCAGGTTCCAGGAAACAGAGAGCAACTCAGTTCTTTCAGTAAACAGAAGCTTATTTTTAACAGTACAGCATAAAGGCTCCTGCCTTCAAAATGGAGTCAGGCAGGTTCCTGACCATCCCCCAGCTTCACTATCACCAACGTTTAATGGCACAAAGAAATAAGTCTAAAGAAACACTTTGTATATTTGACTTGATTGTATTATTATATTAAATTGCACATATTCCAAGTTTTTGACAGCGAACAATGGCAATTTCTATGGCACAAAATACATACATTTAGTATTAAACACTGTGCTTTAGAAATAGTAACAACGGGGTTTCCACAGTCTCCCAGTTCTTATCATCTCTGGCCTGTCAGGGGTGTGGTGAGCACAGTGTTCTAAAATATCAGAATCCTGCGTTTCTCTTATATCGCAGTAGGCAACTTGTGGTTTACTAACAGGTATTAACTGGTAGTTTTGTTTTGCCAGTTATTCTAAAGGGCTAGTATGAGTAATTACACGTTTTGTAAAAAAGAAATAACTAGGTTATTAATATCCCTCTTTCAGGTCGGCCTTAACGTTTCTAACTACAGAGAACACAGGCTTCTAGGCCCTAATCCCACAGAACCTAGCTTTGTGACAAACTGTCAAATTGTGCTTCCTGTGAACTGCCCGTACAACATTTGAATAACAAGGCCTTCATTTATGACTTTTAAGTAAAACTCAGTTTAGGCATGAGATCAATTTCCAAAACCACTTTCTTGGCAAAATTACTATGATAGCACGTCTTAAATCGGAATCCGCTGTAACTTCTTTGCTGCGGCCTTCAGTCTCTGGATTACTAACTAACTTGGAGGAATTTATTCACTTTCCCTTCTTTGGAACTGGGCTGCAATCTAGCCCGCCAGGAGGGCAAGGGTCGGGGCTGCTGCGGCTGCTGCTTCGCTGTCCTTATCTCAGGCGGCCCGTGCAGCTAAACAAACTCTGCTGGAGGTCTTGATAGGCAAATTTGTGAGCCCCTATTTAGGAGCTCAAGCCAACTCTCCCCAACCCCCACTTGCCAGTGTTCCCCTCCTGCGCCCCAGAAAGCGCAGCCTCCGGGAGCGCTGGGCAGGTTCGGACCGCGCTCCGGCGACCTCTCCGCGAGCCTGTGCCCGAACCGCTGTCTTTAGCCGGACCGCGGCCGCCCAGGACCGACCGGGCCCGGTCTCCTCCATCGGCAGCGGCTTTCAGAGGAGCTCGCTCCCGCAACTCGGCCACCCGGTCCTCCAGCCGCGAAGATGTCGGCCTCCAACGTCAGCTTGCTGCGCGAGACTTCCCGGCAGGTCGTGGCCGGAGGGGCTGCAGGTAAGGCGGCCGGCTCCCTGCGCGCGAGCCGCTCCCCTACTGCACCACCCTGCAACGTCCCTAAGCCTGGCCTTCCAACGAAGTTTTGTGGGCGTCCTCCTAAATCTTCCACCACCCAGTTGGCGAAGAGCAGGGGAGCAGCCGGTGGTGGCGGCCGAGTCCTCTTTGGGGCGCAGTCCCCACTTAGCTGCTCTGCTCCCGGGTTCCTCCTGCTTTTCTCTGTTTCTATGGCGTTGAAAAGCATCGCCAGTCCCTGAAACTTACTGGGACTTCAAGGAAGCTTCCCAAGCCCCACCTTTTCGTCTTCCTTTAGTCAGCTGTTTTTACTTGAAAAAGATCCAGTTCCGTCTTACTTAACTTTCTTAGCAATTTTCTTCCAAGCTCCAAGCGAGGGAGGATCGTAACATAAATCTTGCCTCTCTTCACAGGGATTCTTACTGGGTACAGTTTTGTTTTGTTTTGTTTTGGGGGGTTATATGCATGCCATAAATAGGTATATTAAAATTAAATGCACACGCTAACATATATGAACACCTTTGATGTCATCGACTCACATTAATTTGTGGAGAGCTATGTGGGAGCGGGGGTGGGGGCGGGGGAGAGGCTTTACAAAAAGCTGTTAAAACCTGTCTTTGCAATGATTACTGTCAAATGCAGCTGGAGGAAGTTGCTCACTATCAAGTTATGTGCACACATTTTTAAGATACTTAAAAGTTGGTTGGATACTTGGTCTCATATGCCATGATTCATTTTAATTATAAATATATAATTTAATTACCATAATTCTTAGGCCTTAACAATTTTATAAGCGTAGTTATTCTTTTAATAAATTTTATTACGGTAACAATGGTAAATAATATTAAGATTGACTAGATGATGGCCAATACTTATGTTGAATAGTAACATTTGTTTTCAAGCAAATTTGAACTTTTAAATAATGGATTCCGTCAAATTATGACTAGTTATATGTCATGAACTGGCTACATCTCAGGGGTACCATAAGCATCCAGATATGTCACATAGAATTTGCATATTTTCTTGAGATGATATAGTTATAAAAATGAGACATTTGTTTTTGTATGCATATATGTATATATATTTTATGTATATATTATATATTGTATTTTTATATGTATATATATTTATGCTTGATTCCAACTCTGTGATCCTGAGCAAAGAACACTCAGCTAAACCAGGGCGAAAGTAAAGTTGGTTAAGCATCATAAAGTATGCCCAGTGACTTACAGGCATCGCAGTTGGTTTGTATAATCACAGTGTTAGGCATAGTTAAACTCAACGTCAAAAAGTAGACCAGACTCTAATCCTATTTATGCTAAATCTTCTTGGATAAGCATTTGGCACAGATGTCTTGATGCCATCATATATGCCTATTAATGTAAATGAGAATTAATCAGTTAATATGAATAAATGTTAAGCCATTTATAAGAAAATTTAAAATAGGCTGGTTGACTTATACAGTTTATATTGTGGCATTCTTGATACTTAAGAAGGATAGTTAATACTTTAATCATCCTGAAAGTCATATTTTCTTTTTGGCCTTTAAAAGCATATTAATAAAATTTTATATTTAATGAAACTGTAATAATACAGGTTGATCTTGTTACTTGTACTACAGCAAGGGCCAGAAAGAAAAAACACACATATGAGAGGTAGAATTTTTATAAAAATAAGGTGCATTTGAATCTCTGACACTAGACATACTAACGTCTGTCTCTTTCTGAGTGTTAAAATCATCTTCTGGCTGCAGAGGTCAAAAATAGGTTCTAAAAGAATGTTCTCTTGAGGAAAAAAGTAAAGAAACTGTAGAAGTTTATTGGGAAGACACAAGTGTCTCCTGGCATTCAAGGTCTGGTGTCATTTCTTGGAGAGACTGGAACACTCAGGAGAATGATGGATGTGACATTTCTTCATCTCGTCTGTGCCAGGTGGTCCAGTATCCTCAAGGCAGGAGAATAGTGACTAATGCTAGTGCCACTACACCTACTGGGTGTTACTATGGTTTGCCGTGCTTCCAAACATGCCGACTGGTAAAAAGTAGGCAAGCCCAAATGGATTGCGATAGTTTGTTAGTCAAACAGACAACAAAGGCAAATCATTATGGCATTAGTTCCCTGTGTAGTTGGAGTTCCAGGTAAGAGTGAACAAAAGAGACCACTAGACTGAGTATCTGGCCTCTGCTGTTGACGGTTTCCTTCTAAACAACAGCCAAAGTGTCTTATAGACTTTAGCTACAATCGAAAACTGTCACCAAAATAGGAGCAAGATGGAAAGTCTTGTGTTTAAAACTAAGATGATGGATAAGAAGTTATATCTAGCATCCTTCCACTAGAGAAGGAGAAAAACCACCCTTCAGCAGCTTACCAGGTGGGATGCCTATCTCCCCTCCCCCTTGAATGTGTGTGGGGTATCTTGCCTTCATGCATGTCTGAGCACCGTGTGTGTGTGTGTGTGTGTGTGTGTGTGTGTGTGTGTGTGTGTGTGTGTGTAGTACTGAAAGAGGCCACAAGGGGTGACAGAACTCTTGGAACTTGAGTTACAGGTGGTTGTGAGCCACCAAGTGGGAATCGAATTCTGCTCCTCTGGAAGACCTTCATCACTGAATTATTTCTCTAGCCCTTCCTTCTTTTCAATAAGGAGCAATCTCAGCCTTCTGCCAAGCAGACTGGTATGCCATGCCAGCTGCCTTATGTGGAGATGTACAAGGCTGCAAGGGTGCCATCCTGACAAAGATATTTCCTGAGGTGATCATAGGACCTGGAGAAGTTTTGTTTCTCACAGTTAACTGCTATTTTGAGTTTTTCATTCCATTGGTTAGAATTTGGTGTCCAACAGCTTCCCAAATATTCATGCTCTTGAATGACATTTCTGGAACAGGGGCAGGGGTTGTTTTTAATTCAAAATAGGGGAGATTCCAAATTACCCAATGTTGATAGGAACCCACCTCTATCAATTAACTATAGCCTATCCCCATTGGATGGTGGTACATATGGCTTGGGGAATTTCAGAGGAAAGCTAGAAAAACTAGATACATCATGGAAAGGGTAATAAGTTTATTTTGCAATGTCTCTCTCTTTTACTATGTGATGTCTTATGCTGTTTGCCTTTAAAAGACTAAAGGTATTGATGGCTAGCTGTTTCTTAGCATGCATCTAAAGCCTAGTTTAGGGCTTATAGTTATAGCCAGATCCTGTAGTATATATCTAGATATTGCTACCAGTAGTAACTTTGTCATACGCGGTAAAGATTGTGCTCAAGCAAGTCAATATGCACTGGATTTTTAAAAAATTAATTTTAGTTTTAGGGTGTGTGTGTGTGTGTGTGTGTGTGTGTGTGTGTGTGTGTGTATGCACAAATGTGTGTGCCCACAGGAGCTAGAAGAGGGTGTTTGACTCTCTGGATCTGGAGTTACAGGTAACTGTAAACTGCCCTACATGGGAGCTTAGACCTGAACCTTGGTCCTGTGCAAGAGCAGTAAGTACTCTCAGCTTCATTTCCCAGCCCATGTACTGAACCTTTATGGAATAATCTGTGCTCTTGGGATTTCTGTCCTATGAACATGGTCACTCTCCTTAACCTGGCATAGGACTTTTCTATCTAAACCTCAGAACCTTTGTGTTGCGAGAGCCTGCCAGATGTCCTCATAAAGGAAACTACTAAGTTTTGTCCTTAGAGAATCCTCTTTCATGGCACCAACTATAAGGTCTTCCTTCTGCTTCCCAGGGTCTTATTTCCGGCTCTCCAAGTCTAACTCTTTCTTAGAAGGCCTCCAGACTCATTTCTCTCCATGGACCACAAACACAATGCCTCTGCCAGAGGACACTGATGTACTTTCCCAACCTTCCAGCTAGTGATTTCTTCCTCCAGTAGGCAGCCTACCCCTGGTGCCCTGTAGGTATGCTGGACCCTCACATCCTTATCAATTACTTTATTTTACTTTGTGCCTTTCCCATAACTATGTTGCTTTTATTCAAACTATTCTTTAAACCTATGTTCTTAGCTTCAAATACTAGCATAATGTTCAGGTGTGTTGAGTCCTAGAAGTCAATGGTGAGAACTCAAGTCCCATCATTGCAGAATGGATAAAGATGAGGGTCAGATATCATCCTTGTTACTCAAAGCATTTCCTGTGGATGAACAGCAAGAAGTATGATGTCAGCTGGATCGGGTGACATTCACCTTTAATCCCAACACTTGGGAAGCTGAGGCAGGCCACTGTTTGTTGAGTTATAGGCCAGCGTGGTCTATATAGTGAGACTTTTTTTTTCTAAGACAGGGTTTCTCTATGTAGCTTTGGGCCTTTTCCTGGAACTCACTCTGTAGCCCAGGCTGGCCTTGAACTCACAGAGATCCGCCTGCCTCTGCCTCCCAAGTGCTGGGATTAAAGGCTTGTGCCACCGCCACCCGGCTATAGTGAGACTCTAATCTAAAAAGCAAACAATAAACACATAAGAAATACAATGGCACCTGGAAATTTGTTTAAAATGTTCAACTTCGGGCTTCTTCCAAGTATGGCATACCAGAATCTACATTTTAGGTAGGCTTCAGGTTATTGACTTTTAAAGTACTCTGTTAGATCTTTGAGCAAATGTACTCCACAGAGTGGCAGGGTTCAAGCTGTATGGCAGACAGTGGCAAGTAAAATGTTTTTGGCTTTCATTGTGGATCAGAGTGGACATGGAGGTGAGAAGAGAATGAATTCTGTAGCCCTTATAATGTGCCTTCATGTTAGAGCTTTCAGGCATATTTTCTGTCTTTCTAGATACGTTTCATTTGGTTTCTGCTAAATAAGCTGCCAATACCTTATTTCCAGTGCCTGGCATGTGTTTCTGTCATTTTTCTCTGTTGAAATATTAAGCATTCCCCCAAATCTGGTTTGAGAATTTGTTTCCATAAATATTTTGCAGGTGTTTTCCTCTTTAAGTTCTTCCACCTTCCCATCAACTTGTGAATAATGCAAACATTAAACTAGCTAATGTCCGTTGAGTGTTAAATGCCAGTCAGTTCTAGGCTAATGCCTGGCCTTAGTTTAGCTTGCCATTACTGTGATGAAACACCATGACCAAAAGCAATTTGGGGAGGAGAGGGCTTCTTCAGCTTACACTTCCACATCCATAGTCTGCCACTGAAGGAAGTCAGGACAGACACTCAAGCAGGGCAGGAACCTGGAGGCAGGAGCTGATGCAGAGGTCAGGGAGGGGAGCTGCATACTGTTTCCATGGCTTGCTCACCCTGCTTTCTTATAGAACTGAACCACCAACCCAGGCCAACCCAGGGATGGCCCCACCCATGACTGGCTGGGCTCTCTCCTGTCAATCACTAATTAAGAAAATTTCTCGAGGCCAGGTGGTGGTGGCGCATGCCTTGTAATCCCAGCACTCGGGAGGCAGAGGCAGGTGGAGTTCTATGAGTTTGAGGCCAGCCTGGTCTACAGAGCTAGTCCAGGACAGGCTCCAAAGCTACAGAGAAACCCTGTCTCGGGGAAAAGAAAAAAAAAAAAAAAAGACAATTTCTCAGGTGGACTTGTGACTTGTAAATTCACCACTAGACTATGTGGTACACACTGAATCCCATTCACATTGGCAAACCTAGGGCCCTTCTGCAGTCTCTCAGAAATTTGCTCTTTCAAGTCTTCCAGTCCTTTCCATAATACCCCCCTAGAGCCTATTCCCCTTGTACAGGGTCATTTTGCAAATATAACACTGATTCTCCAATAGTTTTGTCCACTCCTACTTATCCCCAGCCTCATCCTTGCCCTTTGTGATATATAGGCATACACCCCAGGTCTTCATCAATTTCTGTATTCTACTTTGTACATCTTCCTGGAAGCCATTGCTTTGTTTGAAATTAACTGATCAGATTATTCTGGGGGAAAAAAGGTTTTCTGACTTTGTGCTAAATACAGTTCAAGTACTTTGAGAACTGTAATCTCATTAACAACTTTCAGCAAATGAGAGTCAAGTGTCAGACCCTTCTGGGGAGCAGAAGCCTGGGATTCATGGACAGGCCTCTAAGAGATTAAATTCTGAGAGCATATAAAATTATTTCTTATTCTAAAAGAGAGTACAAGATTTCCAACCAAAATGGTTAAAAGATATAGAATAATTTCAAATTGTCATGTAAAAAATTCTGGATCTTCCATACTTCAAATGCTTCATTTTCATAATATTTTTTCCTTTATTTTTACCCTATCATAATTGTTTAAATATACTTAAAGGTGATGCATTAACGGTACATACACTAGAAGTCTTCTGGATTTTAATTTGTAGTAGGTAATAAAAGGGCCTGTACACCAGGGGGTAATCAAGGGTAAATTTTTGATCAAGGAAATTTCTTTCTCAGAATGAGTGCAAAGGGGGCACACATGTGATTTGGATAAATGACACCTTTGGAAATTCAGGAGGAACTGTAATTGTTGGATAATAAATGGCAAGTTGTAGTGAAACAGGTGAGCCCCGTGACACATCAAAGGGGGACTGGAGCCCATTATCTGGATAATTAGGGGGGGGGGGAAACAATTCCCCTTTATTTCCACCACAGAGGAGGAAGCAGCTCTGTTGCTCAAATTAATTATAAAATACCATTAAAGGGTGTGTGTTCATTAAAATGTAGTCTTGTCTCGCTAAGAAAAATCTCGTCTTCAGAATATGAATTATAGAGCAAAACAGGAGTTGCATAATTACATTTCAAAAAAATTCTTGTTTTCTTGTGAGTGATATTTGAAAAGTTTTGCAGTCACTAGGTGGGTACTTTACTTGGTTGACATAAAACAATGTTTTAGAGATAGGCCGCTAGACCAACCCTTCCTGCCCTTCCACTAACATGACTACAGTAACTCAGAGTATTAAACATTCTGTTTCAGAGGTAACGCTGTAGAGGCTGAGAAATGTTTGTGACCTACATGAAGGAGTAAATAACAGAGGCTGACTCACAGAACAACCATTCATTCTTAGGCTCCTCTTCCAAGAGAGACATAGTCACAGGTTCTAATCATTTTTAAGACTGATGCCTGCAACAGTACTTGGAACAATATTTTGTTTCAACTATTTAGTAAGTGATGTAAAAAGTATCTTGGGGTCTAAAATCTGACACTTCTTGGTGAGAGGCTTACAATAGCAACTTAACACTTCAGGACTCCAAACTGAAAAGAGATGCTACAAATCATTGTCAAATACCTTTAAACTTTTTATTACATTTTAGTTTGTCTATTGTGTGTGTGTACATGTGTATATATGTGTACACATGTGTGTATATGTGTACACATGTGTGTATATGTGTACACATATGTGTATACATGTGTGTATATGTGTATACATGTGTGTATATGTGTACACGTGTGTATATGTGTACATGTGTGTATATGTGTACACATGTGTGTATATGTGTACACATATGTGTATACATGTGTATATGTGTATACATGTGTGTATATGTGTATACATGTGTGTATATGTGTACACGTGTGTATATGTGTACACGTGTGTATATGTGTACATGTGTGTATATGTGTACACGTGTGTATATGTGTACACGTGTGTATATGTGTACATGTGTGTATATGTGTACATGTGTGTATATGTGTACACATGTGTATACACATGTGTGTATATGGGCCATGGCATCATGGAGTAGTCAGAGGATAACTTGCAGTTGTCAGGATTTTTTGGTTACGTGAGTCCAGAGGATCAAACCCAGGTCACCCACCAGTCTTGTCCTTCAGCCACCGAGCCACTTGCTGGCCCGTTTTCAGACATCTTTATGATTTAAGTGATGTCTCTTTAAATGTAAATGAATAAATGAATGAATGAAAGGAACAGGATCATGAAACTCCTAAGGAATGTCATACTAGATTTAGACTGATTTTTTTCTTTTGGTGGTGTTTGAACCGTATGTTAGGCCAGCCCTCTACCTCTGAACTATATCTCTAGCCTTTAATTTGATTTTTCTTATGGATTTTCTTGTCTCTTTGCTTTCATTCTTACATTTATATTATATCTAAACTGGAAAGTTGTTATTTTTCAAGTAATTAGAATATGTAAATTGTAGTGTCAGTTATTAGTGAATCTTGATCCGATCATAATCTCTATGCTTTTTAAATATTTTTGTTTGTTTGTTTTTTGAGGCAGGGTTTCTCAAACCCTTTGGAGCTTTGGAGCCTTTCCTGGAACTCGCTCTGTAGACCAGGCTGGCCTCGAACTCACAGAGATCCGCCTGTCTCTGCCTGTGGTTTTATGGTCATTTTTCTTCCATAGTCAACCTCTCTGAAAGTTTTCTCACTTGATTTTCAACTTACTATAACTGGTGTATCTATTTTTGCTGGAAATTTTACCTGCCAGTTTTCATTCTCAACTGTATCTCATAGGGTAGAAGTTCACATACTTTGTAATTTTTCTTGCGGTTGTTCTTGAGGTTTGTTCACAGCCTTCTTCCTGTTTGTTCATTCAGTCATTTGGACAGGGTCTCTCTGAATCTGTGGCTGGGGATGGCCAGCTTCTCACTATGCACCAGGCTGGCTTTGAGTTCGCAGCAGTTCTGTGGGCTCTGTCTCCAGAGAATCGGTTTTGGGGACTACATGCAGCTTTTGAGTCCTTCATGGTCTCCTTTGCTGACTATCCACAGGCTTGTCTGTTGTCTCCCCGACAAAGGTCAGCTGCCCTCCGACTGACCTGCAGCTCTTTGCAGTGACTCCCAGGTCTGCCTCTGCATCCTCATTGTGCCCCGAAGAGACACACTTCTTGTATTTTTTTAAGATGTAGCGTTTGTTCTTTGATAATTTCACGCATGCGTACAGTGTATTTTGAACATCGGCCACTCCTCCCTCCTCCCATGACTCTTCCCAGATCACCCTCCACTTCCTACACACTCCCATCTCCTGTCTTCTTTTAAAGAATAACCCGGCGAGTCCAATTTGTGTCGCCCATATACTCATCGGAGCTGGCCATGAATCTATTTTCTTTAAAGCCACACCCTTAAAGAAAGCCGTCTCTTCCTTCCCCAGAGGCTAACATCTGTTCAGGGCTCCTCAGCTAGGTTTGGGGGCTGATAACACTCTCATCCATCTGTAACTTTGCAAAGTCACATTGCTGATGAACACAGTAGTAATAACATGAGATTGATACTCAGCCGGGGCTCTAGTGATTTCCAAAGACAGTCAGGAAACATACTTTGAAATTACTCCATCTTCAAATGCCGTTTTCTCTTTGTTGTATAGTTGAACTCATTGCCATTTTGATTTCAGTCATATTCATTCTTTTTGTCAACCAAAGAAGTCATAAATGGATTTTCTTGCATGTTTACTTAGGTTGGGTACATATTTTGTAGCTATCAGGGTCAATAAGCATGATAAAATCAATAAGAACTGGTAAGACAAATATCTTCTTGAGTGCTGATAACATTTACTGTTTACTGTGTTCAAAGTATTTTCCTTGGCTTAAATTGTCTATATTAAATTTTGATTTCTTAAAGATGAGGAAAGTAAATCTCAGAGAAATTAAGTTGCTTGCTCAAGATTAGTGACAAAGCATGAAACCCAAATTCTGTGTTCTCTCCCTCCCTATCTCTGTTTTTTATTTTCATTTTCAAAACTTGCGCTCTCAGCCACGACTCTGCATTATTTCTGGTGCAGACTGGGAGATAATGTGAGCAGCCCCATGGATAGCATTGAATTTACTCACCTATGAAAAAGGTAAAAAGGTAAGGGTTTTAAGTTGTTTGAAGTGGATGTATCTTCAGCCTTTCCTTCCGAATGAGTTCGGGTTAGATGCAGAGTGGATTTAGCTTAGTGCATATAAAAACTGCAGTATTGTAAGGTGACTATATGTCTTCTTTTTCTGTGTTTTTTTTTTGTTGTTTTTTTGTTTGTTTTTTGGTTTTTTTTTGGAGCTGAAGATTGAACCTTATGCTTGCTAGGCAAGTGCTCTACCACTGAGCTAAATCCCCAACCCCCCATTCTGTGTGTTTTAACAGAGTTAGATGACATCTACAGTGAAATTATGCCTACAAAGAGTTCTATAAGATGAATACATTAGGGAGAGGGAAGATGCCTATCAGCATGCTAATATTTCTTCATCAGTTACCAATATTTATAGACCACAAAGAGTGGAAACAATTATAGAAAAGTGTTGAATATTGATTTTGTTGTTGTTGTTATTGTTATTTTGTAAAATTGTTGTAGAGAGATATTAAAGCACTCTGTAATAAGTTAATATCATCTCCAGAGATTTGAGGGTTGTCAGGGTTATATTGGAACTTCCTGTTAGGGCTAGTGTATCACAGTGGCATCTCCATCAGAAACTTAAACTAAACCTTCTCTACTTACGCAGATCTATAGATGGCGCTGTCTTCCTATAACTTAGATGAATTGCTTAAGAAAAAATAAACTACAGGTAGGCTTAGATCTAGGGTGCTTAACTCCTGATTAGATTCCATCACAAAGCATTTGGAACAGATTCCTTCAGATGCCTTGCACAATTCTAGAAGATCTATAGTTGAAAAATACAGAGAACTATACTTTAGAATTAAAAATTTTCTTTTAACTATGATTTTCAGTTATATATGGAAAAATAAGCTAGATGTAGTAATAGAGAGAGATGGAGGAAACTATTTCTATTTGCTATAATATTTATCTTTATGGTAGTCTTTCTTTGGGATTTAGAGTCTTGGATTTAGCAACAAAATTGCTGCTAAATTTAGATAAATATCACATTTGTTGTTTTCAAGATGTTATATATTACTGATAGAAACTGCTGGATTCTGCAGTCTGGTTGGTTCTCTAGGATTATTATGGATGGAGTGTGCATTATGGTAATAGTATATTATAAACTTCTGTCAGCCAGAGCAGGAGTACCAACTGCATACCTATTTTATTTTTGTGTCGAGTCAGCTATTGTTTTAATGCAGTGGCATTTAACAGAAGAAATTAGAGAGATGTATGAATAATATATTGTCCTTAAATATAAATTTCAGATACAAAAAGATTAGATGGATTCATACTGGGTTGTAGATTTGATTTGTTTGTAAGAAATATTCAAGGTTGGTTTCTGTAAACATACTTTTAGCCACATGATGGCAGTGCAACTTTCCTATGGCTTCAAAAACTGCCTTTTAGTCTAATGACTAGGAAATTAAACTTTTTCATTCTTTCTTAGTGAGAAATGTATGCAGGTAAGAATTTTAGGACAGTTGTAATGAGGATAAATACTGAAAGTACCTTATAAAAGAAGTAGAAGGGACTGGTTAGTGACTTTTTATTGTATTTTTTTAAAATGAAGCAATTTTTAGTTGTAATAAGAAATCATATTTGTCAAAGTTGGGAGTGTTATGACACCAAAGTGGTAAGTCTATTGGCAACTTTCCTAAGAGAGGAACATGCTTTCACCACGTTTGCTGAGAAGCATCCTGCGGATATTGCTTGGGATTAGAAACTCAACAGAGAGAAAGGCAAGAAAATTAAGACAAAAGTAAAGACACTGGATTCGAAGTCTTTAATGTTTATATCTTCTGTAAGTAGAAGTTTCCATATGCCCTGTTAATAGCTATCATCTAGTATTATATGTACTTAAATGTTTTCATAGCTATACTTACATAATGTGCAATACACAATATCCAATATCGCTCTTCACCATTATGTGTAATACATAATGTCCAATATCACTCTTCACCATTATGTGTAATACACAATGTCTAATATTGCTTTTCACCATTATGTGTAATACACAATATCCAATATTGCTCTTCACCATTATGTTTAATACACACTATTCAATATCGCTCTTCACCATTATGTGTAATACATAATGTCCAATATCACTCTTCACTGTTATGTGTAATACATATGTCCAATGTTGCTCTTCCCCATTATGTGTAATACACAATATCCAATATCACTCTTTACCATTATGTGTAATATACAATATCCAATATTGCTTTTCACCATTATGTGTAATACATAATGTCCAATATTGCTTTTCACCATTACTTTTAGTTTTTGTTTTTCCTGTGATTGGCTGAAAACCCCGGGCTGTAAAGCTCCTGTAAAGAGAGGTTGACTGTTATGTAGAGATCATATTTTCATTATTTTGTGTGTTCAGGACAGCAAGTGGTTGGACTGTAGTAGCCACTCAATGAATATATTGTTTTCCATAGAGCAGTAAAATCCCACTGAGACTTACTTTGCTTATGTATCCTTGTCTGTCCAGAATGCACATGGCAGCAGGAAAGGAAATGACTTCTGGTGGCCAACTACTCAGAGCTCTCTCAAAACATCCTCTTTTACTAATGGAGGGAATGTTTCTTGAGGGGAAGAGGTTTTTTTTTTTTTTTTTTGGACAACTCTGAAAACTTTTGGTTTTGGACCTGGGGCATGTCTAAAGGAGAGGACTCTGTGTTAGCCAGTGTGATTTGCTCTAACACAGTAGTTCTCAACCTTCCTGGTACTGTGACCTTTTATACAATTCTTCAGGATGTGGTGACCCCAAGCATAAGACTATTTTTGTTGTTATTTTATAATTGTAATTTTGTAAATGCTATGAATTGTAATGTAAATATCTGATATGCAGGATATCTTATATGCAACCCCATGTGAAAGGGTTGTTCAATTCAAAGGGGTTCATGACCCACAGGTTGAGAACAACTGCTCTAACAGACTATCCGATACATCATCCATAAAGAGTACACAGTTGTTTTTTTTTTGTGAAAATATACAAAGAAATATTCTGCTGTAAACTCAGTTCTCTACATTTCATTACTTGCATAATTAGAAATGGATTGCACAGTTTTATAAAGTTGTTCTTTAGGAGATGGATCTTGTATCTTGATTACACTGAGCTCAAGCAATTCCCCTCCCTCCTGAGTAGCTGTAAGTAAAGGCTTGCACCCAGCTCTGTGGAACCATTTTATGATCAGGTTGGATCTTTAGAAATCATCACAAAGGCCAGGTGTTGTGGTACATGCCTTTAATCCCAGCACAGGAAGATCTCTGTGAGTTTGAGGCCAGTTTGGTCTACATAGCAAGTTCCAGGCCAGCTAGGGTTCTATAGTAAACTCTGAGTCAACAAAGCAAAGCCCGAATCAATAGATATGAAGAAATGATAGAGACCAGGGCAGTAACCAATGAACTGTTGACAAAGAGCAATACAAATAGCCAGTGAAACTAAGAGGTGATTCTTTGAAAAGAGATTCAGTTACTATTTGTAATAGGAACATAGATTGTGTGTGTGTGTGTGTGTGTGTTAGAGGTGCATGTGTTTGCATGTGTGTGGGTTATAGTGCCTTAAATATGTAGGCATTCTTACAGGAACGTATTGCTCTAGGTGACTAGGTTAATATCAGGATGCTTTTCTCTCTAGAACATGCTGTGTTAATTTGTCCATTTTTGAAGACCTATATTAGAAGTGAAATACCACTTATTGGAGCTTTTAGCCTTGTAGCATTTAGGATTCCTAACCCTAAATGTAGACTTCTTTGCCCTTCTAAAGTTAGATTCTAGAGGGTTTTTATAAGGTCTCAAGTGAGATCAGTGAGATAGATTTGTTCATACATGGCATTATCCAGTGGCTTTTTGGCAGTGAGATGGGAAGGTGCCAGCAGCCAGGAGCAAAAGGGTACCAGGCAGAGCCAAGGGGACTGTCCAAATGGGACCTCACTTTTAGAGGGCTTCATAAATTTAAACTTTTAGCAATTCTCCCAATTATGCAGACATAAAGTGACTTTTCCCTCTATTGTTGTGAGGGTTAAAAGTGTGACTACATGCTGGTACTCTTTTCAGAAAGTCCTTGCCTATACCTTTTATCTTTGTGTTAATATTTACTTTTAATTAGTGTGCAAATTATTAGGTTTCATTACATTTTTTTCAAATAAGGAATTTATTTTGCTGATCCTCCTTTCTTCCTCCTTGCCCATGTTCCCTCCTCACCTTGCACCTTTTACTTTAAAATAGCCTCTTCTACACTTTTATGTCAGGTGTTCTTTTACCCTACCCACCATTTGTAGCAGGAATCTTATTAATAAGATCAAACTCAGAGCCAGGTATTGGGGTGTATGCTGGAAGATCAGAGAAGCAGAATAAGCCACAGCTTCCTCACCTTGCTAGTTCTTCAGCTGATCCTGTTTCCTCAGACTGGAAGCCTCTGAGTCCTCATTCAGAATGGATCTCAGCTGAACTGTTGTTTCAACGCCTGAAAGCTTAACTAGCCAAATGCTGTTAGTTTCTGGTCTTCATGCCTTATGTATGTTTCTACTTTCTGCCATCATTCCTTGGGATTAAAGACATGAGTCACCATGCCTGGCTGTTTCTAATGTAGCCTTGAACTCAGAGATCCAGAGGGATTTCTGTCTCTGAAATGCTAGGATTAAAGGCAAGAGTGCCACCATTTTCTAGCCTCTGTATCTAGTGGTTGTCTGTTCTCTGACCCCAGATAAATTTATTAGGGTGCACAATATTTTGGGGAACACAATTCCACCACAACCATTTAAGCATATCTTATGTCCTCTGGTCTCTTTCTGATGACACGACCCCCTACACCTCACACACATACATTTAGAGATAGGATTCCCATTTAAGAGAGAACCTGCAGTATTTGTCTTTCTGGGTGTGGGTTGTTTCTCTTAGTTTAATATTTTCTAGACCCATTTATCTAGTTTCCTACAAAATTCATAATTTTTCTTTATGGCTGAATAAAATTCCATCGTGTATATGTACTACACATTTCATTATGTATTCGTCTGTTGATGGGCATGCAGGCTGCTTCCATTCTTCTGCCCCCATGAAGTGTCTTCTCTACAGAAAACTTCTACTTAATCTTTAGTATCTTATACTTGCTTTGGAATTACATGTTTTCCCTAAAATTTACATAACTGACAATTTTTGAGAATGTTATAGGGGCTGAGCAATGAAACAAGTACAATTAAGGTCCACATAGAAGATCTAAGGTATCGGCATCTAGAAAAATCCATGCCATAGTGAGCTTTATTCTCAAGGACAATGGTGGAAAGATGGTGACACCGTGTAGGGAGTCTGAGGTGCTAGCACAGTAACTACAATAACTGTGCACTTTGAGTATGAAGCTTACCACTTCAGTACTTCATAAGACAGGAATACAATGCAATCTACTTTATATGGCTGCTGGCAGGACCCTAGAATCGACATGTGAAATGTTTAGAACTATACGTCAACCTACAAGTGTCTAGGTGTCTTTTAACATTTTCCTTTAAAATTTTACAAATGAGGGCTTTATATGAATATGTACCTATACACAAAATATGATTCAGAATTTTCTCTATAAAATGTATTTTTTCCTTTAGTGTCTAGAAATTTAACTTTGTTTCACTGAACTCAAAATTTTGTTTCCTTCTCAAAGTTGGATATCATTAATATTAATCTGTTTTTCACCAGTGGACACATTACGTTGCTTCTGGAGACATCTAAGTCCCATAGTGCATCAACAAGAATAGTTCCTTTTTAATTTTACTTTAAAACAATACATGATGGGTACATGTACTTATTGGGTAAAGTACTTAATTCATATTGTCATAGTTACTCTACTAAATATTTAGGGTCCCTCTCCCAAGTCTATTTTGTTTTAATCAGGAAAGGAATTTATGTTTGTAGATATGCTATTATTTTCATTGACCATAATACCTTTTGAGATGTTAAAATTATCTATTATTCTGAGTACATTTTTTCAATCATCATTAATCAAGGAGATGAATGAACACCTTGCCTTTCTTGAGGTGAATTATTCCGGTATCCCCGTAGTGAAAAAGATGACCCAAATGGCAGCTCCTTACTTACAGATTCTCTATTTCCTCAATCCTAGCATTATTAATCAAGCTGGGATTTGGTGGCTTTCCTTTTCTCAGTGGTGCTCGTTTTTGTTCAGTCCTTCACCCCTAAGAGACAGTGCTCCAAGCGTTGGTCCCACACTTCTTGCCAAGCCGTTTCATGCTTTTCTCACTTTTTAAAGGCTGTTTGACTCTCATCAATGACTTAGGTAACTGTAAGAAAGGTTTTATTGTTGTTATTCGTGTGTGTGTGTGTGAGTGTGTGTGTGTAAGAGTGAACATGAGTGTCATGGTGTATGTACCATGGCACATGTGTATATGTCAGAAGACAGTTTAGTGGAGTCATTCCTCTCCTACCTTTATTTACATCCTTTCTGAGTTCAAACTCAGATCACCAGGCTTCAGGTAAGCGTCTTTATGCACTCAGTCATTTTTATTTATTTATTTTTCTTTATGTCTTATGTTTCTATATGTTTATTTCATTTTATGTGCATGAATGTTTTGTCTACATGTATGTATGTGCCCCACATGAGTGTCTGGAGCCTGTGGAGGTCTGAAGAGGGGTTGGATCCCCTAGAACTGGAGCTACAGATGATTGTGGGCCACCTTTGGTTGCTAGGAACCAAATCCAGGTCCTCTCCAAGAGCAGCAAAGTCCTCTTCCCTGTGGAGCCATTTCTAATCTAACTTAAAATCCTCAATGTTAATTTTTAGAAAATAGTAGCTAAATTGATAAGTTTGATTAATTGTGCATTGTTTCAGGTGGATAATATGCCAAATATTTACATCAAATCAATCTTTTTTATAGTTTTCTAATAAAAAAAAAACCTATGGTTTTCTTTTAAGTAAAATTTAAGCTATGGCAGAAAAATAAGAAAAAAAATATTTTAAGCCAAGTATAGAATAAACTGGTCCTGTCTGCCTCATCGCCTCAAAAGCTGGAAGAAGTATGACAGGTGTCTTTGATGGCAGCCCCAAAGCTAATGCTCATGAAGTTATCCAATGCCCTCTCCTCCTTTCATCCAGATCTCTCCCATATAAGCAGCACACATGCACACGTGCGCGCGCGCGTGCGCGCGCACGCGCGCGCGCACACACACACACACACACACACACACACTCCTCCCTCCCTTCCTCATGTATACACACTCTAACACATAAATAGATGCATTAAAATATTTTCTGTCTGGGCTTCAAGCAGCTTTCTTATTATTTACCTTGCCAACATTACTTTTTTACTGTGTCTATAAGCTGATTTTCAAGTCTTTTTAAAAGTAATACCCCTGAATATCTCTGAATTCATTCAGGAAACATTCTTGAGTGTTTTGTATATGCCAAACCGTGTGCTAACGGGTTTGGTGGCTGTTTTCATTTTAACCATGTGAAGTGTGCTGTGTAGAAAGGGCGGTAACAGTTAGCTGAGCCTGTTGGCCAGAAGGCGTGTGCTCAGTTCACCAGGCTTCACTAAAATTTGATATTTTGCTTTTGGAAGCTTGGTTAGAAGCATTGCCTGAAAATAGTGCCAACTTTTAACCACCGTCCCCAGTTCTGTCCAAACTTTTTTAACTTGCAAAGGAATCTGAGTGTGTCAAACTTTCCATGTTAAGCCACCTGTAAACTTAAAACAGTCAAACTGTTTTTTCAGCTGCCTACAGCTCTGTTTCTCATAGGACTAATCCTGACAGATAAAGATGGCTTTCCCCTGAGATGGACTGTTGTGGGCTATTCTGTCACTACCAGGAGGGACTGCTCCCCTGATTCACAGGGAATACAGAAAATGCAGTTTACAGATGCAATCATATGCTGACTAGCAACTAAAATAATAATAGTCAAATAATGATTTCATTGTTCCTTCGTGTCCATGACAACTTGGAGGTATGCAGTCAGACTTGACACTCACTGCTTGGGATTTGTTCTTTGCCTTAGATACTACTATTTTGAGAAAATTTGCAATTCATTCTGACATTCAAGCTGAAGAGACCCCTGACCCCTGGCATTTCTAATATCTATAGTGGTTTTAGATCCCTGGAGGGGGATCTAAACCTCTCTTTTTTTTTTTTTTTTTAAATTCCTTTTATGTGCACTGGTGTTTTGCCTGCATTCATGTCTGTATGAGGGTGTTGGATCCCCAGGAACTGGAGTTACAGACAGTTACGAGCTGTCATGTGGCTGCTGGGAATTGAACCTGGGTCCTCTGGAAGAGCAGCCAGCACTCTTATCTTCTGAGCCATGTCTCCAGTGCCCCTGGAGATAATTCTTTTGTCCCTTATATTGACAAGCATTTGTCTTTTTAAAGTTCTACTTCCTGGCTGTTTGTACTTTGAAGGTTATTGGTGATAAAATCACCATACTGGAACTGGACAGAGCCCCATGGATTCTACCCCATCCAATTAACACCAGTGAAATTCTTAGACATTTTTTTTTGAGTATTTCTAATCTTCATGTCCTTACTCAGAAAATAGTGATAATAGCAGAATCTTTCTCATAGGTTGTTGATCAGTTAAATCAGATAATGCACATAGTATATGTACCTCACCATTTGGCCAAGCAGCCACATGAGCAATGAGTGCTTAATGTTCCTGGCAACACTCCCCCCAAAATGTTCTTAGCCTGGACATTTGAGAATCAGTTAGGTAACTTTAAAAGATACAGATGCCAAGGCCACACCCCAGACCAGCTCAATCAATCTCCAAGGACTGGATTAAGTACTCACCGTTTTTTAAATAACTCTATCTGATTCCAGTGAGCAGCCGAAGTTGAGTAATTCTGTGTTTCAGGGTGAGGCCTATGTCATGTTAATATGCTCTGAAAAATGCACGTGAAAAAATTTACTAATGCTTATATTTTGATAAGAAACTGGTTAAGATGTTAAAAAATGCAAGAAATGATGCATATTTTGCATTTTTTGTTGGGGGGGGGGCTTTTGAGCAATTGAATGTGCAACCAGTTGTTATTTTTCTTCCTTTTTCTCTAGAGACAGGGTCTTACTTTGTAGTCCACATTGGCCTGGGATATGTAACCTAGTCCCAAAGTCATGATGTTCCTGTGTGCTAAGACTATAGGTATGCACCACTACATCGAGGCAGTTTCTAGTTCCTTAACTGCATCTTCAAGAGAATTCTGTTATATTTTATCACAGTGTTTTAGTAGGCATGTCTGTGACTTCAATGTTACATTTCTCCAAGAGTTCTTAAAGCAAACATCTACTCTAGCACTTCATATTTGCTTTTCTGGACAACAGTTTTGAACTGACCATATCACAGGCAGTCAGTTTCATCATTACAGCTGCTCGCTATGGCTAGGTTTATTGTGACTTCTTTGCAATATGCTGCCACTCAGTTCTGACCAGCACAGTGAGGGTGGAAGTCAACAGTGAGCATTGTTTTGTAGGTGGAGAAACTAAAACAGTTTGTTTAATAGTAAACAGCTCAACAGAAGCAGAGTGAAAACTTTTGGGTCTTAAACAGGGGTTCCTTTCATGACATCAAGAACTTGTGCAAATGTGTTGAATCAAGTTCTAGTCATGCTTATCCAAGATAACCCACAGTTCTTGCATTAAGGAGTTCTATACATGGTGCTCTGAATGCAATAGAAAGCTTACTGCTTGTATAAACCAAGGCAGAACATGCAATTTGAAATTGCCATGGCCAACGCTAGCAATGCCGTGATATAAAAAAGGAGAAGAAACGAGATGATGACATGGATCAGAAGGCCATCACTGCCACTGTTTATGGTTATTTTTGTGATAGCCCACTAAATGCAAGGCCAGTATAGGTGTTGATGCCCTTTGAAGCTGGATTATCTGGTGATTATTCAGCATATTTTATTTAGAGAATGTTAAATTTCATTGACTTTAGCTTTTCAACTGCTTATATTCACTTTAATTCTGGTAGAAACTGTTTTAACAATAAGGCATTTGATGTGCCTTTTAAATAAAAATATTTTATTATTTTATGTATAATATATGAGTATTTCACTCGTATTCATGTATGTGTAGCAAATTCATGCCTGGAGCCCACAGAAGGCAGAAGAGGATGTTAGATCTCCTGTTACTGGAGTAACAATTACATGATAATGAGCTGCCATGTGGATGCTGGAAATTGAACCCTGGTCCTCTGGAAAAGTAGCCAGTGGTCTTAACCTCTGAGACAACTCTCCAGACCCTGTTGGTTTACTTTTAATGTTAACTTACCTCAAATATTTAGCTGATTTCTGAATAAGCCCATAGCAGAATCTGAGCACTCATACTTTATATAATTATATGTTATTATTATTATAGTATATATATTACATTTTACAGTAAGATATAGTTAATTTTATTTAAAACCATCCACTTTTGCTGATTGTAAACACTTGGAGTGAATTTAGTGCCTTAATTGTCTTTTGTAATTAGCTGTATTCTTTTCATTGGAAGCATAAAGCAAGGAGTAAATAGATAGGGCTTCTTCAATTCTTTTTTGAGAGTCCACTGTTTCTTAGGAAGCTATAAAGGGAAAAATTTCTGAGTTTTGGAATTTTTTCCTTGGACATTTTCTGACTGGAAATATGCAGTTAAATTGATCTTTATGAGTAAAATTTCATCAGGAACTGTTGAAAAATTAAAACATATTATCAAGCAACAAATAAATGAAATACCTCTTACTCTTGTCTGAAACTATTTTTGCTTGATGTCAATAAAGTTTAAATTAGTTCAGACTTTTCTTATTACAATAAATGTTTCCTTTTTAAAATGCATGATAATCATAATCAAGACAAAATTTGTCCTGTTATTTATTTTCAAAATGATTGTACATGTTTAGCCGACTTTTGATTTAAATCCTCAGTGATATATTGAAGACAGATGTTTAGATGACCTCATGTTTAAAGTACTGTTATATTTGGACACAAGATTAAATTTTCCTTAAAATCTCTCCATATAAGCTAAACTCTACGGCAGAATACACAAACTAATCAATGATTTTCAGCGGGTTAAGGCAATTCCTATATTTTCAATAAAATTTTTATCTTTTATGGAATTCCACATAGTACAAAAGAGCTGATTATGAAACAGCTGTTTACAAATGAAAATATTGTTTTTGGCTGGCCAGCTAAATGGGAAACAGATTTGAAAAGTTCCAAGAATTTGAATGCAAATTTACCATATCATTTATACTGAACCAAAGAACATTGGTAAGATTGCAACATAATTTATAAAAAATTCAGTTGAAGACTGTTTTGTAGTATATAAACATAAACATTGAAATAGTTTAAAAAAAATTTTCAAAGCTATTTCTGTGTGAAAAGTAATGTAGAACTTGTAGGTAGTATATGCCAATGTCTTTTTTAAAGGAACTAATGAACTGTTATTTAACATTTCAGTGAAGACAAATTAGCAGATGGAGCTATTAGAATGTATAGACAATCAGATGGAATGAAATAAATAAACTATAAATGATTGCTGAAATAGTTAATGTGTATGATAAAGTGTTTTTAAGCAAGAGCTATTTAAGTATTAGCAAATTGTCACTTTTATCAGCAACTATAGAGCAAAAATGACATTTCTGTGCAAATTTTTATTTTTGAAAGGTGATTTACATTGAAAATATTCACATTTTCTCTTTAAAAATTTTTATCAGTAAATTTTGTTCCTTCACAATTTTATGCACGTACAGTATGTATTTTTCCTCTTCCCCAGCTCTCTTTCCCTCATTCCCCTCTAGCCATGTTCCCTACAAGTATCTTTCCTACTTCCTACTGTTGCTGATAGTTTTGCCTTTTTTATAATTCATATAGTAGGAATCCTTTCAGAATGTAGGTTTTTCATTAAGCGGTGTGCATTTAAAGTCTTCCCATAGCTCACTTGTTAATTTCTTTCTTTTCTTTCTTTCTTTCTTTTTTTTTTTTTTTTTTTTTGAGACAGGGTTTCTCTGTGTAGCTTTCCGCCTTTCCTGGAACTCACTTGGTAGCCCAGGCTGGCCTTGAACTCACAGAAATCTGCCTGGCTCTGCCTCCCGAGTGCTGGGATTAAAGGCGTGCGCCACCACTGCCGGGCTGTTAATTTCTTTTTGTCTTTGCATAATATTTTGTTGTATAGGACATACAGCAACTGGATTATTCACCTACCTGTTGAAGCACATCTAGCTACTTCTAAGTTTTATCAACAATCAACAAAGCCGCTGTGAACATTTGTGTGCAGGGTTTTGTGTGAATATGTTTTGAACTCACTAGAGTGAATAGCTAAGGAAATAGGTGATTGCTGGGTTGTTAAAATATTGTTAAATGCTGGGCGGTGGTGGCGCATGCCTTTAATCCCAGCACTCTGGAGGCAGAGCCAGGCAGATCTCTGTGAGTTCGAGGCCAGCCTGGGCTACTAAGTAAGTTCCAGTAAAGCCGCAAAGCTACACAGAGAAAACCTGTCTGGAAAAAAAAAAAATAATAATAATAAAATAAAATAAAAAATTTTAAAATAAACTTAATTGTAATATCTCTAGCATTTAGAAGTAAAAAATCTTTATTTAATATTAGGAGAAAGATAACAGTTTCCTGTATTCACAAAGCTCAGTTCTGGATAAATAGCTACTGTCTATTTCTTCCTTCGTTAGTCATGCGTAGGTCTGAAAGGCTCTTCAGATGCATGCCTTTTCACCACGTTGGTAAACTCATTATCATTGATATTTAAGAATGAGTGTTTTAAAAGAAAGTCGTGGACATAGCTTAAAAAAGTGACTGCTAAGGTGTGGTCAGGAGACTAGATGCCAGTTCTTTCAAGGTTGGCTTGTTTCTAAGTTACCTGTAGTAGGATTGAATTCTGTGTTTGACACCATTTAAAACCTTAGATTAAGCTGGGTTTTGGGGTGCACATCTATAATCCTAGCATTCTCAAAGCTATGACTAGAGGATTGGGGATGGAGGGCTCTGGTTTACATAATGAGTTCTAAGCCTGATGGGGATACCTACATAGTGAAACTGTCTCAAAACCAAAGTGGAATAAAACATATTTTGTAGAGAGGTGTGTTCTTCCATTCCCACTAACAATGAAGGAACATATATACTAAGATAGAGGGCATTAATGCAGATACTCAAGACCAGTCAGCCACTGAACTATCACCTGATGGTCATGAGTTATTGGCATTAGAGTATGATCACAGCAGTTAATATTCATTCAGGTGCCCTTGTAAGACTAGAGCAGACCAGATTTTGAGAGACTTGTTAATGATGAATTAATAATAATAAAATATTGATAATTATTAATTTTATAAATACAGAAAATGAGGAAGTTAAGTGGCTTTTGCACATGTAGTCAGTGATAGCCTTCAAACTGAATAGTCTGTATTAAAAAACCTCATGCAAAATTGTAAGAACATACCATCTTCACTATTCAACAAATTGTTTAATTATGTGCAGAAACAGAAGTAAATATTGTCTGATCAGTGATATGGGTCCTATAGGATTCACACTTAAAAAATGCTTATATGCATAGTGAAGGTGATCCAAAAAGGGCAGAAATTATAGAAACAGTGGAAATATTAAGCTTGACTTTGGGGCTCCTTTTAAAGGAAATTTATCTGTAAACTCTCTGTTTGTAGATTTTTTTGAAAAGCATCTTTCTGGAATATATGATTTTCAAGTTCAGAACACAAAATATAATGAAGAGGTTGGTGCTGAACAAAGACGGAAGTTCTGTCAGCATACTTGCTTTGTAATCACAACTCTGCCATTAAGGACTTTAGGATCATCATTTTACCAAGGCTGCTCAAAATTCTCGAATTACTCAAAATTTTTTTCACATGTTTTTCCATATAAATTAAAGTTGGGCATGATGATTATAAAGACTTATTGTCAATTTCTTTGTTATTATTTATTAAGCATCACCTAGGTCTCCTAAGTATAAAATATTGGTTATCCCTGCCTGTTCTGTTGCATGTGTCTCTCCCTGAAACTATCCCTAACCTTCAGGGCCAGCCTATTTCCGATCATCATGATTCTGGTTTCATATAGTCCCTTAGGATTTCTGTTGCTGTGAAGAGACACCATGACTATGGCATCTCTTAGAAAGGAAAACGTTTAATTGGGGCTGGTTTACAGTTCAGAGGTTTAGTCCATTACTGTCATGGTGGGAAGCATGATGGCATACAGGTAGCATGGTGCTGGAGAGGTGGCTGAGTGTTCTACATCTTGATCCATAGGCAGCAGGAGCAACTATGTGCCACACTGAGTGAAGCTTGAGCAAGGGAGACCTCAAATCCCAACCACGCAGTGACACACTTCCTCCAACAAGGACACACCTCCTAATAGTGCTACTCCCTTTGGGGGCCATTTTCCTTCAGACCACCACATATAGGGCTTTTGTTGTTGTTTGCTTGTTTGTTTGTTGACAAGATAACAATTGTTGAGCTTCCTGAGTCATAGTGTAATGCCCTTCATCTAACAAACACTATGTGTGGAGAATCTCCTGAGCATGGCACAGGAAGACAGCACAGAATATGGAGGAGGGTCTGAGGGTTGGAGAATCCCACCAGTAATTTGAGGTCCAAATGAGGACAGAAATGTTTTTTTTTTTTTTTTTTTTTTCTGAGGAAGTAAAGAATTGGATCTGGTGTGAGTAGGAACCTGAGGGAAGGTGGGATTCATATTCTTAGAAGGATGAGTGAAAACCCAGGGAAGGGTATTGGTGAAATTATTAAGGCTACTCCACATAGTTAAAAGGGAGGTTTATTTTGTGGGGTAACTTACAAATGAAGGGGTAGGTTGCAGGGTCTGGCAAAGGTATAGGGCAATCTGGCGGTGTTCTCTGGAGAACTCTGCTCGGTCTCTTGCTGCGTCCCGTGTCCCGGAACCAAGAGCTCCACCTCCTCCTGTTCCTCGGTCTTCCGCTCCCTCCTCTGCCCCGCCTTGTGGGCGTGATCATTACTGAAGCCTCAATGGGGGTTGGAACTTTCAGGCCAATGCTGGGATGGCTACCCACTACATCTCCCCCTTTTGTCTAAATAAGAAAGTTCTAACCTAATACAAGACTATACACAAAGAGATGGTTATCAAATATTGTCCAGGAGTAATGAGGGATAATGACTTAGATAAGTTGGAATTACAATAAGTGCAAACAATATCAAGCAAAAAACACATAGTAAAATCCAGGGAAGTCTAGAGCGTGGGTAGGTGGCATGTTACAAAGATCATTCCAAAAGGTATCCTATCCTAAAGAACCTGAGTCTAATACATAATATATTCTATCTAAGATATTATATATGTATATATACTAAGTTGTAACTATAACTGCTAATCTCCAACCTCATCAAAGACCTGAGAAGGAATATAATAATACCTGAGAAATGGGAGAAGGACGCAAGCAACTTTCGGGAGTCTTGTAAGAGTAGACAGAGACAGCTAGCAGCCTGGACAGTCACCTAATGTTTCTCAGTATCATTGGTGCATTCAAATTGGCTATAGGCCTAGAGTATCTGACAGACCATTTCAGAAGCAGGAATTCTGAAAGACCATCTTACCCTGTCTTGGCAAAGTACAGTGGTCGCTTTCCTTGTGTCCCACTTGTCCAGAAAGGGCAGCATTTGTACTGTCAGCAGTTGAGGCAAGGGCAGTTCTTTGCCCAGTAGGCCATTTTGTGCCAAGAAGACAAACTTCCAAATGGAAATGTCTTAGAAGCCCAACATTCTCTCGGGATCAAATTGGTGCTGCCAGGAGCAATTGTGTCTCACGTCAACAGAATTCTAAATTATTTAAATGCCATATTCTCTAGGTCCATGAAGTGGTTGAAGATTACCTGTCCATCTGACCTATGTATTTATAAATCTGGATAACCTAACTAACATAATTATAGAGGTGACAAGCATAGGTGACAATAACTCTGTAAGTCTCATCTACCTAAACAACCTAAGGACTAAGGCTTCCTATAAATAAGGCAAACAGTCTGTAAGTAATTGTACAGTAAAAGGACAATGACTTCAAATTGTGACAATACACAAAATATCTTTAACAGAGGTAGGAATGTATAGTGCAATATGCAATATGATAATAATCCTAAATATATATCAGTATACAGAATATCTTAAACAGAAGTAGAACATACATACAGTATGACAGACATAAATTCACATTTGTATCAATATACAAATATTTCAAATAAGAGTAAAAATATGTGTACAATATAACAAACATAGTTTTGTATTTGTATCAATATACAAATTATCTTAAATAGGAATATAAAAAGTTTATATTTGTATCAATGTATAAGAATTCATAACAGTGCAAAGGCTGCTATATTGCTAAATTTGTTTACTAATGTATGTGATAGTCTACCATAATATCTTATACATACATATCCATTCCATTTCTTCTTTTCCCTTTTTTTTTTGAGACATATTTTCTTTCCTTAAGGAGAGTACTGAGTTTGACCATTTCTTCTACCCCCAACCCTAGAACCATTATCCATAACCCTGAGAAATATGAAACCTAAGGGATAAGGGGCGTCGTTTTCTTAGAATTGCTTCCTGCTGTTTAGGGAGCGATGGTATCTCTGTTGGGTATTGTGAGAAAGCTCAGATAGTTAAATCTCAGTTAGACTAACTGTAGATTCTGCAGCAACTCTTAGAGTAATGGGTAAGATTGTCTGAAATTCTGGCAAGAAGTGTAGTATGATGATGATTACCATGGTATCATTCTGGATTGAGTAGAGTTGTTGTTGTTGTTGGGGCCCCATCTTCCTTCTGGAGACTTCAGAGATTGCCTGTGTAGATTGGTACCAATAGATTCTTTCTTTCTGCTGTAAACATCCGGATATCCAAGGCCTTATGATTTGTGGAAGATGGGTATTTCCATTATCCTGGAAAGACAAAAACAGAACCCTACCCCAACCTTTGATTGTTAAATTTTTATTACAACTTGTGTGTTGGGCTCCCCTGGAGATATTTTAAAACAATATTTTACCTGTGATAATTAAACCATCTCCTTACCAAATTCCTACTAGAAAAAATGAATGTCCCCATTTTCTGGCAGCACCCATTACAGAAATGATAAACTTTTTAGGCTGTCCTTAAAGTCATCTGCCATAAGACCACATGGTTATCTTCTAAAAAATGTGTCCATGTGTTCCCTTACTACAACACTCCAGGCATCCCCATGGGATACACCTCACTTAAAACAGGTTTGAAAACCTGATTCTGTTGGGGAAAAGAAGATTTACAGTTGGAAAAACTAGAAGAACATGTTAGGACCTTCCTAAACTGCAAGGACAAAGGAGGGGGTGGTTATTTAGGTTTTCTCTACCTTTAAATTCTTAACCTATCCATTTGTCCTCTCTCAACCTCCCCAACTTTTCTGTTATTTGCTAAGGCAGATCCAGGCTGCCTGGCTTCCAATCCCAGTTCCTCCGTTCATTAACAGGTAACATTATCAAGTTCTACCGACCAGCCGTGGGACGCTCACATTCCTGCATTTTGGGGTCAATGAAAACAGAAGTTCCATGGGCCTGTTGTGAAGGCTACACAAGTCAATGCAACAAGTGTGTCTTCGGCATAGCATTCAATTGTTTCTTATGTGTTGAAGATAACACTAACTCACTATTTTCCTAACTCCCTTATCGTGTTTCTAAGTTCTTTCTAGCAAGATAATATTCTTACTGTCTCTATCATTCAGTACTGGAGAGGGTAAAAAGGCTGCTATGGGAATAAAGTAATTGACTCTTCTTTCTTTAAAGTATTGTAGGAGTGAGAAACACACACACACACACACACACACACACACACACACAAAAAAAAAAAAAAAAAATAAATAAATAAAAAAAACCAAAAACTTGAGCCGATCATAGAAATAGCTAGCTACTAGCAGGATAAATGACACTGACTTTTTTTTTTCTCTTCTTTTTTTATTATTAAGAGATTTTTCTATTCATTTTACGTACCAACCATAGATTCCCCTCTTCTCCCTCTTCCCATCCCCAGCCTCACCCCCAACCCACCCCCTATTCCCACTTCCTCCAAGGCAAGGTCTCCCATGGGCAGTCAGCAGAGCCTGGCACATTCAGTTGAGGCAGGTCCAGGTCCCTCCTCCCTGCACCAAGGCTGCACACAGTGTCCCACCATAGACTCCAAAAAGTCAGCTCATGCACCAGGGGTGGGTACTGATCCCACTGCCTGGGGGGGCCTCATAAACAGTTAAAGCTAACCAACTGTCTTGCCTATCCAGTGGGCCTAGTCCAGTACCATGGGGGCTCCTCAGCTATTGATCCACAGTTCATGCGTTTCCACTAGTTTGGCTGGTCATCTCTGTACATGACACTGACTTTTCTAAGCCTAAATAGAGATCCCCAAACCAACAAAGTGAGATCTAGTTTGCATGGAAACTTCCTGAGACTTTGCAAACCTCAAAGCTAATCTGAGCTCTCAATCTGACCTTAAAACTGTAGCCCAGCATGCTGATTCTTTCTAAATCTCCGACTTTCTGCTCATGCTTGTATTTTGCTTCTTTACTCTCTCCTTTAAGATATCTTTGTGACAGCCTGCCAGTCTATGTTCTAATCCAAACAGTGTTTTTCATCTTCGGCTGATGTTAGAATCATCTGGAGAGTTAGGAAAGACATCTCAAGTACCAGGTCACGTCTGACGCTGATTACATGTGAGTCTCAAGTGTCAGTACTTTAAAACCTCTGCAGGTAATTCCACCAAGCAGGGAAGGTTTGGACCACTGGCTTTAACTAGCTACCTAGTCCCTGTGGTTAACGTAGGCAGTCAATCACCCCTTTTAGAATTTACATTCGTGTGAATGGTACTGGAAAAGGCCTGTGAATCATTTCTACCTCACTGCCAGCAGAATACTGCTGATGCAGACAGAGCTATGTGTCTCTGCAGACTCCTTTCCTATAGCTGCTGACTGACAGCTGGATTAGTTAGTTTTAGATAGTCAAACAGTAAATGTCTTGCTTGGTATGTAGCAGTGATCTTGGATTAATGCCATATCAAAAATGTTTACAAAGGAGCCTCATTAAAAAAAAAAAAAGTCAGCACAAGAGCATGTGTCTGGCCCAGTGACAAATTCCTGTTTTGTTGCTTTTTTCATATAAATCTCCAGATTCTGAAGTTATTCTCTATTATTCTTTGTTGAGAGACAGGGACATTTAACTATTTTACATTAAAAAATAAGTCTCAAATGCATACATAAATTAGCACAAATCTTAAGTGTAGAGACTGCTAAATTATTCAGAGTATACTAACTTGTATAGCTACAACTCTGGTTAAGAAACAGTAGCATCAGAGTGGGAGAGCAAGGAAAGAGATACCATGATAAATGAAGATATCATGGGAATAGGGAGAAACAGAGTGCTAGGGAAGTTCCCAGGAATCCACAAGGATGACCCCACCTTAGACTACTGGCAATAGTCGAGAGCATGCCTGAACTGGCCTGCCTACTCTGGTGATTGGATGGCTGAACACCCTAACTGTCATCATAGAACTCTCATCCAGTGACTGATGGAAACAGATGCAGAGATCCATGGCTAGGTGCCAGGCCGAGCTTCAGGAGTCCAATTGAGAGAGAGGAGGGATTCTATGAGCAAGGGACATCGAGATCATGATGGGAAAATGTACAGAGGGCCAGACAAACTAGTGGAAACGCATGAACTGTGGACCAATAGCTGAGGCGCCCCCATGGTACTGGACTAGGCCCTCTGGATAGGCAAGACAGTTGTTTAGTTTGAACTGTTTAGGGGGCCCCCAGGCAGGCAGTGAGATTGAAACCTGTCCCTGGTGCATGAGCCGGGTTTTTTTGGAGCCCAGTGCCTATGGTGGGACACTTTGTGCAGCCTTGGTGCAGGGAGGAGGGGCCTGGACCTGCCTCAATGAATGTGTCAGGCTCTGCTGACTCCCCATGAGAGACCTTGCCTTTGAGGAGGTGAGAATGGGGGCTGGGTTAGGGGGAAAGGCTGAGGGGGCAGGAGGAGGGAGGACAGGGGAATCTGTGATTGATATGTAAGATGAGTAGAAAATCTCTTAATGATTATTAAAAAGAAAGAAACAGTAGCATTAGTAACCTAGACTCCCTCCTTGTTTCTTCCTCCTCTTATGGCCTTCTCCTTCCTCCATAGCAGTAGGGAATGGAACTATGCCTTTTTGTTCTTAGTCGTGTGTCCTTTTAACCTTTGCAATGAAGTATATTTTGCTTGCCCATTAGAAGAAGCCTTTTATAGTGTGGCCAAAGCCATCCTCTCTTTTTCTATTGTTATTTTCCCCATCTGGTTAGAATTCACATGCACATTGCATTGTCGCCTCATCTAATCACACAGAAGAATGTCTCTAGAGTATGTGCACCGTAAATAACTTCATTTTCTGAAATACAACTGCCAGGTTCTTAATGAGAAACCACCAAGTCTTCCTTGGTTATAAGTCCCCTTTGAAACCTTCATTTCTGAGAACTGTGTAGTACATATTGCTATATGTTCTTGAAGGTAATTTCCTTTTATTTTTGTTTATATAAGAGTTTTTTTTGTCATATTTATACCTGCATAATATACTTTATTGCTTGTATCCATACTTCTGCTTTAAGCACCAACATGTTGCTTAGGCTTATTATAATTAGAAAAGCTGATGGATTCAGTACAGACTGGTCCAGTCCCCTTCAGGGGAGTCTTGGCCCTGCATGAGATGGGAATGGAGGGGAGGGGCTGGGGGGAAGGTGGGGGCAAGGGAGGGAGGGGGGAAGGACAGGGGAACCCATGGCTGAGGTGTAAAATTAAAACACAAATATAATAAATACAAAAAGAAGAAAAAGAATTAGAAAAGCTAAAAAGTCAAGACAGAATTTTAATGCTAACATAGGGCACACACATTATTTATCTCAAGAAGTGTGTCAGGATGTCTCTCTGCCCATTGCTCTCAGTCTGGTACACAATGAGTACAGATTACTTTAACAGCAGGCCTCCGATTTATTTTCATTCTTTGTAGTTTTTGTAGAATTATGACTGATATTGAGTTCTTTTTTATCTTAAAAGTCTTTTAATAGTTATTAAGCAATGCCAAAGATATTGGCATTAAGAAAATTATTAACACTTAAAACAGATTTAGAGATTTTATTTCAGGCAAGAAATTAGTTATACAATAAGATAAACACAAATATTCTCATCTCCTGCCCCCTCCCTTCTATGCCCCTCCCAGTTTACCCAGGAGATCTCGTCTATTTCCCCTTCCTAGGTCCATCCATGCACCAGGATCTATCCCTGGTGCATGAGCTGGCTTTTTGGAGCCCATTTCCTATGGTGAGATGCCCTGCTCAGCCTTGATGTGTGTGGGGGGAGGGCTTGGTCCTATCCCAACTTGATGTGCCAGGCTTTGGGAGGCCTTAACCTTTCTGAGGAGTGGATGGGGGTGAGGTGGAGGGAAGGTGGGGAGGAAGCAGGTGGAGGAAAGGAAGGGGGCACTATGGTTGGTATGTAAAATGAATAAAAATTTTAAAATAAAAAATCAAAAAAAAATAAACACAATAAATATATACTAAATAGAAAAATATTAAATGAGGATTAGATTATAAGAACTTTGAGACTCTGTAATATAATTTTTGTTTGAGAGAAGATCTTACTATATAACCCCGGCTAGCCTGAAACTTGCTATGTAGACCACAGTGGCCTTAAACTCACAGAGGCCCACCTACCTCTGCCTCCTGAGTGCTTGTATCAAAGGTGTGCCCCATATTCCTAGCCCTATACTATACATTTAAAAGACACTAACTGTAGTTTGAGAACTATTTGCTTTCTAGGTGAACTATTTTTATTTAATTTTTCTACTTTAAAATTATCAAGTACAATGTTTTATATATTGATGAATAAATATGGAACCTGGAGAAATTCACAGCTTTTATTTATTTCACATCAATTTTTTATTATCTTGAGGCTTATTATGTTTTTTTTTTCCAAAGTAGAGACTGCTGCTAGAGTGAAATATGCTTCATAGTCATGTAGGAACAATCTGAAAAGGAACAGTGGTTAGTTGGGATTATTGCTGAAGGGGAGTGACAAGTTTTTCATGTTTTGATCCAGACAAAGAAAGGAGACAATGTAACTCTCTTCCCCAGAGAGATCAGGATAATACTCTCTTCAGACTAGGCTCTTACCTGCCACTGTGTGGAATAGATCACCACTTCTTTCTCTGGCTGTGAATCCAAGAAAGTGGTGTTTATGAGACCTTGGGGGTAATGCTGTCTTTTTATGAGTGTTATGAAGTCAGTGTTGGATGAGGTGTTGGAAGTTTCTTTAACTAGAAGCAATGATTCTCTGCATCTTATTCTAAACTAGCATCTCCCCAGTAAAACATTCTGCACTCATGGAAATATTGTATATTCATGGAAATACCATTCAATATACTAGCCACATGTCACTGAACAGTACTTGAAATGTGGCCAAGGGAATTCAGAAAATAAAATTGAGTTTTTTAATCGCATTTTAATGAACCTAAGTCATCACATGTGGCGAATAGCCATTGTTTTCGACAGTACCATTTAGATTATGCCTTTGTGCTTAAAATTCAGGATAGAGCATATTGATTAGAATATTCATATAAGGACTGGGGATTCTTTTGTCTTAACTTATCAAAATGATATTATCTAAAGGAACTCATGATTCAGTTCTACAGATAAATTTCCACAGTAGCAGAGTTTGATTTAAGACCAAAGAAATTCATTGCCTCACATTTTTTGAGGCTAGAGGTCCAAAATGACTGCCTTGGCAGGGCAGGTCCTGGAGGCACCAAGAAAGACTGGCTGTTCTTATTCTTTTCTGCCTTTTGGGATCACCCAAATTCTAGACTTTCTGTGACTTAAGCCAGTATAATGTAAACATATCTCAAAAATTAACATTGATTAATTTTAAGATTTTTTAAAAGGCATTTCTAATTTATAGGCATGGCTGCATTTAGTACACAATAAACAGGAAGCCAGGCTTCCAGTTGTCTAATATATGCTAGTATGGCTTGCGTAAGTTTACTTTTTTGAATATTATGTCCTGTCTGTTAGATTCACACTCTCATTTGAGCTCTCTCAGTCCCCATAGTTTTAGTGGTCTCTCTTCTTATGGCATCAGGATGTGGCTTTCACTGAATGTCAGTGTATCCCATCTTTACAGAACAAGTTCCACCAATACCCAAAACTGAGTACAGAATCACACTGGTGCTTTCTTAGAAAATTGGGAATCCATCTCCCCCAAGACCCAGCTATACCACTCTTGGACATATACCCAAGGAATGCTCAGTCATACCACAAGGGCACATGCTTAGCTATGTTCATAGCTAAATTATTTGTAATAGCCAGAACCTGGAAACAACCCAGATGCCCTACAACTGAAGAATGGATAAAGAAAATGTGGTACATATACACAATGGAGTACTACTCAGCAGAGAAAAACAATGACATCATGAGGTTTGCAGGCAAATGGAAGGATATAGAAAAAAATCATCTTGAGTGAGGTAACCCAGACTCAGAAAGATAAACATGGTATGTACCCACTCATAGGTGGATACTAAATGTGGACAAAGGATGACTAGACTGCTACTCACAACTTCAGGGAGGCTATCTAGTAAAGAGGACCCTAAGAAAGATACAGGGATCACCCAATGACAGAGAAATGGATGAGATCTACGTGAGCAAACTGTACGTGAGTGGGAGGTAATGAAGGGCAAGGGTTGAGGGAAAGAAAGCTTAGGGGAGCAGGAGATCCTAGCTGGATCAAGAACAAAGAGGGAGAACAGGGAATAACAGACCATGATAAATGAAGACCACATGGGAATAGGAAGAAGCAAAGTGCTAGAGAGGTACCAGAAATCCACAATGATACCTCCACTGTAGACTACTGGCAATGGTCGAGAGAAAGCCTGAACTGACCTACTCTGGTGATCAGATGGCCAAACACCCTAACTGTCGTGATAGAACTATCATCCAATGACTGATTGAAGTGGATGCAGAGATCCTCGGTCAGGCTCCAGGTGGAGCTCCAGGAGTCCAATTGGCCAGAGAGAGGAGGGATTGTATGAACGAAAGATGTTGAGACCATGATTGGAAAATGCACAAGGACAAATAGCCAAACCAGTAGAAACACATGAACTGTGAACCAATAGCTGAGGACCCCCCATGGAACTGGGTCAGGCCCTCTGGATAAGTGAGACAGTTGACTAGCTTGAACTGTTTGGGAGGCACCCAGGCAGTGGGACCGATACCTGTCCTTAGTGCATGAGCTGGCTTTTTGGAGCCTGGGGTCTATGCAGGGACACTTTGCTCAGCCTGGGAGAAGGGAAGAGCAGACTGGACCTGCCTTGACTGAATCTACCAGACTGAGCTGAATCCCCAGGGGAGTCCTTGCCCTGGAGGAGATGGGAATGGGGGGTGGATTGAAGAGAGGGTGGGGTTGGGGTGGGGTGGGAGAAGGGAGGACAGGAGAATCCTTGACTGATATGTAAAATTAAATTAATTATAAAATTAAAAAAATAAATGCCTAGAATGTAATCTTAAAACTACATGCTTCCACAGAGATGTCCAATTATTAAAGGAAAATAAACTGTGATTTAAAAAGAAAAAGAATTACTAATATTAGGTGAAATCTGCTTCTAGCTTCCTGACCAGGATTCTAGTTTTGAGCTTTCCACCTATCAGATTATATTTTTGAGGGTAAGATGATGATAGTGAGCCAGAGAGCTGTTTTTGTTGCTCTTAAAGTTTTATGTTGAATTTGACAGAGGGTGTAAGATTTTAGGTTTATATAAGAATAGCAACGTCAGACTTATTTTGTCTATTCTCTGCTATTGGTAATTGTCCCCTACTCTTTCAAGTTCTCATTGTGCGTGAAAAGCAATGCACATCAAAGACAGAGATCTGGATACAGTTGTGATAAAAACTGAGATTATCTGGAATGCCCACTGAGTTAAAGTTAAAGCTATGGGAATTTTCAGTCAGATGGTAGCTGTCCCAAAGCATGTAAGTCTTGTCTTCATAGAGGCAGCTGATGAATAGAAATCATGCAACATCAGAGCTAGACATTCTCTTATTAGAATCCTGGTTTTGTCGCTGCATGGTTGTGTGTCCTCAGGTTCATTTTCCAAGTGCTTTGTGCCTTTAAAAAAAAAAACAAAAAACAAAAACTACTTTACAATGTTGATAGGAGTGATCTAGTTGTCACTCAGTAAACAGGGGTTGCTATCCTATCCTCATTCTGTATTAGTGTGAGAAAGTTTTCACTTTCCTTCTCTCCACTTTTACTTTATGGGAGACTGAGTGTTCTCCGAACCAGGGTAGGGTTGGACAAGCAACATTTCCATGTTATTGTTGTAGAAAACAATGTTTTAGTTGTTTTCAGGAGGCCCTAGCCATTTTATTTCAAGTACAACTAGTTCTGTGGTGGTCTTCTTAAGCATTTGCTGACAGTAAAAATCCAGTTGATTAACTCCCAGTGAAAGCTTTTGGAGAACCCTAAGAACTGAATTACTGATAGTTTTGGGTTCTGTATGCAATGGTGAGTAATGTCTTAGGGAGCTCCGTGAAAGCAGGGAGATGACTTATATGTTGAATGCAAGTCTGGGCCCTGTTTCTAGCAGTTACTTTGTAAATGATATTAAATTGAATCCAACTGTCATTCTCACATGGTTTTTGCTGTAATTGAACATAATAATCATTTAGAAATCAATGTGACACTGCCCTTATTTTTATGAAACATTGTATTTGGTGTATAATTTTTACAAAAATGTAAAATAGTCTTGCATAGTGTTCCTTGTTTATAAGTTATTTTCAATATCTCAAAAAGTATTGTATGAAATGGACAGTAGCAATTGTAATCTGGTGTCATACATAAGAAATGAATGATAAATGGTAAATGTATAATTGAATAAATTACACAAAAGAATCTCTTTCTTTAGCATTGAAAAAGATCAAATTCTTGTCAGTAGCTCTGGTAAAGCACCAGGGTTGACCGACCTGATTAGTGGTTTTGTAATGGTGTGTTGTTAACTTAATGTGAGTGAGTTGCCAGTGTATAACAGTTAGCACAGCTAATGTTCATCCTAGACTTTGTTAATTCCTAGTTGTGGCATACAAACAGCACATGTGGAGGAAGGAAAGGTGCTGGCTAGGTCATAGTGGAGCAGTGCCCTGACTTATGATTAAAATAAAATATCAGGCATGCAATATTCTAGTCACTTTCTAGCCCATTGCCCCAGGTAGTACATTCAAAAAATTCTGTTTCCTCCCTACAATAAATAAACGGATAAATGAATAAGTGAAAGAGTCTACTTAAAAATCCCTCTGTGTGTGTGTGTGTGTGTGTGTGTGTGTGTGTGTGTGTGTTTTCCCCTCCTTCCCTTTGTTTTCTCTAAACTTGTATCTGAATCCAGAAGCACAAGACCTAGAGATCACACTGTGCAGAAAAACACTTTGCATTCTATGTTGGACCCTCACTAGGACTCTTCCTGGACATCCTGCTGCTGCCCTGTGTTGTAGAGACCCTACAGCTTAGTGGCTCTGCCCTCTGAACCACCTCGCCAGTTATAGCTCATTAACCTATGTTGTACATAGGATAAAAGGGAGATGCAATGTAAAACTTTGAGACCATGTATGATCCATATCTCTGAAATGATTATGTCATTCAGTGGTCCAACCATAATTGGAAAATATTATCGCTTCTAATTTGTGTGAGAAATGGAATGCTTATTTTGAATTGTTACATTTTTGTAGTGTCTTTTAATACACACTCAATACAATGAAATCTGGGTATGATATTTGGGCAGCCTTAAAAGTAACTAACACTGTATATCCCAGTTAACTTTTCCACACGGTACTGGACCATAAACTCATAAATGTATTTAATTGGTATACAGACTTGGAGTCATTTGAAATGGAAGAGAAGGGTTTCTGACCATTGTACTCATCCACAGGAGACTACTGGCCGCAGCTCTCTTTAGTGGCGTGAATCTTGAATGTACCCACAGGCACATGCTTTGACCATGGGTTCCTAGCCTGCAGTATTACTTCAAAAGTTGTGCCTTTAGGAAGTGTGGCCTGGCTGGTGGAAGTAGGTCACTAGGGACTGACCTTTGAAGATTATAGCCTCCCCTGGTTCTGGCAATGGCCTCTGTTTCCTGGCTGGTCCCAGCATAAACCACCCCACTGGCAGAGGAAAGCTCATTTCCATTCAGAGCTGAAATTGCTCTGAAACTGTGACCCAGATGGATCTCAACCCCTCAGGTTGTTATTGGCAGGTGTTTCAGTCACAGCAATGCATTCCTACTCAAACAGAGCAGTATGAATCATAACTCGTAAAGTAACATTTTAGCATTTTCCACTTGCCAGAAAATACTAATATGTCTTTGAGTTAATTATTTTGTGGAAGGAGCAGTTGAGACTTGAATAACTGGTTTTCTGCTTCATAACCTAATCATAATTACCTTTTCTTGAAAAAAATCACATGCTGTCCTACCATCAGCTGCTAGTTACCTTCAGTTATTACTCTTCCACATAACACAACTGAATAAAATCTAACCAACTGTAAAAACAAACAAGTTGGGGAATTCACATTGGTTTTGGTTCGTTTTCCCCTCCTTCCCTTTGTTTTCTCTAAACTCATATCTGAATCCAGAAACACAAGACCTAGAGATCACACTGTGCAGAAAACACACTCTTAGCTAGTGGCACACTAGAGGCCGAGAGACTGTGGGTTTTGGATCGTTGAAGAATACTTTCAGAGAGAGGAGCAGGGGGTGAATAGAAGGAATGTGAAGTTGTGTGGGTGGGGAGGTGGGCGGATCTAGGACCAGGTGGGAGAGGGGAAAATATGATCCAAATAGACTACATGAAAGAAATTAATTAACATTGAACCAAAATGGTATTTTGGTCAGGATGTAGCTTTCTAATATCGATGCATTCACAGATGGTAGTTATGTTTTTGTCACATCAGTGTTTAAACAAGGAAATGATTTCATTCCTCAATTTGATACACATGGAAACTGATGCTCTGAGTTGTAACTGGCCAAGGGCACATGGAGAATCACCAGCACCAGAGACGTGGTGGCCTGGCATCCACCTATCCCTAGACTCTCCCAGCTGAATGGCAACCATTTAGATGCTAGGAACTGTTTTCCCTACACTTGCACATGTTACATTTCCGTCACAGAAGGTCTTCTTGATACTTTCAGCTTGGAAATCAGATTCCCAAGGTCAAAAAGAAAAGCAAAATGGTACAGCCATGGTATCAGGACTAGATTTTTGTCTCTGCTACAGGTAACTACAGTTCACAGGGGAAATCCACCCAGTGGCGAATGTGCCCTGTGGATATAACTTGAGGGGTCAGTTGTAGGCCTATAGTCATAGGGCTCAGGACAGAAGTCTTCAGGCGAGCAGCTGTGGAATAGAACATTCACGGTCCTAGGTCTGTGCTCACTGCAGAAAAAATAAAAAGGTAATTTAAAGAAAATATTACTTTATAACCAATGTAGCTTAATTTGGAAAATAAAGAAAACCATAATGAAGAAAAATCCAAATTGGTTATTTTTCTACCAGCCAGTGATAAGTCATGATTATTTTGGCATATTTCTTATAGCTTTTAGATTGTGTATTTATAAATATGTTTATAGTATTATTACATACACTTTTATACAATTTCATATTATGTTATAATGGTGTTTCTGTCATTTTTACATTATAAGTATAAATCTATTTTTTAAATTAAATTTTTTAGAAGCTTATGAGTATTGTATTTACATTATTTTTCTCTGCTCCTCTTCCTTCCAAGTCCCCCTACATCCTTCTCTACCACCTCTTCAAATTCATAACCTTTGTTCTTTCGTGATTATTATCTTTTACACACACACACACACACACACACACACACACACACACACACACACTCTACCCAGCTGAGCCTACTGGCTCCATGTTATTCATACCTATATTTTTAGGGCTGTCCACTTGTTATTGGCTAGCCAATTAGGGGTTTCATGTCTGGAGAAGACTGATTCTCCCCTTCTCAGCAACCATTTCTCATCATTGCCTGTAGCTCTTCATTTAGAAGTGGGGCACCATGAGATTGCCCCCGTCTTGTTTAGACAGCTATCTTATTGAGATTTGTATAAGTGCATTGAGTGCATTATTATAGAGATTTCATGAAAGCAGCTTCCCTGTCATATATAGAAGACACTGTCTCAAAGCGGGCTTCCTGGTCCTTTGACCCTTTCAATCTTTCTACCTCTTTCACAGTGTTCCCCAAATGACAGGATCCCACTGTGTAGATCGGGCCAGCCTGGGGCTCATTATGTAGACCAGACTGGATTTGAGCTCACAGAGACCCGCTTTGTATTAAAGGGCATTCAAGGTGTGTGCTACTATGGCTGGCTTAAATCTGACTTTTAAGTGAAATATTCATTTATTGAATCACCCCCTCCTCCCGTTTGACTATATTATGGCTTTTTCCATTTTTTTTAACTGTTAAATAGTAAAATTGGGTAGTTCAGGTAGAGGGAATCTCTCCTCAGGCAGTAGCATAGGTGACAGCTTGCAATGCGTTTTCCTTGTTTTAAAATTTGTTTTGCGACAGAGAAAGTCATTCTTTGAGCATTCCTGTCTTATCAGCTGTAGGTTCTCATTGTCATTTAGCTGTTGCCGAGTGAAACTGAGGAATTAGACAGACAATTAGTCCAAAGTACGCTCACTAGGCTTGGCTCTATTTCAGTGTGGCTACTTTCTACTTCCTGACCCTGCGGATTATATTACCCCAAGAAATAACTTGGAACATTTTGCAATAATCTTTATATTTTCTTTTTCTAAGTGCTGAAGTTTTTAGTTACTAAAATGCTTTAGAAAACAACCAACTTACATTTTTAACATTCTTTTCACAAATAATAATATAATTTCCTGATAGCCATGAATAGAAAAACCTAAAGACTCACAGACTATGCTTTATGCCAGAATTATTCTCTGGAGAAGCACATGTCTATTTGATGCTAAGTTTTAAACAAATTGTTACAGGGTATATATAGACCTATATACATAAACATACAAATAGGCTTTTTACAAATTATTATTTTTATTTATTATTTATTTATTCTATGTGTTTTTTTTACATCATTTATCTTGGTCCCATTCAATCCCCATCCCTTCACATCAGCCCTCTGCCCCTGCACCCTCCGCCCATAAAACAAAATTCAAGAGAAAAATGTAAAGAAAATAATATGAGAAAAGTTAAAAAAAAGGAAGGAATTAAAAATCTCATCATGGAAGCTGCAGTGTGACCCAACAAGTCAGGCTGTATACTCCTTGGTCCATATATCTCTACTTGCAAGTGTTCATTGCAAGGAGTCACTGGTTCCAGGCTCCTGGTCTCCACTACACATTCTATGTTGGGCCCTCACTAGGACTCTTCCTGGACATCCTGCTGTTGCTCTGTGTTGTAGAGACCCTACAGCTTTGGGTCTTCGGGTCAGGTCTCTTCATTTGCTCCAGCAGATCTTAGATGGGGTGAATGTTGAGGCAGGTCAAGTCATAACCCTAGGTCTGGGCAGATGTAGGGTTGTAGGGTTGGTCTGCCAGATGGAAAATGTGAACAGCTCTCCCATGCTCATGATTTGGGAGGTGGCTCACCTACAACTCCACTGACAGAGTTGAATCTGTTGTGCTGCTCTGATGGGTTGCAGGGCCTGCTTTCCCAAGTCTTGCAGGTGCTAGGGACCCGGGACAGCTTTCCCACTCTTATGACCACAGGGCCAGCTCCCCCACCTGCCCCAGGCACTGGTGGGCATGTGTGTGCTTTTGTGTGTGTGGGCTTTGTTTCCCTGTCCATGCTGCTACAGGACAGATGAGAAATGGAGCAGCTCACCCATACTCACGTCTTTGGGGCTGGCTCACTCACACCTGCACTAACAGGGTTGGCTCTATTGTGCCACTCTGTTGAGGTGCAGGGACTACTCTCCTGAGTGTTGCAGCTGTTGGGGATCAGGAACAGCTCTTCTGCTCTTATGACCCCAAGGCCAGCTCTCCCACATGCCTCAGGCATTGATGGAGTTGGGGAGGCTTCTTTCCCCTGCCCATGCCACCACAAGATGGATGAAAAATGGGGGCAGCTCTCCCATGCTCACAACTTTGGGGTTGGCTCCCCACACCTGGACTAACAGAGAGCAGACCATGTGGTCATAAGAGTGAGAGAACTATCCCTGACCCCCACCAGCTACAACACTAGGGAGAACAGGCCCTGCACCTTGCCAGGGAAGCACAACAAATTGACTTTCAAAGGAGGAAATTAGGCCATTTTGAAGTTAGTGACACTTTAATGGCTGACATTTGAGGGAAATCCCTTCTGAATTATTGGGTCAAGAAAGTTGGTAAAAACATTTGGACTACTACTAGTATTGGGCAAAGGAGAGAAGGATGCAGACCTTCTGATGAAGTGTCCCTGATACATAAAATCAGACTTAAATTTCCTCTTGCACTATCTAAACTGCGTAGGATTCATGTAGTGTAGTCATCTCACTATAATGTAGATGTAACAGTCTTCTTAAAATAAGAAACACAGGGTTGGGGATTTAGCTCAGTGGTAGAGTGCTTGCCTTGCAAGCGCAGGGCCTTGGTTTCGATCCTCTGCTCAAAAAAAAAAAAAAAAAAGAAACACAGAGCCAATTGCAGAGTTAAAGCCCAAGAGGTCATAGCAGTAGCTGAGAGCTGATTCTTAAAACTGCCTTTCTTACCCTTAGCTGCCACTGTCATCCTCCCCTCAGAAAGAGGCCTACTTCCAGTGTGTCTGTCCTTTTTATTGACTTTCTGTTCTGCCTTCTCATTGGTTGTAAACCCAAGCACATGTCCTCCTCGTCACTGCCTGTCTATGCAGACCTCCAGGACTTCTATGGTTGGTATTGAGATTAAAGGCGTGTGTCACCATGCTGGCTGTATCCTTGAACTCACAGAGATCTGCCTAGCTCTGCCTCCCAAGTGCTGGGATTAAAGGCATGCTCCACCACTGCCCAGCTTCTTCTGCTATGGCTTGCTGTTAGCTCTGACCCCCAGGCAACTTTATTTATTAACATACAAATAAGATCACATTTCAGTACGAATAAAATATCACCACACCATAATATGCCATTTATCTATCTGCCTACATTGTGAGGCTGCTCTGATTGTGTACTAGGTTTTGCACTTTGGTTCCTCCTGTAAAGATGTGACTAATGTACGTGACTCTGTCTAATTTCCTCACAAAGCAAGCAGCACCTTGACAGAGTACTTAATAGAATTATGATCATTTTGGTCTGCCTAGCACACGGCTGGCTCATGGTAACTGCCATTGTTTTCTTTAGAATTAAAAACAGGAAGGGACATGCCGCCATCAGGTCCCAATCCTCTCAGCACTCTAGACCAGGTGTAGGTAGTTTGTTCCCCCAAATAAAGAAATTTAGGTATGAATCATGTCCCGTGCAGCTTGGGTCCTGGAGCCCTGACTAGGGGTAGGAGGGAATGGAGAAGTGACACACTCACAGACCCATGTACACAAAGTTGGGGTCTGGTAGAGTGTGCACACTCCAATGAAGCAGCACCGAGTAGGACCACACCTGGAATCTCAATGTTTGTTGTGTACAGTCTAGGGGGAAGGACTAGCTGGTTGCAGCAGGAGGTTTCTGAGCAGTCCCAGGCTGTAAAGACTGGGAGGGGGCCCCAGCTGTTAGTTTTCATATGCACTGCTAACCTCTCTCACTCAGACCCCAGAGGAGAGCTTTGGCATTCCTCTGAGCCTCACTTGGGTGAGGCTTTGCTGCTACCAAGGAATCCTTGACATGGCTGTGCTGTACCCATATCAACAATACACATTCAATCAGGACTTTGCTAAGGGTTTGCTATCTTCCCCCACAGCAGCTCATTCCTGTAGTCCTACCACTCAGGAGACTAAGACAGGAAGATTACAATACTTAGGAGGCTAACCTGCACTATGTTGTGATTTCCTGGCTAGTCTGGGCTACAAAGTGAGACCATGCCCCAAAAATAAAACAAACAAACAAAACTAAACAAAACAAAAAACCAAACAAGAGAATTTAAGTAGGAAAATCTACTTCAGAAACATGTCTTGATAGATGCATAGCTGATTAGCCAGGTATAATGAAAAAGACTTAAGTTGTTCTATTATATATCTATCATATTCTATCATCTATCTATATATTACCTATTTCTTTTTGAGACAGGGTCTCATATCCAGCTTTGGTTGACCTGTAACTCTCTATATGGACTGAGTTGACTTCCAAGTCACAGAGATGCACTTGCTCCTACTTCCCAGTATCATCTATTATTATTATTATTATTACTATTAGTATTATTTGTTTTTTCAAGACAGGATTTCTCTGTGTAGTTTTGTGCCTTTCCTGGAACTCACTTGGTAGACCAAGCTGGCCTCAAACTCACAGAGATCCGCCTGCCTCTGCCTCCTGAGTGCTGAGATTACAGACATGCGCCACCACCGCCCAGCCATCTATTATTTTTAAAAGTAGGTTATATAGTGTGAACTTTGAAGCCTTAATTTACCTAGCAGATGGACCAGGGTAGAGTTCTGACCTTTGGCAAGTAGACTTTGGCAAACCCTTTACCTTCCAGTTTTACCACCTACAAAATGATGTGCTGATAATTTGTGCCCCAAAAGACTTGTGCATATGGAATATGATAGTACAGAAAAGCACATTTGTGATACATGATACTTGCTATATGCTGTAGCAATGTTTGCTAATATTAGATTTGTTTGTCCTTTAGTGAGCATCTTGGAAAACAGTGAACCACAGATGTGAGGGGCTTATTAAACCTTGGTATAAATTTGCTCAGTAATTGTACTGGTGATGAAATGTTGACATCAAAAGCCAGATAGTTGTCCTTCCGGATATGCCCCTGCATTGCATTGCTGTTTTCTTGTATTTGTATTGTACTTGTATTTGTATTGTACTTGTATTATTTGTATTGATCCCCTTGTACCTTGCTTTTGTGTTTCTGATGGGAAGATTTTTGAGAGGATATCAGTAGAATGGAAGATACATTAAAAGGTTCACAAAGACCTGGAAGTCATTCTTAGGGAGGATATTTAGTGGGGATTAGAACATGTAGGAATTATAACATGAGAAATAGATTCGACTTTGTTATAATACTAGAATGCATGATTAGGACCTGTAGGTAAGAGTTACTAAGGGGTCTCACATAAGGAAGGGCTTATTATCAATTAGAGAAATTAAACATGGAAAGAAAGAATGATCAGTCATCAGGGAGATACTCTCAGGGGTTTGAAAACCCAATAGAGCATTGATAAGCAAAGTGATTGGTTTCTCAAGAAAGGAAAGCATAAGAGTAAGGGGAGAAAGTTGCTGCTGTTATGAGAGGCCAGAAAGTTTTCCTCCATCTCTTCTCTGGGCTTGGAAGACACTTGGTGAAGGGTGTAACTTTGTGATGGTTCATGAAAGAAGGAAGAATTACTCCATGAGCTGAGGTGGCTGACAAAGGAAGGAATCATCTCTGTCATGTATTTCCCATGGCATTTGATAAAGTTAGTACTGTTTGGTTAAAGCAAATTGCTCATTTATACCTATGTATTGTTGACTTGTATGTGCCTCTTTCACTATATACCCCCCTCATCTCCTTTGTGTTGATATGCTGTTATATCCCCACAAATAGATCAATGAGACTATGAGCACTAAATTAATTGAGCTGTGTTCACTCAGTCTATAACAGTTCAGAAGAAAATCCATTCCCCATCATGTAATCACAAAAAGAAAGAATATCATAAACGATAGCCTTCACTTTTCAGCATTTTCAAGCTACATATAGGAACAAGTGGGGTTGTTACACTTTGTGACCAGCATAACTACTGTGGAATTTTTAAGATGGTTGAAAATACTTTTAAAGGGTGCCTGGTCGCTACTGCTTTGCCCTTTGGGCATTTCCTTGGGTCAGTTAAGGTTAAAAGGCCTTGCCCATAAAATGTTTTGCAAAGAAATGTTTATTTGGCCCATTTATTAGCTTCAGACCATCCTGATTTAAGTGAGGGACCTTCACTGCACTCACATACCCCTTCTCAGTTTTGTTTTTTAAAAGAAGTGACAAAGGGGATTACATGGCAGTGCGTATACTAGTTAGAATGTTTTCATTCTTCAAGGTTCAGAATATACTAGTCATCGATTGTTTTATGTAAAGTTACCTCTGTGAAATGTTCTTCCACTGTTGGACCTTTTGATGAGAATACTTTTATTTACAAATGCCAAGAAGAGGGAACAAGAAAAAAAATCCTGTTTTTTTTTTTTTTTTTTTTTTTGCTTTTTGAGACAGATTTTCTCTGTCCTGGAACTCACTCTGTAGACCAGGCTGACCTCAAACTCACTGAGATCTGCCTGTCTCTGCCTCCCGAGTGCTGGAATTAAAGGTGTGTGCCACCACCACCCAGCCTTATTTAAATTTCTTTTATGTGTATTGGACTCCCATTTCTTAATGCTTTTCTTGGACTATCTGTTTCCACATAGTTGAGCACTGTGCCTGTTAACAGTGCTTTATAGACAGCAGACAGACTGCAGTGTGGGTGAGTTTCTATTCAAGGAGCAGGTGAAGTGGTTGGATCAGTGCGGTGGTGGTGATGGGTCTCTCACCCACCTGATCTGCAGAGGTTGGCTTCATGGTTACTGTTCTTTCTTTTCTTATAAAGCAGGAAGGATCAAAAGTTGCTGCTGCTGCTTCAGAGAACTAAAGGCAGGGTTGATGAACATAAAGTCAGCCCCGTGGTCATTTTACAATATACATTGGGTGTTTTTTCCCCCTTTTGAAACCAAGTTTATAATACCTCTCCAAGATAGATTCTTTTGAGTGACATCAATTGCATGTAAATATATGTTTTTCATTAGAAAGCCTAAACCCAAATTGTTTATAGCAGTCTCATTAAACTTGGGGTGGTGGGTGAGGAGGTAATTTGCTTCAGTAACTTTCATATAAAGATTGCCAGTTATTAGTGGAAAAGGAAGCTCCCTCTAAGCTTGATTTCATTTCAAACCTTAAGAAAAACTTAAGTTTTGAATTACTAAATTTAAAAACTGTGAAACATTGTATTATATTTTGTGGTTAAACTTCAATATAATTCTTAGGATTTATATGAGATATCTTTTGATAGATTCCCAGAAATGTTTCTTATTTTCTGTTTTCTGTGTATCTAAGCACTAGTGTCAGGGCACTGACTCCCTTATGTTTATGTCTTTGGCAAGACTCGCTATGCATTGCCTTTTCCCCTTCCTTGAATCTAAACCTCTAAGGGTGTGGCTTTCGGTGTATCACCAGAACAAAGAGGCTATTAATGTCAGCAGCTATCATAATAATATTATTTTCTCAGGGTTTGCTCATAGTTTGATCCCTACCAGAGGGAGGAAACATGTTCTGTTGAGCAGGGACAGGGTGAATCCTGCAAATCCTACTCTGGAATGGAGAAGCACCTCACCTGGGCCTCTGATTCTCTCAGTCAGAGTCTCTGTGCTTTCCTTTTGGTTTTGGATCTGAGAATGGCTCCTGTTTAGGATGAGAGATTATAAATTAGTGGCTCTGTTCTTTAGCAAAATTATATCACTCAAAGATGCAGTAAAAATAAATGTGTTGCTCCACTATACTTGTGCTAACCAAAAGTCTATTTTGCAATTTTCAACACTGTGTTGTTGTATTCTATTCATGAGGTTTTGACTTTTGAGTTCTATAAAGTTACTCTGAGTCACACACTTAAGGATGTTACAGTCAACAGAGTAAGTACAAACCTATTGTACATACAATACTCGATAACTATGTTTCTGGCTTATGTATTTACTTTGTTATGCATTTTATTATTATTTTGGGATTTTGGGGAATTTTGGATTATAGTCTTGTCTTGTAATCTGGACTAGCCTAGAAATTACTGTGTTGCCCAGGATGGCCTCAAATTCATGATCCTCTCAACTCATCCTCGAAAGAGCTGGGATTATAGGTCTGTGTTACTATATCAAACTATATTGTTATTTTTTTGAACTTACTCCTTCTACTAAAAAAAGTTTAGTATAAGATACTGTGACTTTCTATATCACCAGCAGCCCCATATAGCTCATGTTCACTTTTTTTTTTTTTTTGTATCAAGTGTCCACATCAAGCAGTGGACTTCTGAACTGTGCAGACTTGTGTAAGTACACATCTTGATGCTGACACAACTGAGTTACCCATTGTCTTCGTTCACTCTTACCCTCATCATGAAACTAGTGATTGTAATTCCTCAGGAGTCACTTTCTCTCTGGACCTCAGTTCTTAGTTCCCATCATCTTCCATCATCTTTACCTTTTTCTTTGTGGGGGGCACAATGGACTCTTCTCTTTTTACTAAATCTTCCTTAGGAAGGAAATTAAGACTACATGAGGATAAGCACATATTTTGTGACTGAAGAGGGAATTTTTAATAATGATTTTGAAACAATAGACATAAACTGACACTGTCCATGAACTTGTCATTGTACCTGAAAAAAAAAAAAAAAAAACAGAAGCTGTGATCTAATTGTTGATCATACTGTATAAATTAAAAAAAAAATTTCTAACAATTTTCAGGAATCAATAGTAAGTTAAGGAAACCCCTAGAGTCAGAAATGAATAGAGCATCCTTAAAATAAAGATAGGTTAATGATTTATTTTGCTTAAACTTAAAGCTGGCTTTGTATAATGCCTTAGTAATCACCTCAACACTGAATTATAATTAAAATAAGAAAAAATAAGGCAATAATAGTATAAATGAGTTATCTCTGTATTTCCCCTGGGGGGGGTAGACACACAAATTAGTCATATTGTCGTTTAAAAATATTTGTTTATTCAATAAACCTTATATACACTATCTTTAGTGGCTGGCCCATCCTTCCAAAATGGCAAATATAAAAAAATGAATCATTTGGTTGCTGCGATTGCTTCTTGTATTTCTGCCTTTCAGAAGGAGATGGCAGCATTGAGCCTCTGCTCTGATGCTCCACTATTGAAGGGACTTAAAATTCTTGGTAGAGAGAAGCGTCATTTAGTTGAGCCCAGTTCATCTCCTGAGATTTCATTTTCGACTCTCTTCCACCCACTCCGTATCTTCCCATGGAGAATGAGAGAATGCTCCAATGCATCTTTTATTAAATCTGTTATACAAGGATACTATTAAATTACTTATTCTCATTTGTAGACATCTAAGATTGTCGGCTTAAGGGACATATAGGAAACAACTTCTAAAATGAAATGAGGGCCAGTTCTAAAATGCAGAAGTATGTTTATGATGTGAGTGTTTTCCTAAGGCTTTGACAGGAAGAATTCACTTAAGATTCCCAGTGCACAAAACACTTTATTGATCCACATCATAGGGTAAATACATTTGTTTTCTGAAATACACTGTTCAAGTTTTCTTCCCTATGAGGGAAGGGGAGCACCAGGTTACTGCTAAGAAAGAAACTTTCCCCAGGACTGATGCTTGAACAACTGTTTAGATGAAAAGAGAGATTCTTCACTTCCTTTCTCCTCACTGTTCCGCCTGTATCCCAAACTTTAAAAAACAAACAAACAAAAAACCCAAAAAAAACAAAACCAAAAACAAAAAAAAAACATGATTCATGTATATTTTAACTCTGTGTTGAAAAATAAAATGAGTGTCAATGCTCTTTGTCAATATTAAAAAGGGATTGAGCAGTACAATTTTAAAGCTGTAAACTATGGGGGAAATAGAACACCACCAAATCTGAGTGAGTCATTTTTAAAAGTGTAAGCCAAGATTACCATGTTAAGCTGTAGTGTCAAAGGATCTGGATAGCAGTTAGAGTGGCACCCAATTCTGCAAGGTTATGTTGGAAACAGCTGTCCATGCCATGCTTAAAATACACAAAAGAGATATTTTAACATGTGAGATTATGAGTTTTTTTCCAGGCTATTAAATAACATACAAAAAGATGTGCAGTTGTTTGGTTTGATTATCATAGACAGTGGGATTTTCTCCTGTCCTTTAACTTTATATGTTTAAAATTATTGTTGAAATGTTATGTGTCAAATAATTTATGGATTTAACTAAGTCAGCAATTCCGTTGGGTTTCCAGCATGAGGGGAGGATCCAACAACAACATCTTCATTTCATATTGTTTTGATAAATTTAATGACATTTTTTTAACCAAAAGGAAATTTTGTCTCCCCTGGACTCTTTCACTGTAGGTTTTAATCACGAACATTGAAGATAAGAACATAGCTATTTTTTTTTTTTATTAAAAGGATATGTTCTGGTTAGTTTAGAAAGGTCTGATGAGCAAAGGCTTCCAACAGTATGTCCAAGACCTTAAAATTCAGTGTTGAAGTAAGAAAGAATAACATACATTTTCTAGTATGAGTGCATCTTAAATGTTGCAAGAGGCATGTATAGTGACGCTATAGGCATTGTCAGGGATCTCTTACTTCCCTCAAAACTCCACCCGATAGAAAGTCAATTAAAATTAGATTATGTTAGAGGTGTAGACAGCCAGTACCAAGCTTATCTTGAGATGCAGGTGGAAGCCAGAGGCTGTAGTTGCTATCATATGCTATAATAATTGAAGTATGCTGTCTTCCATGTAATATGTAGTCTATAATGTTTACTGATTATGTCCTTGTTCAGTAGTATGCAGTCTCTCTCTCTCTCTCTCTCTCTCTCTCTCTCTCTCTCTCTCTCTCTCTCTCTCTCTCTCTCTCTTTCTTCCGTGTGTGCATGTACCTCATACTTGGATTGAATTCATGGCCTCATGCACACCAGAGGAGTGATCTATTGGCTAAGCTGCAACCCTAGCCCACTTCCTCTTTGAAATATTTTTTTCCCTTAAAACAATGATGGGTATATTTTTTGTGGATATATGTGTGTACATGAATGTGGGTACTCTTGAAGGCCAGCAGAATGCTGGATCCCCTGGAGCTGGAGTTGTGAACCACCACATAGGTGCTGGAAACTGACCTTATGTCCTCTGGTGGAGCAGTATACACTCTTAACCGCTGAGCTGTCTTTCTAGTTACTCTTCAAATGTTCTCATCCTCTGTGTGTTCTCTTGTACATGTTCTGATTTCTGCAATGAAATCAGCAATATGACTTTCTCTTAATATCTCTTTTAACGCTCAGGTTATTGATATTCAACTTTTCATTGTAGTTCTAAAGTGGAAGAAACACTTGAAATCTTTAAATACTTTGGCTGAAGTGCTGAACTGTTATTATAATTCTAGTAACCAAAGCATTCATTGGTTTTCAGCTCGGCTAAAATACTGCAGGCTTGCAATGTGTGAAACCTTGTGCGAGTATAGAATGAAGCAAGTCATTAAACGTAATGTTTTGGCCACGCCTTAGCTGTCTTACTGTTTTCTAGTTCTGTTGGCTGAATGCTGTCATCTCCGTAATCTCCTTAATTCTTCCTTCTGCAGCTTACATAGGAAGATAGTGGAGTCAGGTCTTTCCCTAAGCCCAGTGGGCTTCTCAGAGGAGCTGACCACTGGGAAGAACATGCCCTGCACTTGAATCTGTTAGTTTCTGCATTAGGTAAATAAGCCCTGAAGAGAGCCCTTAAAAATTTCAGCTATGAGATTGAAAAATTGCAAGTTTTCTCTTTTCTAGCCTATCAATATTTCCTGAACTTTCCATGTAAGGCTAGGGGAGACTTCATACTTTCCCTGCAGTTGTGTGATTTGTAAGGAAAATAAACTCCATTTGTTTTCCTTTTTTTCCCATTTAATTCATTCGAATGTTCACCAGTCTCCTCTAGAAACTGGTGATGTGGAGAACTGACAAGGGCCTGTCCTGTTTTCAATACTTTGTAGCATCAATTCTTGGCAAACTTCAGTGGGTCCTTGGCAAGACTGTCCTCTGAGACCTGGGCTTCATTATGGTGTATAAAGAGTCACCTCTCTTAGCCAGGATTGTCTGGATATAGCCCCAGGAAAAAGACGCCAGAGAGTCTAGGACACTTGGTCTTAAAGACACTCTCCTTGATTGAGTGGTCAGAGAATGTGTATTCGCCAAAGGCTTGATGATATGCTGGTATCTGTCCATCCCACAGTTGGAGCAGGAAGCTGTTCTGGATAACAGCTTTACCATTCCAGTTTCCTTTGAGCCAGAACAATTACTATGTTCTGCTGAAGTGCCTCTTGTCCTGAGACGACTCAAATGACATAACTTTACCTAACCCTTTTCAGCATACCATAGAAACTTGATTCATACAAAGGAAGCAAACACTGAAAGTCTTATTTTGAAAAAGAATGAAATCCAACAATATATTCCCCATAACCGGGGCTTTGGTCAAGTTGACTCTCACCTCTGTATGGTAACAATGAAAACAAACTGTCATGAAGTATTGATAATGTGAAATTAAGCAGATTGTTTACTCACTCTTAAAAATAGCATGTTTTATTAGGACAACCTCAGAGGACCATTAAAGAAAATGATTTAAGAATTTGGACAGCAATAAATAATAGAGTCTAGTAAAACTAGATTTTTTTTAATCTTTAAAGCATCTAATATACTTGGTCTATTTAGAAAACAAACACATTTAATTGTTTCCATCTCTTAACTATGTCTAGTGGGCTCAGTTTTTAGTTGCTGTGCAAATAAGTTGGTCTTAGTTCCATTGTTTTATTTCAAACATCATTTCAAATTAGGGCTTAATGTGGTTTGAACATTTGGCCAGAGTCGTTTATTCTGCTTTTGTCTAAGGGTGGTTGATTGCATGTATCTTTCCAGCTTACAAATGCCAATATACATAGAAGAAGGCAAACCCAGCCCTGAGACCATGTGTCATCATACATTGATTGTGACTTTTTGTTTTATTATGGCACATAGGAGGAAAGCAAAGGCCTGAAGAAAAATGGAATGTTAAAATCATACACATTTTTGCTATGTCACAATGTTTACCTAATTTTTCTGTGCTAATAATGACTCTCTACATAGTTTATTAAAATATGAGTGTCCTTTTCAATGTTGAACTAACAACAGCTTTCAGATAGTGCAGTAGCAAATATCCACGAGAATGAAATACACTGAAAAAGAGAAGTTATATTAGTTCCTGTTCTCCTCGCTGTGACAAAATTAGCTTGAGGAAGGGTTAATTTTGGCTTCCAAGTTTAATGGGCTACAGTCCCCTCATGGTGTGGGAGGCACAGCAGTGGGAGTGGGAGGTGGGTGGTTACACTGTGTTAGTACTCAGGAAATAGAAAGAGATGAATGCTGGTGTGCAGCCGGCTGTCTCATTTCTCTCCTTTTTATCCTGGCCAGGGACCCAGCCCATCAGTGGTGCTTCCCACATGTAGGGTAGGCATTTACTTCTTAATTAATCCTCTCTAGAAATGCCTTCACAGATATATCCAGATCTGTGTCTCCTAGGTGATTCCAAATCCAGTCAAATTGTCAATGAAGATTAGCCATTTCAAGGCATAAGTTTTTAACTTAAGAACTGCGTGTAATATTCTCCTAATTACTAGAGAAAGCTTCCGAGGAAAGAAATCAATTTCAATGATTAAAATATAGTTGTTTGTGCACACTTACATAGGCTGTATGTGCAGAGTCTGTGCACATCATCTGTATGTGCATAGTCTTTATAATTCATTCTGTCCCCCTCTATTTTATTGCCCTGAGGCATGGGATTAAAGAGTAAAGAGTGTAATTGTAGTTCATGTTTAATAAATTCCATACCAAACTCAGCTGCTAAATAAAATATCCAGGTAGAGCTATTTGTCATAAGAAAAGGGTAATTTTAGCTGTGCGTAGTGGGAAACCAGGAGATATCCATAGTACTGTGCAACTGTAGTGCATAATTGCAGATTTCTGCTAAACTTTCTTTGGACCTTTGAAATCCGACCTATCTGAAATCTCCACAGAAACCCTCAAAGTCACTTTACAAAGCTTTCTTAGTGTGACCTGACACTCTAAAACCTGATCTAGAGTTAAGACTCCCTTAGGATTTTAACTCTTGTAACAAAAAGGCAGAGAGACCCTTAATGACCGCTGTCTCTTTGTATCTGTTCCTTTTACTTTTTGGGGTTGCTTTATATTTTTAAGGAATTAATTAGGAAGAAAAAAATACTCCGTACTTGTTAGGGTGTAATTTAAGCTCCTGTTCCAAAGAGACCCTAAAATGTAGTGAGTCAGAAAAGGAAGAAGGCATTTAGGAGTTTCTGCCATAATTCAAGGAATCCACATCACTTCTAATATTATCTGCCTTCTCTAGAATATGATTCTCAGTTGCATAATAAAAGGTGAATTATATCACTATACCCTCATTCCCAGCCTGAGTTGTAAGGGCGAGAAAAAACATCCTTCTTACCAATGTTATGACTAGAAATCAATTAGACCACCACCTTTCCTATGCACTGGCTGGAGCTTGTCATGAGACCACATTTTAAATAACAAAAGGCTTTCGGGGGTTTAGTTTGGGATATCTTAGTTATGTGTATGGCTAAAAGTGAGAGGCAATGAAGGGTACCTCACTGCTGAAAAGAAGGAAGAAAGCAAGCAAGGGAGGGAGGGGGGGAGGGAGGTGGGCAGAGGGGAGGGAGAGAGGAAGGGAAAGGAGGAAGGTCGACAACTATCTGAAGACAGTTTATGGACTCTGCTAGGCACTGTAAAATGTTTGATTTTCCTGCGTTTCTTTTCCTTTTACCACTCCTCTATCCTTTCATCGGTTTGCTTAGAAGTTTGTTTGTTTGTTTGGACAGTGTCTCTCTATGGATCTCTAGCTGTCCTGGAACTCGATGCAGACCAAACTGGCCTTCAACTCAGAGAGCTCTGCCTGTCTTTACCTCTCCAGTGTTGGGATAAAGGCTGCCATGGCTATAGTGTGCTTGGAGTTTTTACACACACATCAGTCATATTTGGGTCTCTTTAGAGGACAAGGAACCAGAAAAGATAAGAAATAAGACATTTATTAACAATAAATTTGTTCTTCGTAACTGGTTTTGTTATTTGACTTGCTGGCTTTCAATTTACAAGTGAATAATAGTAAAACAGTGGACATTTTCTAGAACAAAGCTCTAGTAAGTAGAACGTAATAGTATTAAGATAGGGATTTCACTTCCTCCCTCCTTTACCCCACTCCTAAATTCTTTACTTGAGCCTCAGATGGTCTTTAGGATTAATGTCCCTTGATTCTCTTTGCTGTCTACCTGGACTACCAGAAATGGCCTTGGGTGCTGTGAAGGGCAGTGGCTTGCTGTCCAGAGCAGGGAAGGATGCATGCTGGGCATGGTTGGGGGATGGGAGAGGAAGATGGTTGATGACATTTGAAACCCTGCTTGCCTTTCAGCTACAGCACGATCACTACATTGGTTTTTCAGGCTCATTTCATTAGCAAATTTTGTTCAGGAAATGATTCTTATCCTACAGAAAGTTTGAAGTCTTTCAATGGAAGCCAGCACTAAAGTTTAGGGAAGATGTGGATATTCAAAAGTTTAAAAAAATACATCTTATTCTTGGGCTAGATTTTCTTCCCACTATAATGTATGTTAAATTTCTCTACAAGATCCTTCTATTAGTGATCTCATTGTCATTGTTTGAAAACTAATTGGTGTGTGTTTTCCTTTTTGGAACTATATAGTGGTTTGGCATAGAAGAAACCAAACAAATTCTTCCAATAGTTTACAGTCTCTTTGAAACCAAGTAATATGTAACTGATGGTCCAAGTGTCTGTTCCTTAATTATAAATACTGTATTTAATCTTTAGTATATATGGTTGCCTGGAAGTAAGTCCCCCCCAAAAAACCCCACATTGCTATGGATTTAACTGATAAGAATTGTTCACAATATGGTAAAGTCCCTCAAATAACTGAGTCATGATTATGGGGGCATGTTATGTGGGTAGAGTTGACTTTGTGTCAAGGAGAGGGTGGCCTGAAGAGAAATAGATGAGAAATTACATTATCATTCTCTCTTCTGTTCCCTTTGGTCCTCAGAGGCAGCTGCTGCATTTTATCTTTATCATAACCTCAGGTCTGCCATTCTGATTTTCCTTCTGTGAAACCAGAGACCATGAGCACACCTTGGAGGATCTTGTCTAGTTATTCCCTGCTTCAAGTAGATGGATGTGCTTAGCACTGTAGAATGGAGTGATCCTCACCCACCTGTTTTCTGTAAGCCTATTAGGTAATTTTGGTAAATAGCGGAGTTGCCTTCATTTTAGTATCTTGTTTTGCATTAAATAATAAAACAAGTGCTCTAGGGAATAGTTTTCTGGCTAACTCATGCTCGTGCAAACCACTGAAACCTCCTAACATAGAACATAAGTCATAGCAATTCAGAGGAAATGAGCTGCGTGGTTCCCAAGAGTATGATTAGAGAGCTTGACATAGCGTTCACAAACTATTGCTTTACCACAATTAGACATTTTTTTCACAGGTATGAAAATGGTTTTCATGGAAAGCACAGGTCAATGTAAAGCCAGAATACTATGATGTTATAAAGACTAACCATAAACTAGTTTTAATAATAATGTAATATTTCACTTTTATTATGTATATACATATTTAGTTAAGCTATGATTTTGCTATGGCATGAAATCTCAAATGATGTTAATAATGTCACATCTCAGAGAAACATAGTTTGTACTTATTCCTCATTAAATGGTATTTAATTTTTTCTTCATAACATCCTTTGGTTACCCACAGGAAAAAGTAGTTAACTATTTGACAGTTTCACAATGTAAAGAAAGGTGCAGAGGCCCCCAAATATATTTAACCTATTCCATTATTTCCCACTCTGAGAAGTCTCAGTAACCATGATAAAACCCAGACCTAAAACAGCCAATTGGCTCACTTGCTGTTGGGCTGTTAATAAGTAGAGCTAAAACCAGCACACAGGTTACCTCACTGTGTAGAACTATTTGCTTTCGAAGCCTTTCTCTGTGACCGGTAAAGAGAAAATGGAATTTCAAAAGGCTAAAATTGCATTTATGTATTTTGGCTTTATATATCTTTGGCTTTCATTCTATCGACTAAGAGATCAGATCTTATTGGAGCAAGAAATGGAAGACAATGCTACAAATCTTGCACTTTATGCTTCATATGACAATGGTTCCCACCTTTCTGGTTCCTTTGCTTCACTATGGTTTTTCTTGTTGTCCTAGGGTTTATTGCTTAATTGAAAGCTCTTGCTTCAATTACTTAACCTTGCTAGCTTCCATTTCTCAGTGAATTAGGCATGGTAGTGACAATTCATAGTTATTTATATGGGCTGAGTGGACAATATGTGTGGAATAGTCTTTAGTATTTAGTATGTATCATATGCATTTAGTCAATAAAATATAAATATTGACTGCAATTCTACAATTATTACTTTTTAATACAGGAAAAGTTTAAAGAACACTATATTCAGAGGGCACTTTTCTGTATCAGTTCTTGAAATATTGCCTACATTGCTCTAAGTGGTCATTGCTGCAGTTACTAATGCCTTGGTTTGAGTGACATATTCTTTTTGAGACTTATTTTTATTATGTTTGTGTATACATGTATGTATGAGAGAGAGAGAGAGAGAGAGAGAGAGAGAGAGAGAGAGAGAGAGAGAGAGAGATGGAGAGAGAAACAGACAGACAGACAGACAGACAGAGAATAAAGAGATAAATATGAATATGAGAATGACTTGAGCCTGCTGCTTCTGGGACTACTAGTGTGCAAGAGTTCATAAATTAAAGAGATCACAAATTAGTGAGAAGTGTAGTCTCATGGACTTCTAAAGCGTTAGTGGTTAGTGTGACAGGGAAGACTGAGCACACAAGTGCTCAAATCAGTTTCCCCTGGAGCAGACCCAGGTTTGGTAACCTCTAACCTGTGTGATCCTGAGCAGGATAACTTTTTCTCCATACCTTAATATCCTTATCTGTAAATGTAGTTGTGTGTGTGTGTGTGTGTGTGTGTGTGTGTGTGTGTGGCGCGTGCAGGTGCTCACCCACACATGTGTGCCTATGCATACAAAATACTTTCCATATTTGTTTTCTGTGCACATTTGATTTCATAGTGCATAAAAATCTCATATCAGAGTTGCTAAGTATGTGATGTGAGTTGTTTGTGCTACAAGCCATAGAAAGTTATTTTTGTATTATTTTTATTAAAAATTAAAATGTTTGCTAATGAAATAGCTTTTGAAAAAACCAAAATATATTTTGATAAATTATTCATTGCTTTAAACCTTTACACTTGTTTTATTTCCCTGTCATAGTTCATTCATAGTTTATTTGGTAATTTGTAAACAACAGAAATTTATTGCTTATAGTTCTGGAGGTTGAGAAGGCTGCAGTCAACAAAACAATGGATTTATGGACTGGTAAGGCTTCCTAATAGATGCCATAACCGTCTTGCATCCTCAAATAGTGGAAATGACAAGTATACTCTCTCCCTTATGTCTCTTTTTATAAGGGTACTGATACCATTTATGAGGACTCCACCCTCATGACTTAATCACCTCCCGAGGGACCTCAAATTCTTACTGCTATTTGAAGCACAAAGATATTCAGACCATAATGTTCCTCAACAAGTGTTCATTTGAGAAGATATTGCCTAACTAAACAGTGACTATTTAAATTTTAAATGTCAACATTTCTAACAAAATTAATGTGTTACTATTCTAATAGTAGAGTTCAATTATTTCAGAACCCTCTGTCTCTATTTCTAGTTGGAGGAATTGATCATTACCTTTATGATTGCCTACACTGGCTGCAGAGATGTTCCATGTAAAGATTCTGAAACGCACTCCTATCTGAATGCGTACTATCCTCCTTCTAAGCTAGTGGTCAAGCTTTCAAGTTGATAAAACTAAAAGGAATCTGAGTGGGTGCTAAAGAACTTGAGAGTACCCTGGAAGATAACAAGAGCTTGCTAAGTGCTTTATTGTTGAGGGGAGTTATGGGAGATGCATCTGCTATCTTTGGACATCCATGTATATTCACTGAACATCTCAGAATGTAGTACTCTGTATTAGATGCTAGACTTCAAATATCCAGTGGAAAGCAATACGTTTATATCCTCCTAATAATAAATCTTTGATTTTTAATTTAGTTAATAAAATTATAAAAATATGGGTTATAATTGGATATCTAGCTCATCTCAACAACTTATAATAAGTGGACTTTGATATGAGGTCTGTCACTGTCTCCATTGTGATATTTAGGGTATTGGGGCAGACACATTAGCATGAAGAGCTTGATTGGTTATTTAGAAAGCTAGGGAAGGTGACTTGAATTTCGAAGTAAGAATAATGAAAGAGCCTGGGTCTTAGACTTATTTGATAAACAATTCTGCCTCCTTGTGAGCTCCATGATGTCGGGATAGTGACTCAGTTTCTCCAAGCCTTCATTTCTTCCATAAACACAGAACATGATCCTGCCCACTGAAGTAGTTAGATGAAGTAGCATTTTATACAGAGCTAGAAACATAGTGGTGCTCTGTGGGGACTCTTTATCTTCTGAAGCCAAATCCAGACCGTGCTTTGGATTTTTCCTAAATCCCCGATTGGAGCTTCTGTAGTATTTAGAATCCATCAGTCAGTCCAGCAACCAGGACCAGTTTAGAAGGCAAGAATCAAAGGCCTCAGCTGCACACAATGTAGTGTAGTCTCTTCAAATCCCTTACCCTTTTGGGGGAGGAAGAGACAGGCACGTCTCCCCTCTGCCTCCTTCCTTCCTCCCTGCCTTCCTTCCTCCAACATTAAATTTGCATTCCTAACCAGTGTGGTACTGTCTTCTAACCTTCTTTGACTGTTTTCATAAATACTGCTGAAATCCATATTGTGTTACTAAACATTATGGTCTGACTTTGATGGACACCGTGCCTGGTCTAGAAGATGACCAAGATGGTTAAAATGGCGGTATCTATTTCTAAAGTTATTTGAGCTGTTCTCTGTCCTCTGGTTGGACAAACTGCCACCCTTCCTACTCTTTTTTCAGCTTTCCTAGGAATAATGATGTCATCTCTCCAGGAGGTAAAAGAGCGAGGCTTCCCAGGGAAATAGGAAAAGTTCCAGAAGTAAGAGCTATGTGCTCTTTATTTAAAAAAAAAAAAAATCCTTTAAAGTTTTCGACACTGAGCACTGTAATCCACATACAATAAACGTAGATTCCTTTTCAATAATTTAATGAACTAAGGACTTCAAGACATTTTGGCCAATGACAGGATACAAATGACGGTGGTATACCATGGAACCAAAATGGAGCTAAGGAGTTCTTACGTCACATCATAGCTGTTGCAGTATTGTGGAGCCAAGTGTCACCCATACTCACGGCAAGGCTGATCTAAATAAACTTAACTGTGCTTCAGCTCAGTGAATCAACAGTATGTACAATTATGTATACTATATAAAATTTGATCATAATGAACAACCGTGCTACATTTTTAGTTTACATATTCCTTACATTTTGTTTTTAAAATCTTAACTCTGGAATAGCCTTAGGCAGGTCATTCAGGAAATATTTCAGAAAACATATTTGTTATAGGAGAGGACAGTCCCATGCACGTTATTGTCCCTAAAGATACCCAGTAGGACAAAATAGAGGTGTTGGATGGAAGACAATAGTGTTGATAATCTTGACCTTGTGCAAGCCTAGGTTAATGTGTGTGCTATGTTTTATTTTTTAAAAACAGTCTAAGATGTAGAAAAAGAAAAATTAAAATAGAAAAAATTGGAACACGACATGCAACTCAGTGGTGGAATATGGGCTTTAAAACCAGAGAGGTTTATTCCAGCGCTGAGAAAAGAAATGGAATTTTATAGAATCAAGATGTAAAGAGGGGAAATATTTTTGTACATTGACTTGTTTTAAGCTAAGTATTATTAGAAATGAATCACAAATTAAGCGATGAAAACTTCATAAAGCACTACACAAAACGTAAGATTTATTTATTACAAAAGGACAAAACATTTCATTATTAATTCAGTGCAGCCTAAATGTAGTGTTGTAAAGTCTAACATTTACAGTTATATATCAGTCGCTGACTGACTACCTCAGAGAAATGTCCAGACATGCAACAGTTGTTCATAGTCAGTGCATTATACAAGTGCACCAATTTTAAAATTTATACTATATTTTTGTAGCTTTTATGTGTGTAGATGTTTTTATTTTATTCACAATACTTAAGATTGAACCTGTATCTTATGAATGAAAGGCAAGATCTATATTCCCAGTTCCTTACATGTGTTTAGTTACGTGTCCACTCACAACAGTGTTAAAACTGCCAGCAGTGTTTAATACAGTAACATGTAGTACATGTGTGTAGTCCAGAATCAGTAGCCAATACCTTATCACCCAGGTGTATAGTAGGCTATACACTATATAGGTTTTTACAACAACATTCTCTACATAATGATAAAAATTGACCGCTAAAGAATTTTCAGAACACACTTACGTTAGTAACTTGTGAATGTATTTAAATATTACTTAAAAATTTTTATTATAAACATAATTATTTTATTTATTGTCATAATGGGTGCATTATAAAAAGCACCATTATAAAGTTGAAATTCTTAGTCTTTAGTTTATAGATGAGAATTTGAAATGTGAAATGATACACATAATAGCTTTAATAAAGTTAATAAAAATAAAGGCTGGCACATATTATAAACAAGGAAATAAAAAATCACCCATAGTTCATTTATACACAGTTCTACCTTCTCTTTTTATTGGGATTCTCCAAATATAAGGGTATCTGTATAATTGCAACTATATTCCACTTACATGTGTGGTTCTGTAATCTGTTTTGCCTTTTAAAACATTTATCATTATATTTTAATTCCACTTTAAAATCCTTTCAAACCATCATTAAAGTCCCACCATATGAACCTTTATTCAATACATGTCCTATTATTGAACTGTTTTTCACAATTTAAATAATAGTAATTGTTGCATATGAATGTTTCCATTTTCCACTCATTACATTGTGATAGATGTTAGATGCTTTTCACAGGTAACCTTAGGCCAGGTTCTCAGAATGTTCTGCAGCCATGGTCTGACTCCCATGGTGACTTTCTGGCTTTAGTCTCCTAAGTGTTTGTGTGCTCACACAGTCATGCAAGCAGGCTCTGGAAAAGTAACAAGGAGGGAAGTAGGAATCTGCTTATGTTAACCCACCTTATTCCCAGTGCTAGGAATGAGAAGTGCACCAATGAAAGACATTTCCACCTCAACCTGAAGCAAGACCAATTCGAATTGACATGTGCCTATTAAGCATCTACCTGGGCTGGATTCTAGGAACATAAAGAAGAATATGACACATACTGTGGACTTATGGGCTCACAGTCAAAAGTGGCATGAAAAGTATGATTGTGTTGAAGTGTAGGGGGTGTGACAAAGGATGTGACAAGCAGTAAGAAGAGAGGAAGCCTTTAGAGAGGAGGTGGCACTTGGCTTGGGATGGATAGAGATTACCAGGGAGCCACAGGACCCGGGGACTTGTCTACGAAGCCCGCACCTATGGGAGTTGGAGTGTCACCGGTGCCCTGCTAAAGCATTATGTGCAGTGCAGGGTTTGTAGTTGGTCAGGCCTAGGATTTTAGTGATCGTTTGATTTGGGGTAAATTAGTTTCTCAGAGCTTTTGGTTCTGAATCTGAAGATATAGAAAAAAACGTTTACCTCATAAATGTGAAGGCTAAAGATCATATGAGGCTTCTAGCACAGAGCCTGGAACAGATCTATTCAACTGTCTCACTTATCCGGAGGGCCTGATCCAGTTGGAGGCTCCTCAGCTTTTGGTTCATAGTTCATGTATTTCCATTAGTTTGGCTATTTGTCCCTGTGCTTTTTCCAATCTTGGTCTCAACAATTCTCCCTCATACAATCCCTCTTCTTACTCGCCAATTAGGCTCCTGGTGCTTGGCCGTGACTCTCTGCATCCACTTCCCTCAGTCATTGGATGAGATTTCTAGCACAACAGTTAGGGTGTTTGGCCATCTGATCACCAGACTAGGTCAGTTCAGGCTTTCTCTCGACCATTGCCAGCAGTCTACAGTGGCTATCTTTGTGGATTTCTGGGGACTTTGCTTCTTCCTATTCTCATGTGGTCTTCATTTATCATGGTCTGTTATTCCTTGTTCTCTCTCTCTGTTCTTGATCCAGCTGGGATCTCCTGCTCGCCTAAGCTTTCTTTTCCTTGAACCTTGCCCTTCATTACCCCCACTCACGTCCAGGTTGTTCATGTAGATCTCATCCATTTCTCTGTCATTGGGTGATCCCTGTGTCTTTCTTAGGGTTCTGTTTTCTAGGTAGCCTCCCTGGAGTTGTGAGTAGCAGTCTAGTCATCTTTGTTTTACATCTAGTATCCTCCTATGAGTGAGTACATACCATCTTTGTCTTTCTGAGTCTGGGTTACCTCACTCAGGATGATTTTTTCTATATCCTTCCATTTGCCTGCAAACCTCATGATGTCATTGTTTTTCTCTGCTGAGTAGTACTCCATTGTATATATGTACCACATTTTCTTTATCCATTCTTCAGTTGTAGGGCATCTAGGTTATTTCCAGGTTCTGGCTATTACAAACAATGCTGATATGAACATAGCTGAGCAAATGCCCTTGTTACCTTGAGCATTCCTTGGGTATATGCCCACGAGTGGTATAGCTGGGTCTTGGGGGAGATAGACTCTCAATTTTCTAAGAATGCGACATAATTTATTTCTATCTTATTTTATAAGCATGAAGGCAAACTGTAATTAAGAGAGATTAACTGAGGCCAGTCTGGTGGCACACGCCTTTAACCCCAGCACTTGGGAGGCAGAGTCAGGTGAATCTCTGTGATTTTGAGGCCAGCCTGGTCTACAAAGTGCATTCCAGGACAGGCACATAGTGAGGCCCTATCTCAAAACAAAACAAAAAACCAAAGAAACAAAAAATAAATAAAAGGAAATTACCTGACCTATTTAACATTCCCCCTAGGGAGGTAGTGACATAGATTTTACTAGGAACTACCTCCATGAAGAATTCCATAATCAAGGATACAACTTTACTTGGTCAAGGAGGGATGCATCCTAAGTGGAGTGGGGCAGTGACAGGGTTTCAGCCAATGTCTGTTGACTACAATTTGCTAAATCCATAATGCTGCTTAAAATGAACAAGGTGTTCTAACTAAAAAGGTAACATTCTGTTCTAGTCTGATGTTTCTGTGCATCCAGCCCATCAGCACTTGGCCTTGTTGCTTTGGACATAGAGTGAAGCAGCCTATTTTGTCAGACTTTGTGGTGGAAAAGAGCTGTCCAGCTTCTGGCTGGTAGTGAAAGAAACAGAAATCATGGTTCCAGAATCCTCTTCTAGGACACCCTAATGTGACCCCAATGTTCCAAAACCTTCCATTAAGCTCCATCTCAAAGTGGTTATCATCTCCTAATAGTGTTTGGGACTAATTCTTTAACACATGGGCATTTGGGGAACATTTTAGATAGAAGCTAAGCAGCAAGCATGCTGCAATAAACACCCTGTAATGAGGTCTATTCATCTAGATACACATGTGCTTTTGTGTATGCATCTGGAGGCATGCCTATAACTGAACATGTTTGTGTATATGTGTGAGTATAAATTTATTCATTTATAGAATGATTCATAGGAGGGAGACTTATAGATCAAATGATATGTTCTGATATCCTGATAGATGTTTCCAAATTCCCATCTAAATTTTGCTTCTAGTAAGAAGAACCAGAATGTTTATGTATCTTCCTATTTTATCAAACTGGTCACTATCAAATGTTTTGGTTACTTTCATACTAAAAGCATCACGTTAGCTGGGTAGTAATGAGCTCTATTTATTTTCAAGCTGAAGTGTACAAGATTGGACTAAGCAATCTCTAATCTTGAGATTCTTCTGCCTCAGTTTCCCAGTTGTGGGATTTCAGGCTTGTGCTTTCATGGTTGGCTGTTTTATTTTTTTGTTTTTTTCTTCCTGGGCTAACATCATCTGGTGAGCAGAGAGGCTGATCTGAGCATGACTACCTAGAAAATATGGCCTAACTTTGTTTCAGAAAGAAATCTTTAAAGTGTAAATTGCACAACTGACTCATTGTTATGATACAGGATTGTTTTTGAAGGTGTAGGGACATTTTAGTATGAAGCCAATGACATATTGCAGTCATAGAAAAATAACTGAGATAGAAATACACATTCAGACATGCATGATCCTTATATGTCATTCTTTTCATGGGGCCAAGTGGAATCCTCAAAATTACTAGCGTATCACAAAACATTTCCAAAAACTTTGACAGGCAAAACAGAAAATGAGTTCATTCCAGATGACTTGGTTAATTTAAAATTTTTAGTAAGATGAATTGATCCCTCATTTCCATCTCCTTAAACATGAATTTATGATTGATGTATAATAATTGCACATATTATTGGCTATGGTGTGACGTTTCAATACAGGTATACAATGCGTACTGATCAGAACAGGGTGATTGACGCTGCTATAGCCTGTTATCTCATATTTGCAGCCTTTGAGGTCTTCTCACAGTTCTGCATAAAATATGTTTATTTTGTGGGGAGAAATGGGTAGAATTTCATTACTTTGGAAGAAGAGATATTCATAGTAAGTCTCTTGTTTGTTAAGGAAACAGTAGTTGTTTTTTTTTCAACTCACCATTTTCCTCTATTCTTCTTTACTATCCCCACCTGTGAGTCCTCTCTCATCCATTCATCTTCCAAATAGTAGGTATGACTTTTTTGAAAAGGACCTCTCTCTTCTATAAAATGGATTTTGTCTGCAATGGATAATTACCAAAGCAGTTGGCCACCTGCGGGAGTAATTAGTCACTTGTCAGTTGTTCTGAGGTTAGGCAATTGCAATTCCAATTTATTATAATGTAATCCTGCATGTGCAAATAGTAATGGCTACTAAACCACTCATAAAGCAAGGGAGGGCTGGGCAACAGCTTTAAACAGCTGGCTTGTTGATTTTTATTTACAAATGAAGCTCAAATACCCTTAAGTGTAGCAGGAATCTAATTAATAAAATCAAACTTGAGCCAGGTATTGGGGTGAATGCTGGAAGATCAGAGAAGCAGAACAAACCACAGCCACCTCATCTTGCCAGTTCCTCAGCTGATCTCGTTCCTCACACTGGAAGCCTCTGAGTCCTCATCCAAATGAATCTCAGCTGAACTGTGCTGCTCCAAAGCCTAAAAGCTTAACCAGCCAAATGCTTCTAGTTTCTGGTCTTCTGCCTTATATATCTTTCTCTTTCTGCCGTCACTCCCTGGGATTAAAGGCATGTGTCTCCATGCTGGCTGTAATCTTGAACACACAGAGATCTGCCTAGCTCTGCCTCTCAAGTGCTGGGATTAAAGGCGTGCACCACCACTGCCTAGCTTCTGCTATGGCTTGTTCTGACCCATTTTCTAGCCACCATTTTTGGCTCTGTATATAGTGGCTGTCTCTGACCCCAGATAAATTTATTAGGGTGCACAATATTTTGGGAACACAATACCACCACACTTAAGTTCTATTCAGTTTCTCTAATCCATAGATGGAAAGAGCTAGAGATTTCTGAAAGCATCTCTATTATTTTACTTCTTATAATAAATGTGAGATGTAAGCATATTATTTTTGTAATTTCATTTGATAAAACAGATAGTTCTTGATTGGCTGTTTTAAGATTTTACTCTTTTGTGATATAGGTTTTATAATGTAAAGTAAGAAACTTCTTAATTAAGGAAATTATGATAAGTAAATAACTTCTTAATTAATATAACTATGATGAGAACTTTGTGTTCATGAGTGTGCAGCAATGTGACCATAGTCAGTCATCTTGGTAATCATTCTGTGATTACATTGGTACACAGTTTACTAGTCCATTTAGAACCTGTTCCCCATTCTGCTAAACAAAGTCAGTGTATCTGTCAGTGGCTACTATGTACAAGTCATGATGACAGGAAATAAAGTATAAAATGAACAAAAGAAAATGAAAGTATCCCCCCTCCTGTGTGTGTACGCCACACATGTACATGCCCACATGCATGTATACACTTGCTTGTGTTAGTAGCAGGGAGAAAAACAGTAGGTAAGTACATTAAAGTTTCTTGAGTACAAGGAAGAACAAAACATTACCCAAGTTTTAAACAATTAAGATGATTTATTAGCTATTTAATTAAAAAAATAGAAGATAGGTTGAAGAAAACACAAAACCTTATCTAGCTGTGCAGCATCACCAAAGGCCCAGTTTCTTTCTCTCCACCCCCCACCATTGTAGCTGAAGTTTTCCTGGTCCTGCCTGGCCCACAGTCAGGACAAATCTCTCCCACTTGTGTAAGTAAACACATAGAGACTTATATTATTTATAAACTGCATGGCTGTGGCAGGCTGCTTGCTATCTGTTCTTATATCTTAAATTAACCCATTTCTATAAATCTACACCTTGCCATGTGGCTCGTGGCTTACTGGTTTCTTACATCATGATTATCCTAATGGCGTCTCCCTCCCTCACCCTTCCACCTCCCAGAATTTTCCTCCTCCTTGTCCCACCTACACTATCCCTCCAGGCTGACTACTGGCCAATCAGCGTTTTACTTATCATTCAATCATAGAAACATATATTTCCAGCATACAGGACATCCCACAGTACCCCCCTCTTTTTTCTTTCTCTCCTAGTGTTTCCTTCTGAGGCTGGGTCCTGAGGGTCCATGGTCATTGTAGGATCATTTTGTCCAAAGTACTCAGCAAATATCTCTAATATGTCATTTTCTCAGAATGAGCCTTGTCCTTGAAGGTATCACAGTGACCAAGGGAATGGCATACACTAATTGGTTTTAAAGCCTGTATCCACTTCCAGAGTGTAGGGAGTCAGTCTGTGGCCATATACTTGATCAATTATCTTGTAAATGCTTTGGTTCCCATTCAGAGAGACCACTCAGACAACTGCATTAGGAAGCAAGGAGAGAAAGTATACACAATTGACATTGATATTCATAGATTTCATGGTTCTGTTTTGGTTTTTTTTTTTTTTTTCAAGACAGGGTTTCTCTGTCTTTGGCGCCTTTGGTGCCTTTCTTGGACCTCACTTTGTAGACCAGGCTAGCCTCAAATTCACAGAGATCCACCTGCCTCTGCCTCCCGAGTTCTGGGATTAAAGGTGTGCACTACCACCAGCCAGCTGATTTCTTGGTTCTTAATGTACCTCTTTGTCTCGATGTTTCTGTAATGTTTAATCATGACTTGGTTATTTACAATGTGAAGAATACTGAAAAATTTGAGTCCTCTGATGTCAAACAGCATAGTGCATGGCTTTCTTGTTCATCCCTTTAAAGGTCTGTTCAGTACCACATTTCCTCATTTTTTGTGCTTTACTTGATGCATGATTTCACTACTTAAAATGACCCCCAAGTGTAGTATGGAAGTGCTGTCTAATGTGTTTAAATACAAGACTATGATGTACATTACAAGAAAATCCATCTATTAAGTAAGTTTCATTCCAGGACACATTGTAAAACTGCTGACGTTTATGAGTCCATTGTTAAAGACTCAACAATTCATAATAGATAAGGTCCTTTACAGAAGAACACATAAAATAAGATTCTGTTTTGATTGATTAGTAAAAATGTTTTGACAGGTAGCCCAGAGCAACTTCACCTTCTAGGTCTTCTGAGTAGTGGGTTCAGTAAGGGCTAGTACAGCACTCATGGTGACTTTTCAACTATGAAAAGCATGAGAATTAGCTATCTGTAAGATGACATCTATACAGCAGAGAAAATAATACCTTGGTTCAATGTCAAGGCAAGGGTTTAAACATAGCATTCTAGGATAAACTAGTAATCAAGTTATTTTTGATCCCTTAGTTGAAAGATAAGATTTTGGAGTTTTTAAGTAATCAGAATGAACACACCAAACTATTGGAAAGCTGTTTCTTTCCAATGGGACCTGGCTTGTTACATCTTTTTCAGTTTTTCTGAAATGGGAGGGCAAGATTTACAGCTTCAGCTTAATATTCAGAACTAACTAACACATAGGGTGGAGTGAAAAGCTAACATGGTAAAATCCACAGTCTTGTCACAGACCACATTTTTACCTCTCTGCCCTTGACCACATCCAAAGCAAACAAAGCAAAGCCTTGAGCTGCAACAGGAGAGCAGAGGGGCTGGGGCTGGATGGCACTGGGTGAGGTGTCTTCAGTGTGCAGGGCTCCCTTAGCATCCCTCTCTCTGACTTCCGTTGCCCTGAATCTGGGGGCTGTGTCCCCAGCAGCAAGGATGCTGGCTGAGAACTGCCACAACAGCAGTCATTACAATCTGGGAGCCAAGTTTGACTGCAACATATGTCTTCAATTTTAATAGCTCAGCTCCCCAGATGCCCTAAAGGAGAATCTTGCCTGAGAAGGAGCTTTTCATGTAAGAATAATTTGTGTTAAGTAGCTCAGTGACCTGTTTGTTAGGTTAGAGCTGACAGTTTGTTTATATTTCTAAAGGGGTATGATGAATGGGGGAGAAGTTGATGTTAATTAGCCCAAATTGTTCCTAAGAATGTAGAGGCCTTTGCCAGTTTCATTGTTTCTGTTTCTTTGCACATTTTAAATAATTGAATGGAGCTCAGACCATTCATCATCATTTCAGGAAAGATGGAAATAAGTGAATTTAGCAAAGGCCTGCATGTGTGACGGAAGGTGTCACTTTAAAGGGCAATTAGATAAGACATCAACTCAGGCTAATGCAGACTAGTCGAACTCATTTGCATAAAAATATCAAACATGAGCGTTTTCATTTACTTCATTAATTATCTCTGTCATCATAGAAGGATATAGCTTTTCAGTTTGAAGACCTCCTACTCCCTGAAAGAAGTAGTGATGTGTATCAAATTGAATCCTTGGCTTCTGGACAGAGAGCTGCGTGCCTACACCTCGTATGAAATCTTCCTTCCCTTTTCTGATATCAAACAGCGCAAGGGAACTGGTTTGATGAGTTGGCTCCACACCGGGCCAGGGCGGTTGTGACAAAAGAAATGTGAGAATTCATATAATTGTGTGAATTGTGCAGTAAGATCTGACCTGCCAGTGGGGTGTATCTGTGAACACTTTTTCTTTACTTATTTCCCTATGTGCTAAATTTCATAGTGATATAATCCTAAACCTAGGAGGTGGCTTCTGAGTTGACCTCACACGTCTGTGAAATTGAAGGAATATGAATGGAATATTTTATAAGCATGTAGAAATATATATGTTATGTGAGCACATATATTGAATTAAAATAAAATCAACTAAATTTAGAAAGTTTATGACATTTTTCCTATTTTTTAATCCTCTTTAGAAGACATTCTTTTTTAATTTATGCACATAAAATACCACAGGAAGAGATGGTATAAATTTGTGGACTGTGGAGAATGAGTGAACATTTTTGAATCAGGATCTTTAAAAGGGGTGAAATTTGAGTATGATTAAGTTAGGAAAAAGCCTCGCTCAGAGCGGAAGTCAGAGACTCTGTATACATTATGGGCATGTCATGGCTTTTAAAAAGTTATGTTAGACTTCTATACAAATTGTGAAGGAATTTGTATAACCCCAAACAAAATTCTGTGTGGTTCTGAACTTTTAAGTAGGGGGGAAAGAGAGAGACAGAAAGAGACAGACAGAGAGACATACATACAGACACACGGGGGTGGGGGATTGGTGAGAATGAGTGAATAATGCTGGTTAGGATTCTGGTTAGGAGCAAGCCCTACTGTTGGGTGGGCTGTCCGTTTGCACTGTCTGGATGTTTTCTTGATCACTAATTTTCTTGGGAGGAAATGATCTTATGACTTACAGTATGTATGCCACATTTGTGGATATATGCCCTCTAATTGGTATTTATTAATGAGACCTTTAGTTTGATGGATGACTGTCAGAGCTGTGCTTGCTGGCTTTGAAGGTTGATTTTGCTTGAGTTTGTTACATTAACTCATTAGAACTCTGCACTGCTTCAACCCACTCTTTGTTTAGTTTCTTATAATTAAGATTTTTGAACAACTGATTTCAGAGTGTTGGCATGAACCCATTCCCCACTTGGAAACTTAGCCTGACAGGAAAAAATTACAACAAAATAAATATTCACAGTAAGAACTTGTAAGGATTAAAAAAAGTTTTAAAAAGTCTTTTAGTTATCCAGTATGTTAACTAACCAATTATAAATATAAAATGACTTCCTAATTTCCTTATATCATTAGTCACCTAGTTCCTAATTTCTTTAAGTGTGAATCCTACAAAATAAACATTTGTAAAAATTTTTAAAATCAAGTTATTTAAAATTAGAACTTGTATGTATTATGACATACTAGCAACAATATAAGAAAATAATTACAAGAGTGAAAGATCATCTAATATAAAGATATGACCTATATATGTACATACATATGTATATACATATTTCAACATTTCATATAAATAACAAGGTTCTCAATTGTATTTTTAAACATTTGCTTTTATTATTTTCAATTATGTGTGTTGGAAGTGGTAAGTGTATGTAAGTGCAGTTTCCCTTGGACATCAAAGGCATCAAATATCCTTGGAGCTGGAATTATAGAAGATTGTGAACTATTTGACATAGATGCTGGCAACTGGAAGAGATCAGTTGTAAGAACAGGATGTAGTCTTAACTGATGAACCATCTCTCCAGCTATTCAACTGATTATCATTTGTGAGTGTGTGTGTGTATGTGTGTGTGTGTATGTGTGTGTGTGTGTGTGTATGTGTGTGTGTGAGTGAGAGAGAGAGAGAGAGAGAGAGAGAGAGAGAGAGAGAGAGAGGGAGAGGGAGAGGGAGAGAGATGTGAGTCTAGGCCTATGTATAAGAGGCAGGAGGACAACTTTTGGGGATCCTTTTTCTTCTTCCAGTGTGGGATAGAACTCAGGACTCAGGTTACCAGGCTTACATAGCAAGTGTTTCTACTCATTGGACTATTTCATCCGCCCCCAATGGTATTTTAAATTTCATGATATGAAAATCATCTAAGCACTGCTGAAACAATGTTAAAAGTGCTACTGCACTTTTTCTTTTAGAAACCCTAAAATAGTGCCTAGGAAAATGAAAAACAAAATAAGACAAGATTTGCTTTCATATATACCTCAATGGAATGAAATATGTTCTCAGATTTGGAGGAAGTACCTTTTACCCACGTCTGCAGAGGCACAAGGTTGCAATGGTTTTGTTTCTTCAAATACTATTAAGCTAATCTCTACCAAAAATTAAACCACCATGGGAAAGTATATGCTTTTATATAAAGCAAACAAGGTCAGTGACCACTTGCCCCAAGATTACAGGTTCACTCTTGACTGTCTCTTCTTGTTTAACTGAAGCTAGCAGATGAGCTGGTTATCTGTGAAGTCTTTTTCTTTAAGATGGTAGCCTTGGAAGTACACTCACATCACTTGAGCCTCAGGATAGTTGAGAAAGGAAACATTTAAAGTGAATGAAGAAGAAAAAGTAGGAGGTGAATTTTTGTGAAAATGATTACTATGTGGGGTTATCATTTATAGAACTGTTAGGTAATATGGCCTTGAAGTGATGTTGTAGGCTGCTTCTACAGAGTGGTCCTGGGGCACCTGGAGTAACCTTCACAAGGGAAAGATAGAATGACATGCAAATGGTTTCAGGCCACAGAGAATCCAAGAGTTCTTTATTCTCTAAATGAACTTGAGTTAGCAGAAAAATGTTCTACTTCCTTGCCATCAAAGAAAATCATTTAAGTATAGTGATGAAATTTATGTATTCATATTTCATTCAGATAATGGAAAATATAAGTAATTGACTTCTTATTTGGTCTAGGATACTCAATTAATAATGTATTCAAAGTTTTTCCTCATTTAAAGAATGAATTAATTGATCAGAACTTATTTTATTTTAGAAGTTGGCAGTCATCAAAAGAGCCTTAAAAGCAATTTGAGGAAGAAATACGTGAATGTTTAAGAATCTAAACTAAACTTAACAGAAGGGCCACTTTTTCTCCTTCTAGGTTACACACACACACACACACACACACACACACACACACACACACACACTTAGACTTATGAAAAAATTTCCCTTAAGGAAGTCATCACTTTGTCTATGAAGGTGAATATAACCATACATAGAAAGCCTCAACTTAAATAATTGTTCTTCTGATTTTATATTAGGATGTGTATTTTAAATATTTTAATTGTCATACTGTTGCTAACCAAGACTTCAATTTCAAATTACTTTCCTTTAAACATAAATGAATGGCTAGTACTTTTTTTTTTCTGAAACAGTATTTCTCTGTGTAGTTTTGCACCTTCTCTGGAACTTACTTTGTAGACCAGGCTGGCTTCGAACTCACAGAGATCCGCCTGGCTCTACCTCCTGAGTGCTGGGATTAAAGGTGTGTACCACCACTGCCTGGCTGACTAGTACTTTTTAATACTGTACTGTGTAACAACTACTGTTCTAGGACCTCTGCCTAGATTACCATCAAAATTACCAGAAGTGGGAACTATGAGTGACCATATTTTGAAGGTGATGAATACTGAGGTGTAGAGAGGATGAAAATTGAATAAAGCCGCACAAATAGTGAATGACAGATTTGATATCACTATCTGACCCTTACCTATAGATTTGAATATAGACTTTGATCATCTCTTTCCAAAGCTATTCAATAAAGCCTTTAGTTTGGTTGAATAGTTAAGGAGTCATACACAAACATCTAAAATTACTGAATGTACTATTCAAAAAACTCGGAATGATTTTTCAAGAGACTATGACTGTGGTAGTTTGATAGAGAATGGCCCCCAATAGGCACATATATTTGAATACTTGGTGGAACTGTTTGAGAAGTATAGGAGGTGTGGCCTTGTTGGAGGAGGTGTGTCACTGGGGGTGGGCTTTGAATTTTAAAATGTCCATGTCATTCTCAGTTAGCTCTTTATGCCTTCTGTTTGTGGACCATTTGTAATCTTAGTTATTACTTTAGCGGCTGGCTGCCTGCCTGATGCTGTACTCCCTGCCATGATGGTTACAGATTTTTAGACCTCTGGAACCTTGAGCTCCAAATTAAATACTTTCTTTTATAAGTTGTCTTGGTCATGGCATTTTGTCATGGAAATATAAAAGTAACTAAGACAATGTCATTATGTTAAAAGGCTTCTTGGTTTTTTTTTTTTTTTTTCCGAGACAGGGTTTCTCTGTGTAGCTTTTTGCCTTTTCCTGGAACTCACTTGGTAGCCCAGGCCGGCCTCGAACTCACAGAGATCCTCCTGGCTCTGCCTCCCAAGTGCTGGAATTAAAGGCGTGCGCCACCACCGCCTGGCCAAAAGGCTTTTTTATAGCATGAGTATTATGTTAACACACCTTTACATGTATCAAATCTTTTATCTTAATTTCATATTTTAGCATATGACTAACGAGAGTTGCTGGTTAATTGTGTGGCAAAGTTCATACTATCTGGAAGGAATATGTTTGAACTATGGTAACATTACCATTTACTCAACAGTTCTGATACTGACCATATCATAACAGAGATATTCCTTGTTTAAAAACTATTAAGAAAAAAATAAAATAAAAAAGAAAAAAATCTATTACTTAGAAAACATTAAAAAGCAACAATAATTTAAAACAACTACACTTCAAGAAGTAGTTTGTAACGTTTTTCAGGTTTCCAAAAGGATTTTGAAGTTTGCTTTAGAAGCCAGCAGTATTTAGGTTCAATAAAATAGGCTGTTTTTTATCACTACACTCAAATAATGAGTTTGGGGATAATCTAGGCTTCACTAACTATAGAAAATACATGTGGAGTTTTTGTTTTTGTTTTGCTAACTTTAAGGGAGAGACCTTATAAAGTTGAGTCCATTGTAGCTTATCCAGCTTATTGAAGATAATGAGAAGGTATAAAGTGCCCTAAATAAATTTTATTTCTTTAAACTCCTAGAAAAAGTGAGTTTGATTATTCTAACATCTTTGCAGTTTCTATCAGAATATAATGTCTTTACAGGAGGTATTCTGATAAAGAGAAGGTAGAGAATACACACACTTACCACATTGTAATAAAACCATCAGTAACAAAACCCCAGATATAAAAAAATAACATATTTTTCTTATTTGCACCTTTATTAATTTGTTTTTAATAATTATAGATTTAGTAGCATGACAAAGTAGGAGAAGACTCAAATAATCAGATAATGCGTTGCTACATTAATCTATATGCATGTACGTATATAGTAAGGTCATAGACAGTGAACGGGTGCATAGCTCAATGAATGTGATATTATCTTAGAACACCAGGGGTTATGAAGATGATGCAGAAAGATTGTGCAGGAATTGAGAGTAAAATGAATATGAAGGAGCCATGCGTATAGAGATTAAGGTGTGGACTTTGGACAAATAAAATGAAGACATTTCACCCAGTCTATTGCCTTAAGTTTAATATTGGAGCTATCATGTCTTGCTGTGGAAGACAGTTACTTACAAGAAGGATTATTCTTACAAACAAGGAGAAGCCACTGTATGAATTAAAATAGGGAAGTATATATTTTATCTTATCTTATAACAATTTACTTTAGTTAATGTGTACATACTGATTTGCATTTTTTTTGAAAGAATGAAGAAATCAATGAAGACCAAAAGAGGAAAGGTTTTTGAAAATGGTTTATCAGGAAATTCTTACAAGGAAGCATATAGGAGAGATTGGGGAAATGACAAAGAGAAGAGAACAAAACCAGGGAAGGGTGCACCATTCCACCAAGTTAAAGAGCTGCAATATCACAGAACTTAAACATGTAGTCTCTTTGCAGGGACTAGGGAGATAGAGGTGTTTTGTTGGTTTTGGGTTTTTTGTGTGTTTTTTCTTCCCCCTACTAGCTCTCAATTATTGGTTTACAATAAAGGCATCTCCCTCTCTTTGCAGGGTGCTACCTGTGTCAATAGTAGGGAAACCCATTGTGAAAGACCTACAGATATCAGATGTTGGGAAAGAAATTGTACCAGGAATGTAACTACCATTCTGCCTTCCTTTTCCTCCCTGTAAATCCTTCCACATACTCATCATTGCTCTCCTTCAACCTCATGGTCTCTTCTGTCATTAGTTGTTGTTACATACATGTAAGTATTTGTATAAGCATGTATATTTTAAAATATATAAATACAACCTTCTCATGTTGTATAATATTACTTGTACATGTATGTATTTTCAGGGGTGACCATTTAGCACTGGATGACCAGTTGATGTGCTCTTACATTGTTTCTCCTGTTCTCAGCATTCTTTAGCTATCTGTAGTTCTTCTTGCAGGACTGGGGTCTTGTGAGCTTTCTCCCATCTATGTTAGTGTGTATATTGTTGCAGTCCTTGTTCAGCTCATGTTTAGGCAATGATACTTATGTGGGTAGCTTCTGACATTCCTAGGAGACATAATCTCACAGCAAATTCTCTGATCTTCTTGATTTTACAATCTTTCTGCCCCCTATTTTGCAATTATCCCTGAGTCTTGGATGCAGGAGTTGTGTTGTAGGCTCCACAGCTCTACATTTTGGTCAGTTGTGGGCTTTCTGTAATGGTATCTGTCTGTTGCAAAGAGAGGTTTCTTTGATGAAGGATGAGGACTACACTTATGTGTAGGTGTAAGGATACACATAGGAATGTATTTAGGGATTATGCTAATTTAGTAAAGTGGAGGATGTAAATTCTCCTTCAAGTTCCAAGACTTCATCAGCCTGGGTAGTTAGCTAGGTTTCCAGTACCAGGCATTATGTCCCTCTTATGAGAGGGTCTTGAGTCTAATTAGAGAGCTGTTGCTTGCTGCCAAGGTGTGTGTACCACTAGTGCGCCATCAGGGTTATCATGTCAGCAGGGTTTCTCTTGGTTGCTTCACTCCTTTGGAAGCCTGCATGGTGCCTTCTAAGTAACATTAAAACTAGCCCTTAGGGAGGAAACACTCAGGTCAGCTCAAGCACCTGGGGACCTTTGTCTGAAGTGCATGGTGTCTTTAGCAGTAGGTCAACTGTTTACAAACTTCTCTACTCAGACAAGGGGAAAGCTTTGTTATTCTTTGGAGTCTGATTGGGGGAAGGCTTTTATATTCCTATGGGTCTGAGATGTTAGAGTTTGTGACATGGATATGGTCACGTAAATAGTACACATTCTCTCAGAATTTCATCTGCTTTCCACATATTCTCAACATTCACATAAATAAAATCATAAGGTATATAGTCTTATATGATTGGTTCCTTTTCCTAATACGTCTCCAGATTCACTTATATTGCTACATGCATCAATATTTTTTCTTTTAAGATATTTTTTGAGAATTTTATATATTCCCTCTCTCCTCCCACCTGCTTATTCCTCATGACCTTTTATTCTTAATTATCATCACACACTCACACCCACCCATCCACCCTCCCCACATACCCCCCACAAATTCATAAATACAATATGCTGAGTTCATTTAGTGTTGCATGTATGCATATGTACTTAGGGTTTACTGCTTGTGATTGAATCATCTGTCATGGGGCTCATCCCTGGAGCAGACTGATTGATTTTCCCTTTCAATAGTCATTAATTGTCTATTAATCTAAGGGTGATTCCTTGTGAGATTACCCTATCAATGTTGTTATGTTGATTTGTTGTCATTTTCAGGTTATCTATCTATCTATCTATCTATCTATCTATCTATCTATCTATCTATCTATCTTAGGCAACTGCATTCTTTAAATGTAGCTTTTAAATTTCATGGGTGCAGCTTTCCTGGTCTGTAGAGAAGACACATTCTCATAGCAGATGCCCTAGTCGTCTGGCTCTAAGAATCTTTTCATTTCCTCTCCTGTTCTGTTCCCTGAGCAGTAGGTGTTAGGGTTGTGTTGTACATGTATCAGTTGGGGTTGGACACACCACAGTCATTATTCTCTGAATTTTGACCAGCTGTGGCTTTCTGTAATGGTCCCTGCCTATTGCAAAAAGAATTTTCTTTGTTGAGGGGCAAGAGCTGCAATTATCTATCTCTACATGAGGATAACTATTTAGGATAACTATTTAGGATAACTATGCAGGTAAAAACATTCTGGTTTAGAGAAACACCAGAAGAAGGCTCCTCTCTAGGTTCTTGGGCTCACTAGCCATAGGTAGTGGGCCAGGTTTAGTGTGTCAGGTATGAATTCCTTCCTATTGAGTGGGCTTCAGCTGATTAGATGGCTGTTGTTTACTCCCAGGATATAAATGCCATTGTTGTACCAAGAATACCTTGCCCTTCTGGTCATTGCTGTGGTTCATAGGCATCACAGGTGGGTAAGATTATTGTTTGCTCTCCTCCCTTGTCAACTGGCAGAGCTCCTTCAAGCACTGTAAAAGCTAGTCCTGATAGAGCAGGCTCCCAGGCTGATTTCAGTTCAATTCTTCCAGTCCTTTGTCTGACATGTGCAGTTTCTTCAACAGTAGGGCCTTACCTTCCAGTTCTGGGATGCAACCAGGGGACTTGGCAATAGCCAATAGTGTTTTGAGGATCACTTGGATTCCTCTGACCAACATTTCAAAAGAAAGTTTCTCATGCCTGACATTGGGGTTTTTGCTAAATATTCTATGGCTTTAGGGGGATTATTGTCACCTCAAGTGATTTAACTTCATTTAGAAACATATTTGTGTACGCGCACATGTAATTTCAAGTAAACGTATTTTCCTGTGGATTTTCAAACATCTTTAGGGTTATTTACTGCTCTCTCTCTTTCTGTGCTGCCCTCCCTCCCAAGGCAAGTCCCCTTTCCCACTGTTTCTCTCATTTTTCCTTTTCAAAGTGACTGTTCTGTTATTTCCTTCTCTAGAGCTTTTTCCCTCACCATGATCCTTTTTATTTTCATGGGTATCTGCAGTTACTTCATGTTATAACCTCCAATCTAAAGGTTTGGACCTAGGATTTACATATAAGAGATATTTATCTCTCTGGGTCTGAGTTACCTCCTTCAGTATATTTTCTTGTTCTTGCTCAATAAATCTTCCATTATATGAAAATACAGTATTTTACTTATCCATCTATTAATTTATGGACAGCTCCCCCCTCTTTTTTTTTTCCAGTTTGGGCTATGGTGAACACTCATGTAGTTAGAGTTTTCCTGCCTGGCCCACAGTCAGGACAAGTTGATCTCACCCGCCAGGCTCATAGACTCTCAGACCCAACCAAGTAAACACACAGAAACTTACATTGTTTACAAACTGTATGACTATGGCAGACTTCTTGTTATCTACTTTTTCTATCTTAAATTAAGCCATTTCTATTAATCTATACTTTGCCACATGACTGGTGGCTTACCATTACCTTACATCCTTCTTGTCATGGTGGCGGCTGGCGGTGTCTCTCCTTCTCCAGCCTTCCACTTCCCAGAATTCTCTCCTCTCTTGTCCCGCCTATACTTCCTGCCTGGCCATTGGCCAATCAGAATTTTATTTACACAGAGCAATATCCACAGCACACTCATGTGTAAACCTTTTGTATGGACATATGTTCATCTTTTTAGTGTATATCTAAGAATGAAATTGCTAGATCATGTGACAGTCCTGTGTTTAATCCTTCAGAAACTTCTAGGCTGCTTTTTAAAGTGTTAGGATCATTGTATATTTCACACAGCAGGGTATGAGGATCAAAATTCTCTGTATCCTGTCCTGGCCAACAATTATTATGACTTTTTCAATTCTATTTATCCTGATGTGTATGAAGTGATAGTTCATTGTGATTTTGGTTGGCAATTTCTGTTTTCTTTTCTTTTTATTCTTCTTTCATATATTACATCCTGACCACAGTTTCCCCTGAATGAATCTCTCTGGTCTCTTTGATGATGATTCTGCTAGGCTCCAGTCCCAGAACACTCTGCAGGCAGGACACACTGTAGGTTGAAGGTTTTGTGGCTGGGTTGGTGTCCTAAGCCCTCCACTTGGGGCCTTGGCTGGTTACAGAAGATGGCCACTTCAGGCTCCATGTCCCCCATTAGTCGGAGTCTTTACTAGGGTTACTCTCATAGATTCCATGGAGTTTCCATTACACAAGGTTTCTACCTTGCCCCCAAACTTCCCCCAGTTCCAGTTGTTCACCTTGATGTTTTCTCCCTCTTCCTTCTGATCCCTCCTGTTCTCAACCCCACCTGCCCCCAGCCCACCAGTGGCATCTATTCTATTTTTCCTTTCCAGAGAGATCATCCCCCCCCCTTAAACTTTCCTTGTTGCTTAGTGTCTCTGGGTCTGTGGACCATAACATGGTTATCTTTTACTTTACAGTTAATATCCACTTATGAGTGAGTTCATGCCATGTTTGTCTTTCTGGGTTTGTATTAACTGTCCCAGGATGATTTTTTTTCTTAGTTCTCTGAAAACTTCATGATGTCATTGTTTTTAACATCTGAGTAAAACTTCATTGTGTAAATGTACCTCATTTTCTTTATCCATTCTTCATTTGAGGGACATCTAGGTTGTTTCCAGTTTCTGGCTATTAAGAATAAGGCATCTGTGAACCTAGTCAAGCAAATGTCCTTGTGATAGGATGGAGGGTTCTTTGGGTATGTGACCAAGAGAGGTTTAGCTGGGTCTGGAGATAGATCAATTCCAAGTTTTCTAAGAAAATGCCATATTGATTTCTAAAGTGACTGTGCAAGTTTGCACTCCCACCAGTAATGAAGAAGTGTGTTCCCCTTGCTCCACATCCTTGCCAGCACAAGCGGTCACTTGTGTTTTTGATCTTAGTCATTCTAACAGGTGTAAGATGGAATCTCAAAGTCGTTTTGATTTGCATTTGCCTGATAGCTAAGGAGGTTGGACATTTCTTTAAATGTTTCTCAGCCATTTGAGATTCCTCTGTTCAGAATTCTTTGTTTAGCTCTGTACCCCATTTTTAATTGGATTATTTAGCTTGTTAATTTGTAGTTTCTTGAGTTCTTTATATATTTTGGATCTTAGCCCTCTGTCAGATGTGGAGTTGGTGAAATCTTTTCACATTCTGTAGGTTGCAATTTTGTCTTATTGATGATGTCCTTTGCCTTACAGAAGCTTTTAAGTTTCATGAGGTCCCATTCATTAATTGCTGATATTAGGGCCTGCACTATTGGTGTTCTGTTCAGGAAGCTGTCTCTTGTGCCAGTGCATTCTCCCCTTTCTCTTCCATCAGGTTCAGTGTATCTGTTTTTATGTTTTTGATCACTTGGACTTGAGTTTTGTGCAGGGTGACAGATATGAATATATTTGCATTCTTCTACATGCTGACATCTAGTTAGACCAGCACTATTTATCAAAGATGCTGTCTTTTCCCATAGGTGTGTGGATGGTTTGCATCATCTTGATGGCTTATGATGTTAAGCTTGTTTTTGTTTTCTACTTGATCGTGTGTGTGTGTGTGTGTGTGTGTGTGTGTGTGTGTGTGTGTGTGTACATATATACATGAATTTTCTTGAATAATTTTTATATTTTTGTCGCTCTGTTACTGAGTTCTAAAAGGTCTTCATTAGGTATACAGCTTGTGAGTATTTTCATGTTTTGAGCATTGTCATTTATTTCTCTTTTCACATTTTTTAACTTCAAAGGCAATGATGAGATGAAAAACATTGAACGTAATCAATACTAAAGTTATAAAGTTGAGTGACATTTAAAGTTGAGAAGTGTAAGTCTTCCACCTTAGAGTCTTTTGAAGACAGTTTTGTTTAGTCTGTTTCCTCTGACTTTCTTGTTTTAAACCTTGAGCACAAATAAAGCATATACTTTGGTATAATGTTAGAGAGTCTGGCAACCATAGCCTAAGAGTGAGACAAACTATATGCTCCCTAGTCTATTCAGTAGCACTTCTGAGTGACATAGACCACTGTTAATTACTTTGTGATCACAGGTTTAATGGATTATTCCAGAAATATTAGGATGAACAGTTATCTCAAATGATAGGACTCAGCGTTTAAAGTCTCCAGAAGACAATCAATGAGGACAACACTGAGGAAGCCTAAGCAGTCATGTTTGAGGAGGAAAAATGACAGCACCATTGGTCAGATGTGAGTTAGAGAGACAGTAGGAGGTGCCATGCAGTGATTTAGAGCAGAGCTTTCCAAACTCCAGCATGTTGTGAGAATCGCATGGAGGGCTTGATAGAACACACAGTTTTGTGGAGATCTGGTTTCTACTCCCCTAAACGAGGATTCCGTAGGTCCTTCATTTCCGACAAGATCCCAGGAGTGGTTAATACTGCCAGTTCATGGAGGATTGACTTGGGTAGCACTGGCTTGGAGTTCAGAGATTGAACTTGCATTCAGAGTTGGCTTGATTTTCTGTTTGCTTTGTTCCTAACTGTGTAACCTTAGACAAGCTAAATACAGCCGCTCTGCTTTTATTCATAGTTTTTCTTTCAACAGTTTCAGTTAAATGTGATCAATTACATTACCCAAGTATTAATATTTATCTTGATGGTTTCAGGGAAGAGACAGCCTTCATATAACTTTTATTAAAATATGTTAAGATAATTGTTTGCTTATATTACTATTACATTATTTATTATTGCCTATATATTACATATAATGATCTATGTAGAATTTGGCGCTATCCTTCGTTTTAGTATCCAATAGGATCCTAGAAAAAAGGATTCTATTATATTTTTTTCACATTGATCTTTTCTTCATTTCATGAACTGGAATACAAGATCTCGCCTTGCATGTGCATGTATTATGTGGGTATGTGTGTTTATGTGTGTGTGTGTATACATATCATATATATATATATATATATATCATATATATATATACAATCATATATGTATGATTATAAAGAGACATAAAGTAAAATAATTTTAAATATGTCTGACATTATTATAAACTTTGTATATGTATTGTTCTCCTTATCATTTGAAAATACAATTTTGTTTGGTAATATTAATAAAATTATGAACATGTTTCAGATATTATATTGCCAATCAGATCTGGAAACATTTGGCTAAAACTACATGTTCTAGAATAGAACATGGATTTCTAGCAAATAGTAGACTCAATGTCTGGCTGAATAAATGTACCATATATGTGGATGTTCAACACCACCTAGAGTACAATAAAATTCTGTCTCTTTATTGTGAAAATTTTAGTTTATTAAACCAGTCATGATAGATTTAAGCTTGCAATTGAATTATTTACATTTCATTTTTCCTAATGTTTCACTATGCAATTAAGATAATAATGCTAATGCAATGTTCAACTAGAGGTGTGGAACATGTATAGATATCTACTTTAAGATTAGTTTTATTTAGTTCACTGTGGTGCATTATATATGTATTGAACACAAGTTTAAAAAATGCCTCTTATTATTACTAAGTCAACACTTTAAGGAAAAAAATCTTATCGATTCCACAGGAATAATAGTAGACTAAACTACAACAAGGAAATGCCTGTAGCATAAGGCCTGATTGTATCAGATGTAATTGATTCTTATTTTGTTCATTCCCACATGGTAATGCAGGTATTTGAAGATGGGGAAGGAAACTAACATTTTTAAATGGCTGCTATTCTACTAGGAGGTTAGTGTGTGCTAATTAATCCAGTGTGAATAGAATCACTCAATTTTACTTTCTGATAACTAATGTTTTAGGAAGACAAAGAAACGCGTGAAACCAAGTATTTGATCTCAGAATTTAAGCAACCCCCTTTCTTTTTTCATTACTCTTCTTGGAAAAGGCATGTCTGTAGATTAGTTACTATTGATACTTCTTGAATGCTTATAGCAAGTTGAAAATACCCTACATAAAAATTGTATCAAATATACCAGTTGCTAACTATGTAATAGGGTGGCTGCCTGGGTTTGGGGGCTCATTGCTGCTGCCCAGGATTGAAAATCATATGTTCACTGACAATAGATAAAGATGCAAAATTCAAGGGGTGGTTTCTCCTGAGGTTGCACTGCATTTGCATCATCATGAAGTTGAACAACTGTGAGTCAGATCATAGTGAATGAGAAGCCATCTGCATGTGGTGGTCCAGAAACACGACAGAGCCACATTTTGTGGTTTCCTAGCATGTTATTAAGACATCCTATGTACTCAAGAGACTCCAGTGTCGTAATTGAATGTGATAATTCTTCCCAAGCCTTTGTTTATTCACGGTGGATCTAAATCATTCCATGACTCTTTTTTTTTCTATGTAGCATTGTAAGCTTCCATTGCTGGAGTGGAATTAAACACCGACAATGTTGTAATTACTAATTATTACTGTATTTTATCGCTTTAAATGAATACTAACAAAACCAATCCACTTATAATGCCTTTTGGCTTAATAACATAGTCTCTCCTTGGTACTAGTAGGCTTTAAGAATAAATTAGGCCATTAGAAATGGTATTTGATGTAGTTTTGGGACCATGGCCCAGCAACAACGAGAATCTGTTGATGTCCATGGCTCCTGTTGCCACTGGGGGCCTAGTGGATGCCTAGGGTCTGGACAGCCACCTGAGACCATGTTGATGTTTAAAGGTCTTACTGCCACCTAGCCCATACTGATCTGGGTGGCTTGCACTGCCTCCGGGTCCCTGGGATGGTGACATCCAGGCCCAAGATGCTGCTGAGTGCCATGTGTAGGTCCTGATGCAGCTGGGGTCTGTGATGATATCCATGGCCTGTGTTACCACAGTGGGTCATGGAAACCACGTGCGTTGAAATCCAAGTGCCTTACTGAGTTGCCTGGCCCCTTACTGGTCCAGCTGGCCCTATCCCCAGAGGGCTTCTCACTCTCCCTCCTCCATTCCCACTTGGGAGAGATATCCCAAATCCTCACCACCAGTATAGGGCATGAGAGCTGACCAGATGGCATGCATGGGCCTAGCAGAGCTGACTCTGCCCCTTTCCTGAAGGAGGTGGTCCCAGTGGCCTGGACCGACCAACGCAGCTACCACCCAGACCCACATCCTGGGCCTTGGCTTGGCCCACTGTAACATTTACCCCATCTATGACCTGCTGAGTGCTTGAAGGAACTGGTCCTGAGGAACAATAACCGCAGGATCTTGTGGTGACAACAGTATGTCTAAGAGGAGTTTTAGAGTCCAGGGATGATGGAGTGCCAGAGGCCTTGAACCAGAACAACGACTTATTGCAATGACAATTTTCAGGTGGAGCTGATTGGACAAAAACGGTATACTGAGTGACCCATTGTAGCCCTCAATGCCACTAGGATGAATGAAGAGGTGTTGGAGAGAAGGATTGATTGGGGTGGCTTTTTGTTGATATTGTTTTTGTTTTTAATTAATTTGGGGGTGCATGCTGTGGGGGTGAAGGGTGGATATGGAGGGACTGGTAGGTGAATGGGATTGGGTTGCATGATGTGAAATTCCCCCCAAAAACCAAAAATGAATTATGTTAAAAAAAAGTTTAAAAGCATACAATGAGAAAAATAGAAAATAAAGAAAAAATAAGGCACCAAATAATCCAGGGGAATTTTTAAAAATCCAGTATACAATCAAAGCAACCACGAAAGGAGCGTTGCCAAGAGTCAGAACTGGCCAAGAAAGACCACCATTTCTTTCGATTTTTCTACCTCTGGCTTCCAGTATCCTCCTCTTTTTGTAAACTCCTTTGGAGATAGGGATCTGCAGTCTCCCTCCCACCCTGAACTCACAGGTGTGTGGTAGAAGCCAAAACGTGTTCTTCTTTAACTGCCGGAAAAGGACCTCCAACTAAATGGCGAAGCCCCGCTCTGTTTCATGTGGACCAGCCTGCGCCCACAAAACCTTGATGTTTGACGTGATTGCAGTGGCGCTCTCAGCCCTCTGGAACCTTCCTTATCCAGGCGTATCATTCAGCTTTGTTTCTGGATCCCCTCTGGGGAGATAATGTGGTTTACATTCTTTCAGAAGTCCAGGCTATCAAGAATTTTGAGGTCAGCCTAACTGGGGTAGTGAAGGAAAGGAGGTTAGCTAATCCCAGTGGCAAAACCTCAGGAGTGCGCTCTATAAATGCCATTTGCTCCCCACTTTTCCTCTTCCCTCTTTTGAATATTAGCCACAAATAATCCACAGGCATTATCTGAACCTCACAAGAAGTCATCAAGAAAAATGTAAAGCATCTCAAAATGTCTAAGAGAGTTTTGAATAAACTTGGGTTTGAATAATGATCTGTGTATCATCTTTCTTATTCACCCTCTGGCTCCTGTCGATGAGAAACTGACAGACAGCTCAAAGATTAAGAAATCAGGAAACATAACAGAAGTAATGGATCTAGTGTTTATAAGGCAATGTTTCAATGAATGCCGTGCTTTTTGTACATGAAAGGTTAATAAATGACAGAACTGTGTCCTAAAAAGTAATTGGATATTGATATTTTATAGGCAACTCTTACTAAGTATAGGAAAATATCTCTATTTTGAAAATTAACAAGATTCTAAGATGTATTTGTATTTAACTCTTTTGATCTAGAAAAGAAGAAAACAAAAGCCCCATGGTATGGATTAACATTGAGGATACTGTTACCAGGAGATTGTAATATTCCATCTTTTTTATCACAACCTGGGGATTTACAGACTATTATATCAATACTTTTATTTGGATTTGGACAAAGTTCATGAACTTACTCAGCTAAATACATATATGCAAACATTCCTTTTATTCATTGAGAAATATTTTATAGTGTCTAAGATTTTAAGTTCAACAATCCAGTATCTGTTTAAGAGTTACAGAAGAGTTTTGAATATTCTTATAGAGGAATCTGCTCCTACATCTCATCTTTCTTTTGAGGGGCCTTCCATGTTCTAGGTCATATGATCCAGAATTTATTTCTTATATGTTGTAGACATTTTCATGTGATTATAGATTGTGTCTCAGTGTATAACTTACTGTGAAGAAAGTCAAGTAAAGAAATGAGCAAAGAAATTCAGTTAAAACCGAGAGAACTTCAGAATGCCGAAAAGTAAGTAAAAACAGATGTTGTAAAGTTTTGAAAATCAAGACATTATTTTTTGTTTCCATTGAATTTTTTTAAAGTATTATAAATAAACTTTGAAGCAATACAAAGTCCTCTGTTTGTTTTGCTGATAGCATCTTTTCTAAAAAGAAAACTATCAATGCATGCTTAAGTTAGAGTTTAAATGATAGCTCAGTATATGAAAGGACTCACTATCGCTGCTGGAACCTGCAACGCTGCCGTCCTGAGACTGCTTACAGTGTCTGAGTTCATTATCAGCCCAGGTTAGGTCTTTGGAGCCTAATGTCAAACAGCCTAATGTAAGACCCAATATTTCATTATTCACACACTTTACACTGAATTTTATATTTCATGGAGAGTACGTTCCCTGCAAAAGAAAAAAAAAAAAAAAAACCAACAACTTGCTTTGATAGTCTTTGTAGTTTATTCTGAAGAAAATTGCTAACAAGTTTGAAAATAAGGCTAGCAGGTATACCTTTCCCTGTCTTTTATGCCTTGACAGACATCAACCTTGAGGATGTCTTACAGTGTGGTCTCTAGAGATGAATGCTGTTTCAAAGGATCTATATTTCTTTAGTTTGAATTCTAAAACTTACTGCCTGAAGAGCTCGTGGGAAAATTTATTGCCAGAACAAGGCGTTTGCTAGCCCAGAGCAGCATGAGTTGGCTTCAGGGCAGGTGCCCATCTTTCCCTGCCCCAATAGCCCCGCCCTGTGGAGCCACTGAATGTCTTCCAGCTGTGAGGGAACATCCCAGGCTCAAAACTGCATCCCCGCTGAGTATCATTACAGGGTCTAAACCAATTGTGGAAATGACTGGCTGCTAAAATATGGAACAAGGGAAATCAGTTCATATCAACAACATAAACTATCATCTGTCTGTTATTACATTCATTCAGCTGGGTTACATATGACTCAATAATCAAATTACCACCCTATATATCTTAAATCTGTACATTCATTCAAACACCATGCGGACATGGGAAAACAAAGGTAATCTAAAATGTCATCTCTTTATTTTGTTTTTTAAAAATATGCTTTTTTCTGTATACATAAGTGAAAATGCTTGTAAAAATGTGAACACTATACAATAAGAAAAGTTAATGTCCTCAGTGAGCTTCTTCCTATAATTTGACATACTTTTAACAGTTCGGTGTTTAACAATTACTTTTTAGCATAATACAGCATTCTATTGTTAATATTGTACAAATACAACTATGTCATTTAAACTTAAGTGAAATTCTTTTGGGTGTAGTAATATAAAATTTCAAAGGTGAATAAGATTTAAAAGGAGAAAAATAATACAATTTGTTTTCATTACTTAGGCCCTAGCTTCATTAAAGCAACATTTGAAGTAGCTTACAAAAAAACCAAAAGTGTGCATACACCCACAGATAGAAAGGAGAGAATAGATGGGCAGTGGTAGCATAGCCCTTAATCCCAGCTCTTGGGAAGCAGGCAGGTGGATCTCTCTGAGTTCAAGGCCAGCCTGGTCTACAGAATGAGTTCCAGGACAGCCAGGACTACTTCACAGAGAAACCCTATCTCCAAAAACAAAATCAAAAACAAAACAAAAAAAAAAAAAAGGAGAGAATATGATTAACAACCATTCAAAAATAAATAAACCATAGTAAGAAAAAAGAAATATTCAAAGAAGTGTAATATAATATTGATATAAAGATGTACCAGATGGCACACTGAAAAGCAAAGGTGAGGAAGAATTATTGCTGAAGCCGAGCAGGATTAGGAAACAACAAAAGAGCATAGAGCATCCAGGGTCTGCAATATGCAGCCAGTACCACCCTTGGTCATTGCTGAAGTGGGAGGAGCAGCCTGCCTTCTAGGAGAGGCAGCCTTAATAACAGGCACTTAGCTAAAAACCGTGCTTGGAGAACTGGATAGTGGGGAAATAAATAACCAACCTTCCATTTCCCTTTGCCTTTATAACCTTGTGGGTGAGTCCTGTGGGCTGAATCAAGTTGGAAGACAGAAGGCAAATGTCACAATTGGCGAAGAAGAGATATGTCTTTTTCTAGGCCTGAGCCCTATAGGGACAAAGCTATGTTCAGCTTGAGTGCCAAGAACATAAAAGTCAACAGTGAGGAGCCGGAGGAGTTGAGTTGGCATATGAAAGGCACTGTTTAAGTTAGAGATGAACTCAGACCTTAGGGCACAGAACTCAACATCTTAGCTGCCAAAGAAAGTGAACTTGGTGGCAGTGATCAGACAGCAGACACATTTCTTGTGTGTGTGTGTGTGTGTGTGTGTGTGTGTGTGTGTGTGTGTGTGACAAGTTCCTTAGCTGAAAACTTTGCAGAGAATCCAACTCTGCTAGTGTGTGAACTGGAGGAAAATTGGGAAGCACATCATCTTAATTGCTAAGAGTAGCCTTCTGCTTAAGTCAACTTGAAGAAGTGTCCCAGAAGCCACAGTGTGACTGCTCTCAGTGAGTCCATCCTTGAGGACTTGGTTTTCCCAAGTGAAATCATGGTAAGGGATCAGTGTGAAACTGGACAACACGGGCTCATAAAGGTCGATTTAGACAGCTCAGTGTGTAAGAGGCTCATGGCAAAGATACTAAATGAGGGCCTCCAGACTATTGATTGTAGACAGAGATGACAAAATAAAGTATCAGTGACAACAAAAAACAAAAGAAAGCCTGAGATTCAAGGTAGGCTGAAAAGGTAGCAAAGAGTGGCCCTGGGGACAGATGAAGAATATAGTATAGTATAGTGTAGTGTAGGGTAGTGTAGTGTAGGGTAGTGTAGGGTAGGGTAGTGTAGGGTAGGGTAGTGTAGTGTAGGGTGGTGTAGGGTAGTGTAGTGTAGGGTAGGGTACTGTAGGGTAGTGTAGGGTAGAGTAGTGTAGTGTAGGGTGGTGTAGGGTAGTGTAGTGTAGTGTAGGGTAGGGTAAGGTAGGGTAGTGTGAGATAGGATAGGACAGGATAGCTACTTATTTCTAGGTCCTTCAGGAGACTGTCCTGTCCCATTTTCATTTGCTGATGAGACATCATCTATTTGTGAAACACAGACATAGTAGTTTCAACTGTAGAAGAATACTAACTCATTAGAAAAAAACCCTCTTGTGTAGAACAAATCAGTTTTTCTTTTTACATGTGAATTATTTTCTTGTTGGCATGCACCAAAAGGAGTTGAAAATGTTTTCCTATCTCTGTGCAGTTGTGTGTATGAAATTCTTCCTTCTTGCCCTATTTTCCAGTTTAAGCAGCCCCCGACCAAATCAGCCAAAGATGAGTACCATTCCTAGGCAGGCACAGACTGAATCTAGTGGAGTCTGGTTCCACAGAGGACCAATGAGGTGATTTCTAGACCCATTACTAGAAATTTCTAGAGGGGGTTCTATCATACATGCAGGGAGAATTTTTCTTCCCCGTGGAAGAAAGGCAGGTTTTTGCTTATACACTGCAGATTTGTTTGAAGAATACAGGAAATCTGGAGAAATTGTTAAATTCTGTGGTCAGTCAAGGAGCAATGGACTGACAGGAAGCCAGCATTGCTTATGCCTAGAAATGGGAAATAAGCACTTTTCCTTAAACTGATGCCAAAGTGCCTGTGACAGAGAAATTAACCTGGATGAAGATAAGACAGCCTATTGGCATCAGGAATGGATGAAGAAAGAGCCTGTGTGGCAGGAGTGGCCTGTAATGGATGATTCTCAGGGCCAACCATGAGTGACCATTTGTCTCAGGACCTAGTGGTCACATAGGCATCAGTATTTTTATTATTACTGCCAGTCACACCTTTGGGCATGTGAGATATGTGATGGAATCCGGGTGACCCATACCTGCATGTGTGGCTGAAAGAACTATTTTCTAACTAGAATGTTCTCATTAAGCTTGTTAGGCCTCTCCTGGCCTTGTGCTGTAAGTGCTGTCAGTGAGATTCTTACGATTATTCCTCTCTGGTTTGTGGTACACCAGAGGCCTTAGTTCACACCCTGTTCATCCCCACCTTTGGACTAGAGAGTGATGTGCTGCTACCTGACATCAAGACAGCTTCCCATTACTTGCTGACTGGAAGCTGCCTTTGTGAGGGACTGAAGATATGTACAAATCATAGCGAGGATACCTGGAGGCAGCAGGCTCTCAGAATTTAAGAAAAATATTCTAAGAATGAAAGCATTGCATCTCAGTCTTCAAAATATGTAATGTCTTAACACTTCTGAAGTCAGGTTGTATTCACCAATTTTAGTATCCTTAAAACTAATTTTCCTCCTTTAGGGGTGCATTAAAAACAATGGAGTGAGCTGGGCGGTGGTGGCGCACACCTTTAATCCCAGAACTCGGGAGGCACGTGGATCTCTGTGGATTTTGAGGCCAGCTTGGTCTACAAAGCGTGTTCCAGAAAAAGCACAAAACTACACAGAGAAACCCTGTCTCGAAAAAACAACCAACCAACCAACCGAACAAAAAACAAAAACAAACAAACAAACAAAAAACAGAAAACAAAAAAACAATGGCGTGCTTGGTGGTTGATGGCACTTTGTTGTTGAAGAAATAAAAATTAGTTGAAAAAACTGAACTCTGAAAACGCATTTGTGAATTCAAGTTCAGGTATTTCTCTAGTCTGCCTTGGGTAACCATAATGTATCTCTGGAACTTGAATGTAATTAAGAACTTCGAAACCTGCTAATTTCATTCTGCCCTGTGTATGTACCAAATTATATATATATTTCTAAAACTCGACCTAATTTGTAATGTTTACAAAAAATACTATGTTAGGTAAAACATTCTGAAGTTTCATTCTAGATCAGAGTTGGTTTCATTTCTTTTCCTTTTTTTCCAGAGCTGAGGATCGAACCCAGGGCCTTGCAGCTTGCTAGGCAAGCGCTCTACTACTGGGCTAAATCCCCAACCCTGGTTTCATTTCTTTAATGGATAAGGAGACCTAAAAGTGACTGCAAGTGAGCCAAGCATTTGTCTTGCTCTCTGTAAAGATATGGACAAAGACGTCTCTATTGAGTTTATACTAGAAAAGGGATAGAAAAATTAATAACTAATCCCCAGGATTCCAAGATCTCTGAAAAATTGTGTCTGATAGGCATGGTTTTTTGGTAATAACTCTGATGTATTGTGTTCTTCAGTAGGATTAATTTAGCATGTTTTTCCATTTTCATCAATACCATGTAAACATCTTTGCTTTGATTCTATAGTTGCCAAGAAACCTTCTGAGTTAGCTTCCCAAGGGGATTTATATCCTTGAAGATCTGTTGGAGCTTTTATAACTGGGTAATCACTTTGGAATGTGGCTTAATGTGAACACAAATGGACAGATATCTCAGTATCTTTCTCCTGTCACTGTACTTTAACTTGTCTTACAAAGTTATTTTGATCCCACAGTTATTCTGCTTGCAAAGAAACCCATTTTAGGCCTCCTATGAGGAAGCTTTACCCTAGAAAAGTTGATGTGGCAGCTTGTCCCTCGAGGAAGACAGTCCGGGATTAAGAGGAGATGAACCCGACAGAGCAGCTTGCTTCTCACCTCTGTACTCTGTCTTTATTGACAAGCACAATTTCACCCAAAGCCCTTCCTGATTTTGCCGTATGTGGTGACTCCTCAAGTATCTTAATCATTTCCAGGCCTGCTTAGAAATTGTTTTAGAATAAACAATCTCTCTTTATACTCATTATGCCCTGTACCAGGAACATGATGTACAGTTCTGGTAAGCAACCCTCAATGAAGACATGATTAAAGTGAGAGTCCAGAGAAAGTTAACTAACATGAGCAGGGAAATAGGCTTCTATACTGATTAATTAGCTGAAGTTGGTGGATTTCTTTATTAAAGATTTTTTTCTGGATGTAGTATTAAAAGAGGAGAGCTGTACATACAAAGGAAGAAGGCTAAGGAAGGGGATATGAATAAAATCTATAAAATTATGGAAACTATGCTTTCTTATTTATTAAATCCGGATATACTAGGACTCAGGGCACGCTCAGAAGCCTAAATGAGGTCTACAATGAATAGAAACTTGTGGAATGCATTATCCCAGGATGTGGCACAGATTGAAAACATAAAGAGATTTATTAAAAGTGTAGATAAGCTCATGGAGAGCAGATTGGGGAGACAATGACATCTTGGGGTATTCCACACACTTAAGGAGGTCAGCTCTAATCTTCCATCACATGTCCCTTGATGTGCCCATCAAAAGAAGGTGAGTAAGCATAGGTAAGATATATATATATATATTAGAGTCTGATTAGGCCAGTATGGCAATTGCTAAAATGTGGAAAAACTGAATCCATTGAATTACTCAGATTCCAGACAAAAATACCTGCCTGTGAGTTCTAGGACACTGCTGTGCAGAGCCTCTGTGGAGAGCAAATCTTGCCAGCGGACCAGAGGCAGAAGATCTTTATCATCAGAGGAGCAATGTTCAATGTGTGGAGTGTAGGCAGGGTGAAGGATTATGCAGCCTTCCTAATACAGACCACCATGTGGCGTGTGTCAAACATTTTTTTTTTTTAACACAGATGACCAGGGTTTTCTCTGCAAATTAATGTGTAATAAGTGGGACCCAGTTATATATATAAAAAACAGGAACAGAAATAAAAGTTTCTTTTAACTTATATCCTTTTAAAATGTTCCTGGAAAAGGGCCCCTATTCTTTTATTTCAAACAAAACTGGAAATGTGGTAGAAATATTTTTGTCGTAATTCTTTTTCTTTTTTTTTTTTTTTAACAAATAAATTTTATTGGTATTCTTTGTTGTCTCTCCCAGTACGAATTAGTTCCTTGCATGATTTACTTCTGTTTTCAACTGAGAAGGCTGAAACTAATTTAAAGCCAAACAGCCTGAAGACTTGCTATTAGCAGTGCATGTGGCACTGCTTCTCACCTCCTATCTTCCTGGATGATAATAATATTCTTTCTCTCACAAATATGTTGGCATGTTTTGAAAGGATGTCTCCACATGTATTCATAAACACGTATTTGTATAAACATGATGGAGAGAGAAATATAAAACTAGGAGGGAGTAGTCTATTGCTGACATAGCAGTTGCCTTGCTGTCTAATACTCTGCAACTTAGCACATCCAATTTATTTTTCAATATTTTGTGGTCCCAGATGCATGCTCTTGAAAACTATAACATCAAATACCAAAAGGTCTACTTAATATTCTCATATATTTTTATATCATATGTAGTAAAAATGACTCTTAACTTTTAAACAAATAATTTCTCTGGCTAACTCATAATATTTTTCTATGTCTCAAGAATTAGAAGCAAAGATGAGATTTTATTTCAGGTCTTTTTCTGTCATATTACTTATGACCTTCCTTATGTATGACAGACACATGAGTTGTAGATGGTAGACATTAATAATATATCAGTGTCTGAACTGCACATCCTTCAGGTTTGTAACTGAACAGGCCAAGAAATTATGCTTAATTACCAGCATCTGGAAGCATTTTTAAACCTAAAATAGGTTTAAATTGATTAACAATTAAATCACATTGAAATTTAGATAGGAAATCATTTTGATATAGCTATGTGGTACAATTGCAGAAAGTAATAGGAAAGTATAACCAAAGCTAAGGCAGAAAAACACAGAAAACTTTCTAAGATATTCATGTCATGAACATTTTCAATGAAAATTATCACACTGCAAATTGTTGTGTTTCTAGAATATAAGAAACATTTTGTTGTCCATTGTTTTGGTCTGATCCTCAAAAAACTGTGTGAGTTATCACTCCTGCTTTATAGAAAAGGAAGGAGGTACCAGAGAGAGAAAACACTTTTTCATCTCTCTCTCTCTCTCTCTCTCTCTCTCTCTCTCTCTCTCTCTCACACCCACACACACACACACCACACACACACACACACAGAGGGAGACGCCTCTTAATTTGCATCTCCTTAGTTTTCTCTCTGCTCTTTTGATCCCTCTCACTGCTTGAGTAACACCTTCCCTGCCTAAAATCTTTCCAAAGCCCAGACTCATTGCATATCCATGTACCAATGTGGTGATACAGGAGCTCTTTACTCTCCTGTGCTCCATCTGTGTTCAAGTCCAAGGACTGACAAACTTTCTCTGTAAAGGACCAGCGAGTAGACGCTGTATAAATACCACTGCCACAGTTGCTCATCTCTGCTGTGGCATGAAAGCAGTCACAATTGTCCCAGAAACAAGTGAGTGCCACCACGTTCTAACTTTTCTACAAGAATAAGTGGTTCGTCAGATTGGGGTGGCCAGTCAGTGTTCACCAACACTCATAATTACAATACAGAGTATGGAGAGAAGTATCAGATGTTCAAATTCTATTTTATTTTTAATAGCATCTTGGAAATTTTTATCTTATGTGTATGTGTTATAAAATGTGTAATATGTTCACAAAAAGTAAATCTATGTACACTCAAGACACATAGCTTTATTTATTTATGTATTATTTTTTTACTGATGGGTTTTATGTTTGTTCAAGTTGAGAGACTGGTGGTCTGAAAGGCTCATGCTCCTCTCATTTACATGTGCTAACATTGCTTCTTGTTTCTTCCTACATCTCAGTCTGTCCATCTGGGATCACTTTGCTTCTGCTCCAAAATTCCTTACTCAGTGTCTGATGCTGGGAACATCTCTATATTTTTCCAAGAACATTTTTATAATAAGGGTAGTTTTTTTATGGGTGGGGGGTGATGCAGTAGGATTGTTAGTTGCTAGCTTCTTTCTGTCAAATCGATGGTGTTTAAGAAGTAATTTGTCCTTTTTTTCTCCACCTGCCTTCTCTCATTTCAGTATAATGTACATTTATCATGACATAGATGAAAAGTTGATCTTGTTGGCCTACTTTATTTGAAGTTCCGCTGTGGTTCATGAATTTGTAATCTGTCTTCCATCACATTAGTTCTAAAATGTTGTCAGTTAATTCTTCAGATTTTGTTCCTGGTCCTGACCCATTATTTTCACCTTCTCTTTTACTGGAAGCTTAGTTAAACATATATTAGCCCTCACTCCTCAGCTCTTGTGCTCCAGTCTCTTTCATATTGCAATTTCCTCATTTTCTTGGATTTTGAGTAATTTCTTCTGTCTTGTTTTTTAATAAACTGTTTTGGCCTTCATCTATATCTAGATTGCTGTTGAATGCATCCATCAAGAGTCTTTAAAAATCTCTTTAATTTAGAAATATTTTGAAGCATTTTAAATGTACAAGTTGATCTTAAAATATAAACAATACAATGAATATTTCTGAAATTTTTTACCAGATCAAACTTTACTAATACTTTATTCCATTTGTTTTATCAATTTGTTCTTTTTCTATATGTATAATTCTATAATTATATATTTATATGATATGAATATATACATGTAACCTTTAAAGGAATCATTTGTTGCATATAAGAATATATATCCTTTATTCATGACTTCCAATGTTTACTTCTGAAAACTATGGAAAAATATAATATAGTTATACATTTTTACATGGTAAAATTAAACATTTTAAACATGTTCCTAGGAGATTTTCATTCACCTACTGATATATACTATCATATGGTATTTTTTTCCAGTCAGCTACATCATGTCCCTCCAGTTCCATGTGCTTAAATAAGCTACCAGGTATTTCATGGATTTTAAACCTCTTCAAATCTGGAACACTCTCCAAGCCTTGCTATTTATCTTTTATGACACTTATATTTTGAAAGCTAATAGCTCCTGGCCCCTTGCCTTTTAAATGGAAAATTCCTGAGAAGCTGGTGTTAGATTTGTTCTTCATATGAAGATTCTTTGGTTGCATCTTTCTTAGCACATCATATCGGAAGGTGGTTATAGTAGTTTTTATCAATCATCTAGGTTATATTATTTCTCCAATATGTCATTAGTCCCTCCCCTCTCTAGATCATAACACCTTATGATCTTATGAATATCCTTCTTAGAGACATCCATTCAATTTGATTTATCATTCAATAATGTTGATTGTCTGACATATGTGTTACCAGAATTATTGCAAAGATCATTTTTAAGTTAGTTTTATTTTTCAACTCTAGAGCAGATCTGTTCAGTTCTTTTTCTCAAGTGATGTAAATTTTGTCTGAAGGTTTGCTCAAAGGCCACTTTATAGTTATAGCTCCTCTGGGACTTTATCTTGAATCCTTTCATCAGTAGACAACTTTCCATAGAATCTCTGTGGGACTGGAAATGTGATGGAGTGAACTTATTGTGTGATCTTTTGAAGAAAGAGTTTGTTATAGGGAAGCTCTTCTATTTCTGTTCACACTTTGTTGGACCTGAGCTTTGATTTCTGTTTCCCCTGCTGTAAAATGTCTACTTTTCCCTACAAGACATATGTTCCACAACAACTGTATCTCCAGATCTCAGTTTTCTTCTCTGAGTTCTGCTGCAGTTAGTTGTGCATGGTTATTCTGTACTTTTGACAGTTTTCCAATATATTTAAGAATATTTTCTTATGCTTTACCCAATGATGTTTCAAGTGTGGAGGGTCTTCTTGATGACCTAGGCTACCACATTTACCCAGAGTGGAATAAATATATCACTGTTCTTGACTTTTTCTGCTTCTTAAATCTTTCTCTAGCTCTCAAATATGAGTTCAGGCATCATCTCTTTCATTAAGTGTTCTTTGAACAAAGCCCTCTTCCAAAAGACAATAGATTAGTCTCTGGTACTAGCTGGTCCATATGTGTATACAGTATATGGTTGATTTTGCTTTCCTGTGCTTTCAAAGTAGGTGAGGTGACAAGTTCTTTGAGAACAGGTACAGTGTTCTGTATCTTCTGTCCCTGGAGGACCTATAACAGCAGGTGATATATAATGGACACAATACATGTATATCAAATGAATAAAAGAGTAAAATCAGGTCTCACTCTCTAATGGACTGTGCTCTTTAAGAATTTGTATGTTTTATCTTTATGTATCCTTGCTTAGTCTGGTGGCCATTATATAAATATCTAGTAATTATTTGTAAAAAGAGATTTCTTTATAAACTTGGAAATTAGATGGCTAAGGGATAGAATGATTAGTAAAATATAAAGACCAGGAAACACATGTGGTTTAATTCACTGAGTTGGATGTTTGTGTGCTGGCTAGTTTTATGTTAACTTGATACAAGTAAAGTCATCAGAGAGGAGGAAGCCTCAGTTGAGAAAATACCTCCATAAGATCTGGCTGTAGGCAAGATTATAGGACCTTTTTGTAGTGATTGATGAGGAAAGGTTCAGCCTATTATGGGTGGTAGCACCCATGGGCTGTTGGTCCTGGGTTCTATAAGAAAGCAGGCTGTGCAAGCAATGGGGAGCAAGCCAGTAAGCAGCTTTCTTGAGTTCCTTCACTGATGGACTACAATGTGGAAGTGTAAGCGAAATATACCCTTTCCTCCCAGACTTGTTTTTGGTCGTGGCGTTTCATCACAACACAGTAACCCTAAGACAGTTGGTCATGATTTTAGCAATTACAGCAAAATTACATGAAGGAACATGTGTGTGTGTGTGTGTGTGTGTGTGTGTGTGTGTGTGTGTGTGTGTGTGTGTGACCAAATAGTAACGTTTGGTATGTTCGGAATTTCACCACTTACTGGCTGGAAAGGATTCAGAGAGAAGGCTGCATTGAACTAAGCGCAGAATTGGATCAGGTAGGTGGTGACTGTTTTATTCGAAATTCTCTGAGTGTCAGAGCAATAGGAAATTTGTTCATTGTAGACATAGGATTTATTAGAGGAATTTGGAGCTTGGAAGAGGGCTTGGGGGTTAAGAGCATTATCTAGGCTTGCAGAGGACCTGGGTTTGGTTCTCAGCACCTACATGGTGGCTCACAACTGCCTGGGAAAGGCCTTTTCTGGCCCCTGTGGGCTCTGCATGCATGTGGTTCACAGACATACATGTAAGCAAAGCACACACATAAATAATTTTAAAAAGTTAATTATCACACCTCTGTAGGGAGACTGAGAAGTCCCATGACTAATTGATTATCTGTAGCTGGGGACCCCAGAATGCCTAGCAGCAAGGCTCAGTCTGACTATGAAAATCTCAGATCAGCAAAACTAAATACCCCCACAGACACACCAAGATGGAAGGCTTTGCTAATTCTTTAGAAGTTTCTCAGTTCAGTCAGTTGACATTTCAAGGTGACTTTTACAGTGATATTCAGCAACACAAGTAGCTGTAGTTTCAGGTAAAGTCTTTGGTTTTCATTCTGATCTTCACATCTGATGATTATGTGGTAGTGGTAGTGGTGGTGATGGTGGTGGTGGTGTGTGTATGTATGTTTTGAGCATTGCAACACTTAAGCTGCTACTTTTGTGTTAGCTCTTACATCAAAGCCTAAATTCTATGAAAAGAGATTTTTATTTCTCCTGGTTCCACTTTTAAAAGTTTAGAATTTTGGTCCTCCTAACTGGATTCAGGTGGCTGCCCCTTCCCAATAGGTTCCAGTTAACCTGAAAGCTCCAGAAGCCTATAGTAATTGGCTGTTCCTTGCCCTTTCTCCATAGTACAATCCCTAGTCAGTGCCTTGACTCTAATGCTTTCTCATTCCATCATGTCTTTCTCTGTGTATACTTTTGGAGGAAAGACTACTAACTGACCTTCTCTCTGTGCTAAGGAAGCTATTACTCTAGTCCATTGACTAGACTCCCATAGTTCATTTGCAACTTCAACGTTTTGCATTTAATGTTGTGCTTCCTAATGTTTCCTGAGGGTCATTTCACTTTCAAATCTTGATTCTTGGCTTCTTAAATGATATCCTTAGTCTTCATCTTCAGTTCTCTTTAGCAGGCTAACGATCTAGTTATGTTACTGGTTGTGCACTCAAAAAATGTACTCATTGACCTATTGCATGCACATAGCAAGCATCCGAGTACCTCTCAAATCTTCAAACTCTTCCTGCCTCTCCACTGATAAAATCTCAGGATATTCTAGGAGTTGAGTTGAACAGAGGGTCATTTTGTCTTGTGTTTCTGTCTTTGTTTTGCAAATGGCTGGATGTTGCAGTTTGCCAGCTTTGGTTATTTAAGGATTGAAGTCTGAATGGCAGAGCCAGAATGACAATCTGAGCACAATGGCTGTGGGTTAGGAGGACTGGCCATTCGTTTTATTCTTCTCTGAGAACACAGCCACAGCATCTTTTGCCCTATAATAGGTAAAGTACTGTGGGATGTGGCACTGCTTTCCTTTCCTGCCTCCAATGGCTACAGATTTGGTTTAAATCAACACATTGGTGGAAGTTATTTGGATTTGTTTAATCCATATGTAGTTAAAAAAATAAAAGAATCACCAAAACAAAGTATTTTCTTACTTCTGTTCTGTTTACAGGTCCCGCTCAGTGTTTTATTTAGACAGTTACAGCTACTCTGCACATAGCAGAACGTATATCGGTGCATTAGACTATGTGGGGTGTCTACAGAGAGACCTGTTGCTTTGACCATTTTCCCATGGAAATCTTTGCCAGCCCTTACAGTTCCCTGGTGCGTTAAGTCTACTTTTGGAGGTGGCCTCCCCTTAGGCAGTCATTCCTAAGAGCCTTTCAAGAACCTAAAATGTTGCCATTGGAGCATTTCCCAGAAGGAAATTGAACCACAATTTTTTTTTTTTGAAGTGCAGGGAACTCTCTACCAGGAGTATGTCATGTGTCTAGACATATTCTGATGTGTTTTTCATTACAATAATGCAATAACATGAGCTGTACCAAATGATAGGGTAAATTCATTAAGATTGTTTTCTTGTCCGTTTCTTTCACAACAGTCAGTGAAAGGACAGAAATGAGCTACCTACGTGGGGCATATCTTTCTTTGTTTCCTTTCCTTTCCGATCTCTTTGAACTTGATTCGCTTTCCCTATCATTTTATTTTTTTCTTTTGTTTTTTTCCAAATTGGGTTGAAAAGTCAGAGTTTATCAATTCTACCTTATTTTCTCAGTTGATTACAGAGGAGAAAAGAAATCATCCTGGGCCGACTAATACAGAACTAGGGAATTAGAAATAAATCAACAGATGCATGAGGGAGAGAATGAAATTTAGCTAAGGAAATTGGGGCCTCTGCTGCCATGAAGAAAATAAATGAGACAATGTAGAGTCATTATAAGGAGACTGGGTGGTCCACAAGAAAGAGACCAGATTGTGCAAACTGACATTTGAGGAATCAGCCTGAATGTTGTTCCTTGGGACCAGTGGGTATCCTAGCAAAGTGTGCTTTATTCCTGGAATGCTTGAGCCTTGGCAGACGGGACAGACTCTGAAATATATGAGGGCTTAACCTCCTAGTCTCCAAAGTGTGCTTCCTATTTAGAATGGAAAGTTCAGGGATCCTTACCCTAGACTCTCTCTTGAATCTCAGCTGGACTGTCCCTGCCATAGCATGACTCAGAGTACACTTACAGGGAAAGTTTTCTAACTGCCTCCATTAACTTTCTTGTGGGAACTGTAGTTGTAAGGATAGCTATATCCTACTGCCAGCTTCAGTTTATAGGAAGAAGTCACAAGTACAACTCTATTAGAAAAAAATAGTCTCTTGGCGTAGGCACCTCTGTGTGGTTTGGGCTTCTTGTTCCATGGTCATAACCCATTGAAATTTCTGATTTTGGGGTTCTCTCTTTTTGTGTCTACCTATAAGAAACATTTACTTCTCTCTACCTTGTCTAGCTTCCTAAATTCTACACTCTGGTTTTGTTTCTGACTACAACTAAACAAGCTTGCCCATGTAGTTGCATCCTATTTTTAGTATAATATTTTTATTAACTTTTTGAGAAGCTCATAAATGCAGACAACGTATTTTGATAGTCACATTGACCCCCTATTTCCCTTTACTCCTCCCAGACCTACTCCATTTCCCTCCCAACTTCATGTACTATTTTTTTGTAATAACTCACTGAGTTCAAATTGTGCTGCCCATATATGCATGTATAGATGTACAGCCATCCACTGGAACATAATAGAACCTACCAGGGGCCATACTCTCAAGAAAACTCTCTCTCCCTCTCTCCCTTCCTCCAGTCTCCCTTCTCACCCCATCAACAACAATCAGTTGTCAGCAGCTCTTCGAGAGGATGGGATGCTGGGTTCTGCTGTGGGATAATGCTTTTCTACACTGGTTTAATAAAATGCTGATGGGCCAGTAGCCAGGCAGGAAGTATAGGCAGGATAAACACATAAGGAGAATTCTGGGAAGAGGAAGGCTGAGTCAGGAGACAGCAGCCTATCATCCAGGGAGCAGTATGCAATGGCACACAGATAAAGCCATAAACATGTGGCAACATATAGATTAACATAAATGGACTGAGTTTAAATGCAAGATCCAATCAGTGGAAAGCCTCAGCTAATGGCCAAACAGTTTTAATTAATATAAGCCTCTGTGTGTTTACTTGGGTCTGAGTGGTTGCAGACCAGACGGGACACAGGAAAACTTTCAGCTACAGGGTTCAGTTGCCAGCACCCATGTGGCAACTTACAACCATCTGACTACAGTTCCAGGAAATCCAACACTTTCTCCCTCCATGGTAGCAGGCATACATGTATACAGACATAAAGGCAAGTAAACAGTCAGACATAAAAAAAAAAATGGTATTGTATTTTCACCCTTACACAAACCTTATAAATACATATTATAAATACCAGCTTACACATGAAGAAACCATCATGGGTGAAGTAACTTATCAAATGTAATATTCAACTATGCAGTGGGAGAGGAAGAGTGTGAATTTAAAGCATGTGGCTCTAGAGTCTGCATCACTAACTATTATGTTTATGATATTATTTTTTTGTTTTCCTCTTTGTTTGACTGGTTTATTAGTTTTTATTATTATGTCTATTAGTATTAGTTATGGTGTGATAATATTCCCTTTTTTTATTATATCAGATCACTTCTCCTTCTTTCTGAGGACAAAGTTTCCAAACAGGCACTTTAGATCAAACAGTAAGTTATACGAAATAGAAATGGGTTTTTAAAATAAGGCTTTAATTCCATTTGGGAGGGGTTAGACGGAACAACAATATGGAAAACACAGAGAGTATATTTTTTGCTGTTTACCAACCAAGAAAAAAGTACTCAGAAAGGTACATGCTAGACTTTTTTTTTTTTTTTTTTTTTTTTTTACAACAGATCTGTATAGGTATGACAAACAAGTTCTCTGTGGAAAGCGACTGCTCTCTGTGATGGTATCTTTCAAATGGTGTAGTCATTAGCTACTGTAGGATGGCCAGATAAAAACACTGGAGGAGTGGGGCACAGTACAAACTAGAGGTGTATCAAGCAGCAGCTCAAGACTCCAGAGGAGCAGATAGTTAGCAAGTTCCACTCCAGGAAGATCTAAACAGTCATCTCAAGTTCAAGGGCTGCTAATGAAATTCAGCAGTGAGCAAACAAGACTAGAATAATTGTGCCAGAGAAATAATTTGGCTCAAATAGATACTTTACTTCTCTCTTTTTATACAATGGGCTGAATATTTGTGTTCTTCCAAAATTCGTATGTTAAAATCATAACTAATGTCAAAAGGGAAGTGGTGGGAGCTGATTTAGGTCACAAGAATAGAGTCTTCATGATTAGGACACCCCAGAGAGCACTCAAGTTTTCTTTCTGGAAAATAGCATCCATCAGAAAAAAAAAAAAAAAAAGAAAAAAAAAAAAAAAACATGCTGGTACCCTGACCTCAGGCTTCCATTCTCTAGAACTCTAAGAACTACATTTCTCCTAAACATTGCAGCATACGGCATTTTGTTACAGCATCTTGAACTGACTAAGCTATCTCAAAAAGAGTTATTATGATGAAGCAGAGCAGGATAGAAGCTATGCTGAGCAGAGATAGAAACTAGAATACTTACATAGCCATTGGTCGCCAAATATTTCAATGTTTCACCAAGAAGTCAGAAATTTGATCTAATGTGAAATTTTCCTGTTTTCAAAATACTGCATTTGACTTCTTTAACAAAACATCATGAAAATAAAGCCTAAATATGCCAAATGAAACATAGCTCAAGGTCAGATTTGGCTCATAGGCCCCATCATCAACCTTGGAATAGAGACTGTGAGCTCTCCAGCATTAGAAAATGGGAAAAGCCATAAATGAGTTATCTGTGTTACATCTGCAAGGCAGAAATTAGGGCAGAACAGTGTTGTCTGGACATGACATGACCCTGCAATCTGAACTCACAGAATCTGTGATTGCCTACACAAGATCAACCCAGTCAGCATTCTAAAATAGGGCAGGGAGAGGCTCCCAAGTACCCATCCTTAGCT